>NC_141462.1:95620000-95932500 GCF_015680905.1 Coptis chinensis
GAGTGGAGTTTCTGTCTGTCCTCAATCTCTCATCTTCCCTCTCCCTCCTTCACTCTCCGTCACTTTCCCTCTCCCTTCCTCTCCTTCTGTCCTTCACTCTCCGCTCACGCCCCCACTGCAATGCAGTATATTAGTATATACTAGATTTTGAACCCGGGCATACGCCCGGGATCTATTAAATATTTTGTGTGTTGAAAAGGCTTTACAAAATGTCTCACACAAATTTTCGAATAAGAATATATTTTTATTGAAAATAAACCGAAATACGTTAATGAGCAACGATTATGGTGCATAAGTACTTGGGAACTAATAAGGGATCAAATTGATATAGCCTCTTCACTTTGTGGTTTAGGATATTAATCCATAATTTTCAAATAGAATTATCTTAAACTCGATCTAGCTTGTATAATAGTTTTCTTAGATTTATGGTGATTTAGATGCAAATTTTCGAATCAAAATATATTTTTATTGAAAATAAACCGAAATACGTTAATGAGCAGCGATTATGATGCATAAGTACTTGGAAACTAATGAATCAAATTGAGATAGCCTATTCACTTTGTGGTTTAGGATATTAATCTGTAATTTTTAAATATAATTATCTTAAACTCGATCTAGCTTGTATAATAGTTTTCTTATATTTATGGTGATTTAGCGGCAAATTTTCGAATAAGAATATATTTTTATTGAAAATAAACCGAAATACATTAATGAGTAGCGATTATGGTGCATAAGTACTTGGAAACTAAATGATTGATCAAATTGAGATAGCCTCTTCACTTTGTGGTTTAGGATATTAATCCGTAATTTTCAAATGGAATTATCTTAAACTCGATCTAGTTTGTATAATAGTTTTATTATATTTATGATGATTTAGCGATAAATCATCACTATTCGACTTACGTACTAATGTGTACAAATCACTAAAACAGATTGATTGTTTCCATATCCTTAAAGAATACACTACTCCCACTTAAATTTTTTTATCACATGAGCGTGTCCTACGAACGGGTGCCGTTATATTAAATTATTCTAAAAAATATTAGCAACTATGCATAACTATGAGATATGAAAATTATATTAATTACTCATTTAAATTTCTTGTACCACTCTCTATAAAAATGAAGTATCAAACCTTGATAAAACTCATCGACTTTTTTTTATTGTTAGTTTTAACAATAAAAGTTTGATTGAAGTGTTGTGAGAATGCCCAATGTGGCAAAGATAATATTGCAGCTACTTGAATAGCAATACATTCCAAATCACAATAAATGAATTATGATTAACACTACTTAAAATGCAAAACTATATTTGTCGAGACATTTATTCCCTCTACATATAATACAAATATATTTTAGGGTTATTAGTTCAATGCATTTATATCAAGTTTCTGATTTTCTATTAATTATTTTTTTAGGTTAGTTTAATGTAGTACATTGCATCCAGTTTCTAATTTCTCATTAATTATTCTTTGAGGTTAGTTCAATGCAGTTGCATCAAGTTTTCGATTTCCTGTTAATTATTATTTGAGATTAGTTCGGTGCAATTGCAACCACTTTATGATTTTCCGTTAGTTATTCATTAAGGTTAATTCAGTACAGTTGCATCTGGCCGGCCAGTTTTTGATGTTTCATTAATTAGTATTTGAGATCAGTTCATTGCATTTGCATCCAGGTTCCAATCTCCCATTAATTACTCTTTGAGGTTAGTTCAATACATCCAAGATCCGGTTTCGATTTCCGTTAATTGTTTTTCTAGGTTACTTCGATAGTTTACAATTTCTATACGGTTTTGCATACATGTAAAGGTCTGTTTTTATAAACTCACTTTCATTTTGGGTTCCTAATTTCTCGTAATTACTCATGTGAGAAGAAAAAAGCGACATTTATGCTTTTTGAGGTCAGTCTTGATGCGATTACATCCGACTTCCAATTTCAGGTTAACTATTTTTTAGGTTATTTCAATGCATTTGCATCCAATTTCTGATTTCCCGTTAGTTAATCTCTGATTTTAGTTTAATAGAGTTGCATCCAATTTTTGGTTTTTCGTTAATTATTCTTTGAGGTTAGTTCAATGCAGTTGCATCCAATTTCTGATTTTATGTTAATTGTTCTTTGAGGTTAGCTCAATGCATTTGCATCAAGTTTTCGATTTCCCATTAATTATTTTTTTAGGTTAGTTCAATACAGTTACATCAAATTTATAATTTCCCGTTAATTATTCATTTAGGTTAGTTCAGTGCAGTTTCATCCATTTTTCAATGTTTCGTTAATTAGTCTTTGAGATTAGTTCATTACATTTGGATCCAGTTTTCGATTTTCTGTGAATAACTCTTTAAGGTTAATTCAATAGATATGCATCTAGTTTCTGATTATTTATGCTTTGAGGTTAATTCGATGTAATTATATCCGGTTTCTGATTTTCCGTTAATTATTCTTTGAGATTATTTCAATGCATTTGCATTTAGTTTCCGATTTCCCATCAATTATTCTATAAGGTTAGTTTAATGCAGTTGCATTCGGTTTTTGATTTTCTGTTAATTATTTTTTGAGTTTAGTTCAATACATTTGCATCTAGTTTCCGGTTTCCCATTAATTATTATCTGAGATTTGTTTGATGTATTTGCATACCGTTTTCGATTTCCCGTTAGATATTTTTCAAGGATTTGCATCCAATTTCTAATTTGCCGTTAGTTATTATCTGGCGTTAGTTTAATGCAATCACATCCAGTTTCTAATTTCTAGTTAATTACTTTTTGAGTTTAGTTTATTGCATTTATATAAAGTTTTTGATTTTCCGTTAATTACTCTTTGAGCTCAGTTATGTATTTGAATCCAGTTTCCGATTTCCTTTTAATTATCCAATGTGGTATGTAATACTAACTTCTACTGATCCATCTGTAGTGTCCTTGCAAATATGACATAAAAAGTAAATTATGCTTGATTTATTATGTGGGATCATCGAAGATTATCCAGTTCCCGATTTCCCATTAATTATTATTTAAATTATGCATGACTTACTATGTGAAATCTTCAAAGATTATCTACGAACAGGTGCTGTTATATTAATTATTATGAAAAATATTTGCAAATTTGCAGAACTATTATATATTAATATTATATTGATCACTCATCTAAATTTCTTATAACGTGAAAACCTCACTTTTCATTAAAAAAAAGAACTCGCCTTTGATAAAACCCTTCAACTTCATTTTGTTGTTTAATAAAAGAAGTTCGATTGAAGTTTTGTGAGATTGCCTAATAAGATGAAGTTCATATATATTGAAGCTACTTGAACAACAATGAGCTCTCAATCATACAGAAAGAGATAATATAAATACCATTTTAAATGTAAAACTATACTTATCGAGACATTCCCACAACATATAACTCAACTATGTTTTGAGATTAGTTCAATGCATTTGCATCCCGTTTATGATTTTTCGTTCTATTTTGAGGTTAGTTCAATGTAGTTGCACCAGATTTCCAATTCCCGTTATTTATTTTTTGAGATCAATTCAATGCAGTTGCATCCAGTTTCTGATTTTTGATTTCTCGTTAATTATTCTTTCGGTTAGTTCAATACATTTGCATCCAATTTCCAATTTTCTGTTAATTGTTCTTTGAGGTCAGTTCAATGCATTTGCATCTAGTTTCTGATTTCCCGTTAATTATTCTGTGAGATTAGTTTAATGCATTTGCATCCAGTTTCCGATTTCTCGTTTATTATTTGATAAAGTTGCATTTGCATTTAGTTTCCGATTTTCCGTTAATTATTGTTTGAGGCTAGTTCAATGAATTTGCATCCAGTTTTCGATTTTCCGTTAATTATTTCTTGAGGTTAGTCCAATGCATTTGCATCAATTTTTTTTTAGATTAGTTCAGTGCAGTTGCATCCGGTTTCCGATTTCCCATTAATTATTTTTTAAGATTAGTTTCACGCATTTGCATCATGTTTCCAATTTATAATTAATTTTTCTTTGAGGTTAGTTCAATGCAGTTGCATCTAGTTTCCGATTTCCCATTAATTTAATCTTTGAAGGTTAGCTCAATGCATTTGCATTCAGTTTTCGATTTTCGACAATTATTTTTTTATGTTAGTTTGATGTATTTGCATCCAACTTTTGATTTTCCGTTAATTATTCTTTGAGGTTAGTTTAATGCAGTTGTATCAATATTCAAATTTTCTATTAATTACTTTTGAAGATTAGTTTAATGCTTGCATTTGCATATAGTTTCCGATTTCCCGTTAAATATTATTTGAAGTTAGTTCGATGCATTTGCATCCAGTTTTCGATTCCCATTAATTATTTTTTTACGTTAGTTTCATTCAGTATTATATATTTTTTTAAATATTTGTCATTATTGTTTTGCTGTTATTATTATTTTTTTCATTTTCTATTATATATTTTGTGATGTTATTTTTTGTATAATTGTTTTTAACTATGTTTTGAGGCCGTGTTAAGGATATATTCGAAATAAGTTGGTGTTTTATCATATATACTAAAATTGTATGATTTGTAATAGGGAATTAGTTTCTACAAATTACCTATTTTTTAGCAATTTTTTTTTATTTGATCAAATATATAAGAATTGGAACATTAAAAGTGTTTGATTCGTAATAGGAAATTACTTTTTACAAATCACCTATTTTTTAGCAATTTTTTTTATTTGATCAAATATATAAGAATTGGAAATACACTTAAACTCTCTAAATATAAGAATTAGAAATACATTCAAACTCTCCAAAGAGGTTCCATGTACGTGTGATTATAGGCTATTAAAAAATACTATCTTTTATATTATAGTGCCACATAGGTGTGAGAAAAAACTAACTCTTATATTAGAGTGCCACATAGGAGAGAGAAAATCCTCCATGAGAGGTCTCTGCTTTAGTATATAGACAAGGTTTTTGACGACCCGGTCATATGGCCGAACTTGTTTTTAGAGTTCTTCTTAGAAGTGTCATTATTATGTGGTCGTAGGAATTTCCTTTTTAAAAACCTAGTTGTACACAGTGATTTCCTTCTTGAAAATAAAACAATCATTCAAAACAATTTATAACAACAATGGAAATCAACCTTGACTACTTGTAGCTAAAAGATAGAGAGAAACTCAAGTCCATGCTTGACATTTTCTTCAGACATTCGCTCTAAATTTGTCTAACTACATATTAAATAAATACCACATGAAAAAGAAGAACACATAACCAACTAACCATATATAAACATTGTTATGCTATGCATCCTAGATTTCTATGTGCGGGAGTTTGTACTTCTTCCATATACAACCAAGATTGCTCAATGTAGGACGTCTCATATATAGTTAAAGTGATTATCCATACATCGACTGTAATAGAGTACACACCTTTGCACATTAAGTTGGACTATAATAGAGGTTATATACATAGGCCAAGTAGCGAATTCAATGAGATAGATAAGAGAGTACTTCGGTAATAACCGCTTTGATAGAGATCTTTATTAGGGCCTTTCGTATCTACTGTAAAGCTTTCTGTATTGTGTCGTGTATAGGACTGTACTAATGACATTGTAGGGAGAGTCTATACTAAGCATAAACCATACTTCATTGATTTATATAGAGATGCTAAGATATTAGAGTTGCTGAGACTAACATTCTTGTATATCAATTCATGAAGCGTTTGAGGAAGCCATTATGGCGTGGTATTCATATCCCGAACCGGTCTTCAAATCAATGAGATTAATGAAAAAAACTTGCATGCTGGAGTTGCAAAAAAGGAAAAGTGTACGTTCAAGCATGGTATGTAAAATCTCATTGCAGAACTGATGTTTAGAAGTCCAATACCGTTTGGACTTAGAAATGACGTAGCTAACTGGTGGGATTTGGAAAGCTAAGTTGTTAATGGAGATTACCAACTGTAGATCATATTCCACATAGTGGATTTGACCAACTATAATAGTATTCCTTATAGTGGTGGAAGCAATAATAGTAGTCTTTACAGTGCTGGAAACTGCCTCAGCTACACAGAGAGTACTAATAGTCTAATAGTCTTAGTAGCTTGTGAAAGCTCCAGTTCAGGGATAACATATGGACTTATACACAAAGGTTGGCAACTGAGGGGGTGGAAGAGGTAACAACAGCTATGATTGGAGGGGACTGGGATAGGATCAATGAAAGAGTTGAGATACATACTTGGTCTTCAAACTTATCTGCTTGCATTGAGTTCTCCGAACAACTCCCATTGTGCATAGAATATTAAAGCCCTGGGATCTTTCTACCAAGGAAAATATGAGGAACCAAATAGCTGCAAGACAGGGCAACTATAAGTCTATAACCAAATATGAGCTGGAAGACATGCAAGAATTGAACAATATATCACCTACCACAATGCTTCAGTTTTCAAGGATAACTCTTTGCCGCGCCAATAATAATTTAGGAAAATCCGTCTCAAAGCCATCACAAGTAATGGATAGAGGCGCCTCTCATAATAGAGCGTATAAGTTTCAGGATATTGTACCAAACACAACAGTCAAATGTTCAAACATTATGGTGATCCTGTAGCGTTGTGGCTGTTTATTTTGGGCTCTCATTTTTGTTTTAGTTTTTTGGATGGGTTGAGTTCTCCTTTGGTTATCTCTAGGGCATCACTTTTCATGATTTACTGTTTAAGCCCTTGTTTTGTGTTGTACTTTCTTTAGGCCTTTTTATCTATCCTAGTTGTGAATGTATCTTTCACCCTATCTAGGGCCATGTCTTTTACACTGTTTCACCTTCAATCAGATTTCAAACTATCAAAACAAGAGAAAAAGAAAAAATATGTATATGTGCCAGGGTTGAACTTGATGATATTGACATTGAACTATTGATGTGTTGTCCACACTTAAAAAAGTTTCATAGGAGAAAGAATTGTTTTCTTGAGACATATATACCTTAGTTGCATTGATTAAGTATTACACTTAATTAAACATGCGTATTACTGCTGTGTTGACATATTTTGGGTTTAATTCCATAAAAGAGATCGACTATAACAACATAACAATATAAAGAGAACAGAGAAAGAGAACATGAGAAACGATATGATTCATAGCAATTCCACAATTGTCGATACTTAGTAGAAATAAGATATTGTGTTTTAGCTGATTTAGCAGGATTTCCTTATTAAAGTCGTATAGTATTTCCTTGCTAGAGTTGTACGTGAAGTTGCCTATCATATTGAAAGAGTTGACATGGAGAGGGGAGGATTGCACTTACACTCACATAGCCACGAAAGAAACAGACCATCTATGTGGCTTCACTCTCTCATGGGAGAAAGCCACCTAGGATAGAAAAATGTCCACGTAAGTTGTATTATATTTTAATATAGAGAGAGGTGATAGTAGATATATATATATATCAGAAAAAAAAGAAAAAGAAAATATAAAAAATGTTATTATAAGGCCCATCTTTCAAACTCTGTGAGACGGTAAACTTTACCGACATTTGATATTCCAAACCATTGGAATCAGCCTTATCATCTCAGCTTCCAAAACATTTGTCCAAAAATTGACTGACTGACTGACTGAGCTGAAAAAAAGCATGGCGGGAATAGCTGCATCCTTAAACTTCAACATCTCCTCGTCAACTCATCCATGCCTTCCTTCTTCCTCTTCACTTTCTTTCTCTGCTAAACCCCACCATTTCCTCCCAATACGTACTTCCCCCAAAATGCCCTCTCGCTCCAGATACCCAAGTAATCTTCTTTTTTCTTTTCGATATAAAGTTTTATAGTGTGATATTTTTGTTTATAGTTTTCCATTTTTTTGTTGTATGCAACAGGAATTTTCGCATTTACAAGCAATGATATTAAAGTGGGTTCTAACGTTGAAGTTGATGGTGCTCCTTGGAGAGTTATAGGTACATTCTTTTTTATTTTATTTTTAAGTTATAGATACTCATATCATATGAGTCATTTGCAATGTATATTCTTAAATTAGTGTAGTTCCTAAGTTTATAAAGTGATTTGATTTTGTGGTGTAGAGTTTCTTCATGTGAAACCTGGAAAGGGAGCTGCATTTGTTAGGACGAAAATGCGCAATTATGTGACTGGAAATACAGTGGAGAAAACTTTTCGTGCGGGGAGTACGGTAATATGCTTCTCTATATGTTGTACATTTTGGAACTTGGATCTATTTGTTGTAATGGTACCAAGTTTAAGACGAGATATTTCTGTTATGATATTCTATGTTATGGAAAAGTTGGTTTGAAAAATGAATGTTGAGTTAGAGTGTTGAAGGAATGCCGATTTGTGAAAATTTTGTGTGGATAGGAACATATTAAGACGGGTGTGTCTCTCTGGGGGAATGGACTACTGCAGTCTGGGTGCACATGTATCCTAGGCATCTGTGAAGTGGTTGTGGCGAAGGGACTAAGCTCTCTTTGGGCACTTTTGATGAGTGTTCATGCGCTTTACTGTTTATTGTGGAGATTAGTAAGATCTAGTAGAGTTTCCGATCTTCTGTTTTTGTGACGTGTTGTTTTTTCAGATAAATGAAGCAGATATCTTGAAGGAGACCAAGCAATACACTTACAAAGATGGTGACCAGTTTGTGTTCATGGACCTGGTATTGTTGTTTTCCTCACATCATTGGATAGCGTTTTGTTCTCAAATTTAATTTGGTTTGACGTTGGACGTCTTCTGCCTATCTAAATAAATGTGTACGATATAGCGGCTGTGTTTTGACATTATCCATGTGTTTGAGCGTTCCAACTTATGAGATAGTACAGATCATACGTTTCAGTTAAATTAGTGGAATAACTTGAATTTATCTAAGAATATACTGATTCTAGGTCCTTTGAATCAATTTGCTCCATTAGACATTGAATCGTTTAATTAGTAAATGTAGCTGTTCTGTGCTTCTCATAGTTTAATTCTGTTGTAGTTTAGCTTATTGAAAAAAAAAACAAAAGATCCTGCATTTTCTATTTGCAGAGCTCCTATGAAGAAATACGTCTGAATGATAAAGATGTCGGCGATAGGAAAAAGTGGCTCAAGGAAGGGATGGATTGCACTGTTCTCTTTTGGAATGGGAAGGTATGCTTCCTTTATATTGTTCTGTTTACTCTCTAATACCTCAATGTTTAAACTTTTGTTGGCTGTGTTACAAATAGGGAAAGCACTTTCGTATTCTTATTTGCATCCAATACCAAAACAACCAAATTAAGGAACCTTTTCCAGGAATGAATCAACCAATTGGCCAAACATGGCCATTTTGTAAGTACAGCCAACAATAGTTTGAAATATCACATTGTGCGTCAATATGATTTGACTAAAAGTTGACACTGAAGGCATGAATCTGTCCTCCTGCTTCCCAAAGCTCTGGATGGATATCATAATTTAACGTATGAGATTGCGCCCCGAATATTACTGGACAAAAGTTGACCCTGAAATAACCCTTCTGCTTCCGAAAATTCTGGATGAATACTGCTTTTGAAAGGGAAAAACAGATTCATGCAACTGACACCAGAAATGTGTTGAGCGTGATAAATAACACCATTTAAGGTGATAGGTGGAAAGTACCTGAAAAATGGCTTTGCCCATATCGAGGATCTATGAACTATAAAGAAAGAAACATTTAAGAGTATGTACCCCTGACACTTTGAAGAGTATATATGTGCCACTGGGGAAGAAGTGGATAAGTGAGGGAAGTGAGGAGCCGCCACAATGCAAAATAAGAATGGAAGTAAGTAAATGGTCTATGGTGATCTAGGATGTTAAATAGAGTAAGAGTGAGATCTACTTTTAGCACAGGTTGCAGGCTCTAATTTTGGCAAAAAATGGCCTGAATTGGGGTTCTAAGCTAAATACAGAGCCAAATGCCATGGTAGAAGATACATGTTCCAATAAAAATCTAATGTTGTGATAGGACCTATGTTCCCAACCCTCGATTACTTGATGCATGCTTTTTGCCTTTACGAGTAACAGATGGAATAAAAGAAACTGAAATGTTTAGATATCATCAGTTATGTTTATTAGAACAGACTGCATCTTTTTGTCTGTGCTCGTGTATGTAAACTAAACCTTATCCCTCTTGGACATATTAAATATAGGAATTTACTATGAAAGGAATGGCAGTGGTTCATTCAATTTGTTTGACATTGGTGCAGGTTATTGATTTTGATCTACCAATCACAGTTAAGCTGTCCGTTGTTAGTGTGGACCCTGGCCTTAAAGGTGACACTGCACAAGGTAATGCTGTGTGGGTTCTGGTAGAATTTAATTTGATCTTGCCAATATAAAAAAGAATCAGGAACCTTAAACATTTTAAGTGCATTACTTAAACTATGTAGGACCTTTGATATCACCCTCTATAAATCAGAAGTACTTACATTGTAGAACATATTTTTCTGTAATCTCCTTCACTCATAGTCATATGTATGGTGTTATCTATGTCTTTTAGTAGAGCCTTAGGTTACAACAAATTATATGCAAACTTCCGACAAGTTATCGGCATCTATAAATCTCTAATTCTTCTTTCTATCTGCTGTCTTCTGACAGGTGGATCAAAGCCAGCAACGGTTGACACAGGAGCTGTTGTAAATGTCCCTTTATTTGTGAACACTGGAGATGAAATATTGGTGGATTCAAGAACTGGGCAATACATGAGCAGGGCATAAATAATTGATACTTTCCCTTTTGATTGGTCTATCCAACTTTTGACTTGCGAACTTTCCCGTTTCCCCTGCAATACATCAGGTATAGGAGCCAGAAGAGTATGAAAGCAGATGTATAGTACATCACTACCTATCTCTGCAAGTCTACAATATATATAGAGATGCGGTTTCTCTGCAATTTTGTGTATTCCTTACGTTTCAAACCATTAGATCCTATACACGTATTTCTGCTCAATTTATTGTCAGGTGATACACTTCTTTTGGCATTAGTATCATGTACTTTTGAGCAAATCTACAGAGACGCTTGTTTTCAAATCACCCCTAATTGATGATTATTAGCAATGGGAATTGGGATATTAGTATTGTGCTTCCTGAACTGGTCCATATTATATTTTTTACATTTAGTAGCATGATGGTCATCTGTCTCAGGTTTTATATGAAAAATGTATTTAGGTGTGCAAGTGCTCAAGAAGTTGAGGACCACAACAACCAAACATTATGTTGTGTGCTGATGAACCCATTGAGTATATGTACTAGGTTTGTGATTAACACGACCAATTTCCTCATCTTTGAGTTATTAGTAAAGGAACATCCCCTCTTGCCCTTTGGACGACCTTGCGAAATGTCCCATAAATGGAAGCACTCAACATTCATTAACGTCGTAACTTTCAATTATTGCACAACTTGCATCTCAATAAGGGATGAGTCGCTTCTATAACATAATATACCTCGAGTACTCAATATTACGACATAAAAGAAGAAAATGAAGGGAGTACGTTGGACGTTTACAGACAAATTCACACTCTTGAACTACACGTTTCTTCAGCTCATATGGGAGAGAAAGGAGAATGGTCCTTTGTATTCTTCTTTTCAAGATATACCACTAGCACATCACTCTCAGTTAAGTTCCAAAAGCCTTGAGATCTTGAGCTTGTCTCAGCGTAGTTGAAGAATCAAACTTAATAATGATCACAATGTACAAAAAAATAATTACATGTTACAGAAGTCAACAAGCCCACACATTCAGATCTCAGAGTCATTGTATAATTCTTTTCCTGCTCATAGTACTCCTCTATGGTCTTACTTCAGCCGAAACATCCTCCAAGTTACATAGTTTTCTAGGTTGCCAACAAGGACTCACACCTCGCTTGATTGCTGCTGCATATAGTTTACCAGCATCTAAAAGCCGTCCCTGCCTATTGAATTCACTGATCATTAGCTTATATGAAGTTCTGCTAGGAAGTTCACCTGCTTCACTCATAAGGACCAGAATGAGAATAGCGTCGTCGACCCTTCCTTCACTGCAAAGCGCTTTAATAACAACATTAAACGTATTCAACCTTGGAGGGTTACCAATTCTCATCATTTCGTGTAAACTAGATAACGCCTTCTCCACCGTCCCTCTGGTGGACAAAGTTTGGATTACCAAGCCATGAGTTTCAGGGTAAAGAGTTGATCCTGATGACTTGATTCTTTCCAACACTTCCTCAACATCTCCAAATAGCTCTTCATTGGTCCCTGATCTCCTACAAATTCCTCTTAGAAGGGTATTCATTATCCTTTCATCTACTTCAAAACCTATCTCCACCATCTCCTTGTAAACCTTTAGAGCTGCCAACACTTTCCCCCATTTCAATAGTCCATGTAACACAGTATTGTAACTAATATGATCAGGCTGGCAATCTCTCTCCTTCATTCTCTTCAACAAACTGACCCCCTCCAATGACCTCCCTTCCCTACAATACCCATTAAACAAGGTATTAAACGTGACAACATTCGGCTTTAAGCCATCCGCTAGAGCTTCTTCCAGCAACTCCATCCCCTCGTCCGATCGACCCACCTTACAAAAACCATCCATAACTGCAGTATAAGTATAAATATCCGGTTTCTTCAAAGATTTCTTCATCTTCACCAACAACTTAAATGCTTCCTCAACTTTACCCACATAACACAAACCTTTCATCAAACAGTTATAAGTCTGAACATTGGGTTCACACCCAGTTTTACTCATGACCTCAAAAACCTCAAAAGCTATCTTCACTCTTCCCCTTACACACAATGAATTAATAACATCTGTAAATATCACAACATGTGGAGTGAAACCATTTTCCACCATTTGGTCTAGAATCATTTTAGCTTCAAGTGGTTCATTCTTCTTGCAATAACATCTAACCATTGTCGAAAATCGTTTAGAATCCGGTATTATATCACATTTTACTGATTCCTTAAACAGTTTCTCAGCTATATCTATCTTATCTGCCTCCACTAAATCAATAAGCAGACTGTTCAAGTCTTTACTCAGTACAAACCCACTATCTTTTTTT
Organism: Coptis chinensis; assembly: GCF_015680905.1. Classification (NCBI taxonomy): domain Eukaryota; kingdom Viridiplantae; phylum Streptophyta; class Magnoliopsida; order Ranunculales; family Ranunculaceae; genus Coptis; species Coptis chinensis. The sequence continues at coordinate 95,632,953 of NC_141462.1, forward strand.
CGAAATAGTCAAGAAACTTGCTTCCTTCTCCACAGACTAATAAGTTTCTAACATTTTCAACAAAATCACTTTCAAAGTTAGTGTCTTTCTTAGTAGAACAGGCATTCACTTGATTTTGTGGAGTGGGTATTTTGGTTACTTGACCAAGAAGTTTATTGTTCTTGTTAAGAGGATTGAGAGTTGCTGTTGAAGTAGAGAAAGGCAATGGTGCATGGAGAGTCAGCTTAGCTTGTTGGGTTTTGAGATGTTGTCTGGTTTTGAAGGAAAGATGGGGAGAGAGAGGAAGGGAGCAAGATAATGGACAAGTCATTTTTCATGAACGTGTGTTCAAGGAAAGAGGACAGGACTCACTTTCCAAGTTCAGTTTAATTGACTGCAAATTTACATTTAGATCAAGTTACACAACTGAAGGTTCAATTAACAAATGAAAGGGAAACACCAGTTCTGACAGTACATTTCTGAACTCTTTTTGTGCCGTCAATTTTGAGCGACTGTCAGCTAGCAAGCTGGGACACTTACAACCCAGTTTCTGTAAATTCCATGGTCTTTGACTAAATAGACGTCACTTGAATCAATTTCATTGAACAGATTACGGAAAAAGCGGAAGCCCTCAGGGCTGATGTCTCTGCACAGTAACCCTTTGCTTTCAGCTGTAAGAAGATGCTCCTTCGCCATTGCTGGGGCAATACCTAGTGTTATTGCAGCATCGCTTGGGCTTATCCCAGTTCGCAGGGCATCAGGTTTTGATACAAGGGATTTGATTCTCTCAAAGACCTCCTCATCGCTATGGGACTTACTCTGGATTACCATTACTCCACTATCAAACTTCCTAAGCATGACAGGGACGTCAAACTTTTCCCACATAGCACAAGCTCGCAGCAAGTCCTCAGGTGAAATCAATTCTGTTCCTCGAGCACGATTGAAGAGACAATAGACATCTACCAACGCAATCATTCCTCCAGCTCTCTCTAACGGCAACTTTACAAAATCTGCCAACTGGCGAGACAACTGTTGATGATACAAAGCACCGGCAGATTCTTTTGTAACTGGTGATGCAATACCGACACTCAGCATCCAATCCTGCATCTCTTGCTTAGAAGTCATTTCCTCATCATTTGCAGGGCCGGACAACAGCTTTAGCCTCATTTTCTCTGCCAGCATCACCATCTCCTTAGCTTTACTCATGAGAGCATTCAAATCTTGAAAAGCGTCCTGCAAGCTCTTATCCGTACTCTCCCACATCTCCTGCTCCCTCCTTAGAATCCCCGAAACCCCAACCATTGCTGTGGTGGTCCTCACTACACCACCAGAACCCTCGGTGCTCGAAGTCATCAAATCAACCGAACTCCCAGAAGAGCCGGAAATCTCCCACGATCTGGCCCTCAAAGCATCCCAAAACCTAGCGTACAAGGAATCAGGGTCAGACTTTGATCCCCTCATAACAAGCGTGAGGACCAGCGATTTAGGCCCATTCTCATGGATCTGGCCTTCAAGGGAAGTGGAGACCTGAAAACGGACCCTTGGGCTAGCAAACATTTTCTTGATTGACTTCTTGGGTGGGAAAATGTGAGTGATGGCGCCCAGAGGAATCGCCACAGCTGTAACTCCACCAGAGGAGGTATTAGTATCTGAGTTATTGGTCAATGAGGAGTCGCGAATCAAGAGAAGTCGGTGGGTTGTGAGGATCAAAACACCAGATTTGAAAAGAGGAAATTGAGTGTTTTCTTCGCTTTCAAGATCAACAGAGGAGAGGAGTGTAGATTCCACTTCACCGAGCTGAAGAACTGGTCGCCCGCTGCTAGTGAGTTGTGCACCAGGTAGCAATTTTGTGGCAGCCATTGTTTACTTCCACAGACTTGCTCACCTAACAATTGTTTTGTGGCAAAATTATACACCCAAGCAATTTTGTTGCAGGCTATGTATACACAAAACAAATTTCTAATACTTACCTTTTTTTATTAAGCGCTGAAACTAGAGTACAGAAATTTTCTGTTTCTGGGGCATACAAATCAAAAGCAATGATCCAACCCTTCTAAACATCCCTACAAGCGCTCACCCATGAACAAACACAAAGACAAATCATTCAATCACACAGTTATTTTTCAGTCTTTGCAGTCCGAATAAAGCATACACCTGCACCACATGGACAAGTAACATCTTGAAATGATGAACTGGGTGTTGAATACTGTGCAGTATTAGATGTAGGAGTTGCTGACGAATTGTCGCACCACTCAAAGGATCCACAACCTCCGTTTTCCTGGGACGTAATTCAAACGTCAAATATCAAGCATAGCAAGAATCTTAGAAGATCGAGTATCAAAAACCAAAGTATAATATGTGTAAATTTCAAAGAATATTATTATCCTCAAGAATAAATTGTCTTAAATGAATCTTATATTCTTATGCATCCTAGAAATTGATCTTAGGGGTGTTCTCATACACAGCATAAAAAAACTCAGAGCTTAAGTTTTTGACTAATTTATGGGTGATAACATATATATTACTAACATGTTGGAACCTAAGTCTCTAATAATAACACTAACTAACTTTACTAATTAGACAAAGAGTAGAACCTAAGCTTACTACCAAAAATCCAGTAGACACCTTTGATGATGCATCGGATACCTAATACAAATACAGTAAGTGGTATCACTTTACAACCTCTGTTTTCCTGGGCGTTATTCAAACGCCAAGTATCAAGCATAACAAGAATATCACAAGTTCGACTATCAAAAACCACCTCATTTTTTGGGTGAGAAGAATACCACTCATATACATACAGATAGCTCCACTATTACATTTTAATCACACAGTTCATCAGGGCACAAGAATCATATTGTTAATGGAAAATAATTCAAACAATTAGATAGTGAAGTATATAAAAACTTTTTTACCAAGTAACTAGTTAACAAGGTCGGAAAATAATGGGTTGTTCGAAAACACCCAATCAAGGATCAAAGATCAAATTTTTAACAAGTTATAATAAATAACGATACCTGGAATCTTCGCCCCTTCCCTCAGCGAGAGAGAATATCAGAATACTGAATAGAGAGAAAGTCAAGCCCATGTTACATTTTGGACCCCCACCCCCTAGGCCCAAAAACATCAACTTTTCATTTTATTGTATAGATTTTCTCCACATATTATTGTTAACAAAAGACATAAACAAAGCCAAAACAGGACTTGAATACATATAACACCAACTTTGTATCAAGAATGGATTGATGATAAAAGCTTAGAGGCCTCCTATGTTTAAACTTTGTACTGATCTGCTAAATCTCTTGCAATATATATGATCATTTGGAACTGCGTCAGCTGGTCTTCCCTTCCTACTGAGCAATGGCTTCAATACTTTCTTTAGAACCTTTGAAAGACGACTATAGCATTGCCTATGTCGTTGATGTGAGGCCATTGGTGTCGCTGGTGGTCCATAAGGTCGACAAACATTTGCTGAGAAACTCCTGCCAAGCATTGCTTGGTTCAATGTGATCTCAAAAGTTAGTCTCTCAAACTGATCAAACAAAGAACTATGTTCATCTCCAAACCTCCATGGACTCTTTGGCATTGCTTCCATGATGATCTAATTCTATCAGTAATTCTATCAGTTTATAACGAATCTAAACTTCATACTACTTAGCTTCCTCCAAACAAGTTCCAGCCTTTAATATTCTGATTTGTGTTTTCTTTATTAGCCTTTTTTTTGGGTGATTGATGTTATTACAAATCTACCAACCACTTTAAATACTTTTATAAACCTTATTACACACAAAAGCATTTCTAACCAAAATATATTGGAACCGAATAACAGCATTTTTTTTTATGAATGAAAACTTGTGCAACACTAAATAGTTCGACATCAATGGACTCTTTTTTGGTAAAATAAACAAATTGAGAAAAAGTTACACAAGGCTACTCAGGCCATCATCAATGCCTCTGATTACACAAAAAAAGAACGATATTGATTGTTCACTTGATATCTAACTTGGAATGGTGATTCAATTGGGCACTGAAACAAATTGGATTGGGCAAACACCCCAACCCAAAAAAAAAAGAAATATTACAAGTTTGTCATTAAAGCCCAGGCCCAATAACCAATCAAACCAGTCTCGCTATAATAAAACCCTCGGGTCGTTTGAGTGTACACTCAAACGGTCTCGCCATGTTGTTTGAGTATACACTCAAATGGTTTTGCCATATCGTTTGAGTGTACACTGAAACGGTCTTGCCATGTCGTTTGAGACAAAACTATTGGGTTTTAGCTAGACTATATGTATGGGTCGTTTAGGCAGGTCTCGGTGACGACATGGCGGGTCGTTTTGGGGACTCTCTTGAACATACATAACGCGGCTCTTGGGTGACATGGCTGGGTCGTTTGGACTTAAATTTTTTGATTTGTCTGTCACAAGTTCATTTTAAAAATCAACTTCCACTTAATCAACCCAAACTCGAACACAAACTCGAAACGAGTTCATCAAGCTTAGGCAAACTCGAACTCAAGTTTAATCAACCCAATCTTCCACTCAAACTCAAAAAAAAAATCAAGTTTGAAGTCATCAAGTTTAATCGACCTAATCTTCCACTCAAACTCAAACTCATCAAGTTTGTATTGAGTTTGATATGAAGTCATCATGTTTGTAATATTTGGGTTGAAGTCATCCAAAAAAATACTTTGTATTGAGTTTGAAATCATCAAGTTTAATTAACTCAATCTTCCACCCAAACTCGAACTCAAATTTTGTATTAAAGTGGTTAGATTGGGTGTACCAAACTCGAAATTTCTTTGGATGCAAACTTAAATTTTTTGGATGCCAAACTCGAACTCACGAAAGAGATGATACCGGTACAAGCAGTTACAAAACAAAACTTCCGGTATGTGTTAAGGTGGGGTGGAAGTGTATTAGGCTATTTCTGTTGGACTTAGTTGTTGGGCTTGGGCCAAAGGCTACCCAATACAAGACCCCTTGGAATCAGTGTTCATAATTTTGTTCACTTGGAAGCAGTGCTCAAAATTGTTTTAATGCCTAGCATATATAGTCTTATCCAAAACTACCACTACAACATAACCTGACGTGATTATCGGGGGGAAGATAACCTGACGTACTAAATAATCCCTACTATATATATGTCTAAGTTAACACTAGCTTTCGAACCTGTCCTATGAATGGGTGTCGTTATATTAAATTATTCTAAAAAATATTAACAACTATGCAGAGCTATGAGATATGGAAATTATATTAATCACTCATTCAAATTTCTTGCACCACTATTTATAAAAAGAAAACACCAAACCTTGATAAAACTCATCGACTTATTTTTGTTGTTAGGTTTAATAATAGAAATTTTGTGAGAATGCCCAATGTGACAAAGATGATATTGAAGCTACTTGAATAGCAAGAAATTCCTAATCATAATAAAGGAATTATAATAAACACTACTTAAAATGCAAAACTATGCTTGTCTAGACATTATATTCTCCCTACATATAATACAATTATGTTTCGAGATTAGTTCAATGCATTTGCATTAAGTTTATGATTTTTTGTTAATTAATTTTTGAGGCTAGTTCAATGTAGTTGCATCTAGTTTCCGATTTCCCATTAATTATTCTTTGAGGTTAATTCAATGTAGCTGTATCAAGTTTCTGATTTCTCGTTAATTATTCTTTGAGGTTAGTTAGGTCAGAATCGATCCAAGTTTATGATTTCCCGTTAGTTATTCATTAATGTTAATTGAGTACAGTTGCATCTAGTTTTCAATGTTTCGTTAATTACTCATTGAGATTAGTTTATTGCAATTGCATCAAGGTTCCAATTTTTCGTTAATTACTCTTTAAGGTTGGTTCAATACATTTGCATCCAGTTTCTGATTTCTAGTTAATTATTTTTCGAGGTTAGTTCGATCCATTTGCATATAGCTTCTAATTTCCGGTTATTTATGCTTTGGGGGTAGTTCGATGCAATTACATCCGGTTTCCGATTTCAGGTTAACTATTCTTTGAGATTATTTCAATGCATTTGCATCAAGTTTCCGATTTTCCGTTAAATATTCTTCAAGGATATTGCATCCAATTTCTGATTTCCTGGATTGTTAGTTAATATATGATTTTAGTTTAATGTAGTTGCATCTAGTTTCCAATTTTTCATTAATTTTTTTTTTGAGGTTAGTTCAATGCAGTTGCATCTAATTTTCCGTTAATTGTTATTTGAGGTTAGATCAATGCATTTGCAGCAAGTTTTCGATTTTCCGTCATTTATTTTTTGAGGTTTGTTCAATGCAGTTGCATCAAATTTATGATTTATGGTTAATTATTCATTGAGGTTAGTTCAATATGCAGTTGCATCAATTTTTCGATGTTTCATTAATTAGTCTTTGAGATTAGTTCATTGCATTTGCATCAAGTTTCCGATTTCTCATTAATAACTCTTTAAAGTTAGTTCAATATATCTGCATCTAGTTTATGATTTCTGATTATTTATGCTTTGAGATTAGTTCGATGCAATTTCATCCGATTTTTGATTTCTCGTTAACTATTCTTTGAGATTATTTCAATGTATTTGCATCTAGTTTTTTTTTTTTTTTAATTTCCTACCAATTATTCTATGAGGTTAGTTCAATGCAGTTGCATTCATTTTTTGATTTTCTGTTAATTATGTTTTGAGGTTAGTTCAATGTATTTGCATCCAGTTTCCGATTCCCAGTTAATTATTATTTGAGGTTTGTTTGATGCATTTGCATACCATTTTCAATTTTTCGTTAAATATTTTTCAAGGATTTGCATCCAATTTCTAATTTCCCGTTAGTTATTCTTTGACGTTAGTTTAACGCATTCGTATCCAGTTTCCGATTTATAGTTAATTACTTTTTGAGTTTAGTTTATTGCATTTGCATAAATTTTTCAATTTCTCGTTAATTACTCTTTGAGCTCAGTTCAATATATTTGAATCCAGTTTTCGATTTCCTTTTAATTATCCAATGTGATGTGTAATACCAACTTTCTACTGATCCATCTGTAGTGTCTTTGCAAACATGACATAAAAATAAATTATACTTGATTTACTATATGGGATCATCAAAGATTATCCAGTCCCCGATTTTCCGTTAATTATTCTTTAAATTATACCTAACTCATCATGTGAGATATTCAAAGATTATCTACGAACGGGTCCTGTCATATTAATTATTCTGAAAAATATATGCAACTATATATGCATAACTATTATATACAAATATTATATTGATCACTCATCCAAATTTCTTATAACATAAAAACTCCACGTGCTCTCTATTAAAAAAAAAAAATTCATCATTGATAAAACCCTTCAACTTCATTTTGTTGTTTAATAATAGAAATTTGATTGAAGTTTTGTGAGATTGTCTAATAAGATGAAGTTCATACTGAAGCTACTTGAATAGCAAAGTGTTCCAAATCATATGAAAAAAAATAAGATAAACACCGTTTTAAATGCAAAACTATACTTATCAAGACATTCCCACAACATATAACACAACTATATTTTGAGGTTAATTTAATGCATTTGCATCCAGTTTCTGATTTTATGTTATTTATTTTTTGAGGTTAGTTCAATGCAGTTGCATCCAGTTTTCGATTTCTTGTTAATTATTCTTTGCAGTTAGTTCAATACATTTGCATCCAATTTTCAATTTCATGTTAATTGTTCTTTTGAGGTCGAGTTCAATGCATTTGCATCCAGTTTCGATTTCATGTTAATTATTCTTTGAGATTACTTAGTTTAATACATTTGCATCAAGTTTATGATTTCTCGTTTATTATTCAATAAGGTTGTATTTGCATCTAGTTTTTGATTTTCCGTTAATTACTGTCTGAGGTTAGTTAAATGAATTTACATCCAATTTCCGATTTTTCGTTAATTATTTCTTGAGATTAGTTCAATGCATTTGCATCCAATTTATTTTTTGAGATTAGTTCAATGTAGTTGCATCTGGTTTTCGATTTCCCGTTAATTATTTTTTAAGACTAGTTCCATGCATTTGTATCCTATTTCCAACTTATAGTTAAATTTTTTTAGGTTAGTTCAATACAGTTGCATACATTTTCCGATTTCCCATTAATGTAATTTTTGAGGGTTAGTTCAATGCATTTTCATCCAGTTCCCGATTTCTCGACAATTATTTTTTTATGTTAGTTCGATGTATTTGCATCAAAGTTTTGATTTTCCGTTAATTATTCTTTGAGGTTAGTTTAATACAGTTGTATCCATATTCCAATTGTCCATTAATTACTTTTTAAGATTAGTTTAATGTTTGCATTTGCATCCAATTTCGATTTCTCGTTAAATATTATTTGAGGTTAGTTCGATGCATTTGGATCTAGTTTTCTGTTTCCCGTTAATTGTTCTTTGACGTTAGTTTCATTCAGTATTATATATATATTAAAATATTTGTCATTATTGGTTTGTCGTTATTTTATTTTATTTTTCTATTATATATTTTGTGATGTTATTTTTTGTATAATTTAATTTTCCACATGTAATTTGTTTTGGTTTGGTATATAATTTATTTAACTCCAACACCCACTTTAACTAAATCCATAGTTATTCTGCTAAAATTGGAAATTATAAAATTCATAAATTTAATTGGAATATATCGTAATTATTGTGGCCAAAATTGTGGTTTTTGAAATTTTTAACTATTACTAAATGTCTAAATCCCACAGTGGATGACACATCAAATTGATCAAACTTTATTTGTTTAGGCCCATATATATAGTGCATACAATACAATTTTATTTGTTTTAGGTGTACACTGTTACTTATTTTTATGATTAGTTGATTTTTTTCTTTTTTTCCCAGTCACTTGTGTGGTTAACAAATGCATAAAGTAAATGTTCAAGCAACTCAATTCATTTTTTCTTTTGTTCTTTCATAGTTTCATTGTCATTTTTTAGAAAGAAATTTTGTTATGTTAAAATTCACCTGAATTCTTTGTGGTGTAAGGGTTTAGGAAAATCGTTTTTGGTTGAAACTATTGTTTTTAGCAATTTAGTTTTTTTTTTTTTATAATTTTTTTTGAAGTGAAAATTTTATTGATGCTGATAACGAATTTTACAAAAATAAAATAAAAATAGGACAAACGTGCAACAACCTGGGCCACAAGTCCTTTCTGAATAGCAAATCCTATCCTTCTAAAAACAAACTCGTTAGAACCAGCTGTCATAACGTTACTGTTCACACACACACACACACACACACACACACACACACACACACACACACACACACACACACACACACACACACACACATATATATATTTTCCTCCGTAATTAGCTATATTATTTAGGAAAAGTTGGAGATTATGTGAAACTCTAAATGAGATTGTTTCTTTATTTATATCATACTTTTTCTTAATTAGTAATAGAGTTTAGAAAAAACTTGAGTTTTTGGAGTGCTCTAAAAAATAGATTGGTGAGAGTATAACTATAATATACTAGCCATGCGGTTGAAAAATGTCCACGGTCGGACTACTATTCTTAAACCCATTATGTGTAGGCCTGTTAATTTTCAGGCTTTTAATTTTGGTTGATGTGCTTAAGCCCATTTGTATAATATATATATAATATAATATTCATTTTTTCTTTTGTTCTTTCATAGTTTCATTGTCATTTTTTAGAAAGAAATTTTGTTATGTTAAAATTCACCTGAATTCTTTGTGGTGTAAGGGTTTAGGAAAATCGTTTTTGGTTGAAACTATTGTTTTTAGCAATTTAGTTTTTTTTTTTTTTTTTTTTTTTTTGAAGTGAAAATTTTATTGATGATAGCCGATAACTAATTTTACAAACAAAAATAAAATAAAAATAGGACAAACGCGTGATGGGCCACAAGTCCTGAACGAGGGCATTAGCCAATGAATAAAGCAAAAAATCCTATCCTTACAAAACAAACTTCGTTAGAACCGGCGGCTTTGTCATAGCAATGAAATAGATTTTTTATTCTTGTTCACCTAAGGGGTTTAAGCTAAAACACACATTTGAAAGTCTATCAAAACATACACACACACACACACACAAACACATGTGTGTGTGTGTGTGTGTGTGTGTGTGTGTGTGAATTTTGCGTGAAAAAACGATCTAAGAAGGTTATTTTTTGTTTACAAAAACCGGTTCGTTTACGAAGTTTGTTTTTAGAAGGAAGGATTTGCTATTCGAAAAGGACTGTGAAACTTGTGTGTTTATTTGTGTGTGTGTGTGTGTGTGTGTGTGTGTGTGTGTGTGTGTGTGTGTATAGTTCCAAGCGTTAGCTTTTAGTTCGAAACAAATAACATTATGAAGTTACAAATATAATTAACTGAAGATTATAAGTTCGATTCCTTTCAAATTAATCCCAAACTTGTTAACATAACAATGGAGAAAAATGAATGTTATTGAAGAACAATTTTAAGAGTAAGAAAGTTCTCACATGTTATTTAACAATGTTAGCAAACCATTGTATTCAAAGTTTCTCAGTGAACGGAAATTACATGAGTTATAACTTTTAAGACGTGGACATCACTAAGAACTTAACATGGTCTTATATCGATCTATAGTTTTTAATTTTCCTATTATTTATTCATAGCTAGCCAAAGAACCTCACCTAATGATTGTGTGATGCAATCTCAGCCATAAAACAAAAGATAAGATAAGGGTTGTGATGCTTGCAACTTGGTGAAAAGAGGAGATATTTGCTGTAGAAGAGTAGTTGCAAACTTCTAACTTGCCTTGAAAAAAACATAAAGTTAAAAGAAGACTAAAAAACTTGAAGAAGCTAGTAAAGAGAAGATGATCATTCGAAACACAAAAATGAACTGCCATTGCCATTGAACATATCAATAGATAAGTAAATACACAAAAATATCAATAGACACAAAAATACGACAAAATTCCACACGTTCAACTTTATATTTCTCTTTCACATTTCACATAGAGAGCAATACATTTACATAACTAAATGATCTCATTAGTAGTCCTAAACTCTTACATACTCCAAAAACTCATTCAAGTGTACACTTTTTTTTTTTTAATTTTTTCATACAAAATAACTATCTGTATAGTCTAATCACTCTCTATGGTATATATACCACATAATATAATTGTTTTCTACGGTGATCCTTCATTGTTTGGTACTTGTACGACCATAAATAGTTGCAATTCGTTGTGCACCATGAACATATTTGTTGTGCACCTTGAAAGTGGCCATGTGATTAACCACTGATCTTTGCATCCCTAGAGTTTGTTCTATCACTTGTCCTGCAATGCCAAAAGGTCAATATACCACACCAATTCAAAAGTCTATACAAAAAATCTATGCTATGTGCTTATATATATAACAAACATGCATATTATGTACATGTCGGTTTTGTATCTATGCCAAATTATGTTGTTACCAATATGTTTAGCCTAAATCTTGAATGGAATATCTAATATATTGCCAAATTAAATGCAAATAAATATATTTAATGGTAGTTCTAACTGCATATATAATATAGATCACAACCATAATATTTGTTAAGCAGGGTACGTTGGACTCATCGTTGGCTCGTAATGGTCTTGTTTCAAATCACCGTACAACTTTTTTAGAGCCTCCAAGCGAGTGCCTTTGGTTCTTCAATTCTTTAAGCTCCTATAGCTGCTAAAATTATTGATGAAAACAATATTAGAAGTTTTAAATGCAAGAGTAAATAGATTATTATCACATTTGTCACTGTTATATATATTGACTGACATCCCTAACATAGGTAACAAAGTGTCTGATCAAAACTAATGGAACCATTCTATGAGACAACTCCTCAAACAGTCAAACTCACAATTAAAACCATTTGATCACATAAAAAACATAGCCATTAATATGACTAAAGAATAGGAAAAAAAAAATCAAACTTTCATAGAAAGCAAAAATCTATATTATTAATTATTATGAGGGACAACCAAAAGCTACCGCAGCGTTTAAGAGCTCCAGAAAATGCTAAGCATTCAACTGCCCGTTACTGACTTGCAAACATCTTACATAGTAAATTGATGTCAGATAATATAATACTATTTTGATGAGAAATAGAAGTTACATTAGCAAATGAAAATAGAATTCCATACACATTCCAATTTAAGATTTTGATGTCTAATGTAATTTTATTTAAATAAAAAGTAAAACTAATTGGGTAAAATCAAATGGATTAAACATACCTTGAGATGTATTGATGTCGTTAAAAGCTTGAGAAGGATTTGTTTCACAACCTTTTCCAAACCAAGAAGTGAATGCTCCTTTGAACTTGTCCACCACACCTTTTCGGGGCTATCTTTACCGTAAAACATGAACCCCTTCACTCTTTGAAGCCCCAACCGGGTCACCCACCTTTTTCTCGATTGGTCCACCTTACCCATGGGCTTGTTCTCTCTATCCATTTCTTCTTCATCATTACGCTTGTGAAAAACATCCAAAAACACCCTAACCCATTGCCTTCTTCTCATCATTGTCCACAACCACTTTTCGGCTTATGGAATGCACCGGATATAATTTCGAAAGTGCTTTATCTTCTTCACCGGTTTCAACTTCTCTACAATATACCCCTTAATTAAAGCAACTCCTTTATCTGTTTCTCCAACACCCCTTCCGTGTGGTCAACCTCGAGAACCGGTACCCATATTGGTGTCAACACCAATACCTTCATCCATGTTTTTGGGTAATCATACTTGTACCGGGGATCTTGGAAATAAGCGCACTCCAAAACTTCTTTTCCCATATACTAGTGCATTCTTTCCACCTTTATTTAATTCTGCTTCGGTAGACGAAGCAGAATCAGGACTACCACCATATCCAAGCTTGGAAGCTGCCATATTTTTTGCCGAGACATTTGCTGAAGAGATCTTCTCCATGTAGATGCTTTGCTGTGTTGTGGGCTCTTCAACAGACTCTGTTGTCACAATGGGCTCTTGCAATTTTGTCATCTGTTTTATCACCATACCCAATCTTAGATGCCACAACATTTTTTGCCGAAAGAGCTTTATCGACAATTGCCAAGTTTACTGATGGCATCTTGTCTGTGTAGCCACCTTGGTTAGGCTGATACTAATGAAGTTCGCTTGACATTCGTTTGCAATCATCTTCGCCAACAGAGTTTTACCACAGCCTGGAGGTCCATAGAAAAGCACTCCTCTTGAAGGAGACATACCACACTTTTCAAACTTCTCAGGATGCTCCACTGGATATTGCACAGTCTCTTTAAGTTGCAGTTTTGTCATTTGTTTTATCACCATACCCAATCTTAGATGCCACAACGTTTTTTGCCGAAAGAGCTTTATCGGCAATTGCCGAGTTTACTGATGGCATCTTGTTTGTACGTGTAGCCACCTTGGTTAGGCTGATACTAATGAAGTTCGCTTGACATTCGTTTGCAATCATCTTCTCCAATAGAGTTTTCCACAGTCTGGAGGTCCATAGAAAAGCACTCCTCTTGAAGGAGACATATATACCACACTTTTCAAACTTTTGAGGATGCTCCATTGGATATTGCACAGTCTCTTTAAGTTCCCTCTTAACGTTCTCAACCCCACCTATATCCTTGTAGGTTACGTTAGGCACTACAACAACCGTCTCGCAGAGCAGAAGGATTGCTGTTATGTATATACTTATGGGGCAGAGCTGTTGGGGGGGAAGTGTTTCCATGAAACCAGGCTTACTCTCCTCCTCTTCTTTATTCTCTTATACTTTTGCAACGTGGGTCTCTACAAACTTTGGGACACTCATTTCTAGCACATTCGAAAGCCAAATTAGTAAAGAGAGCAACAAAAAAATTTAAAAGGAAACATGATTTCACACAACACAGAGATTCAAACAATCATTAGACAGAAGAAGCCTTTCCAGGTCTACATCCTAGATAAGTGGAAACACAAATAAATCATAAGATGCTCAACTATTAGATATGACAAGGATTATTGTTTACATTTTTTGACCCCGGGGTATAGAAATCATCACCATCCCTATATAAGACAAAGAACTTGTGCACTAACATGTACTAGATACTTACTACTAGAAATAGTAGTACACACGCACACATTAGCATAAGAATTTGGAATATGATTTGTAAAAGGAATATAGAACAAGTAGGTGAGCGATGAAAGTCCTTATAGTGTGGCCAATTAAGAGCACTCCCTCAAAACCATTGCGATTTGCAATTCAGGACATAACAACCAACGCTTAATCATGAAAATATGAGCATGTCATTAGCATAAGTGAACGAACATATATGAAATTAAAACCTATACAAAGTAATGCATTTGCTCCTAGACCTCAAAAGCACTAGCACCAAGTACCAAACATTCTATAACAAATAATTCTCTCTTCTTCAACATCCAACATATTTGACAAAAGCAATACACAATTAAATAATCTAGACCCAAAACACCTCATTCTTCAACAAAATCAAACAAATACAGGATTCATCTTACCATTAATCATCATAAAGTCGAAATCAAACAATCAATGATAACTCACCTCGATTAGAAAGAATAAAGAGACGAACGAAATCCCAAAATCTAGTTTCAAATACAAAATCCAAGTTAATCCATTGAAATCATTTTTTTTTAATTAACTGAAAAAAATTTAGGTTGAATTGCTCACTTGCGTTGCTGGAGAGAGAGACAAAGAGAGAGAGCTAACACTTGTGGTGCTTGAGTGAGAGAGGGAAAGAGAATAGAGAAGTACCGATCGATTTGCCAAATTAGGGTTGAAGTGGGAAAATCATGATCGATTTTGTTCTGGCAAAATATATCCAAGTTGGATATATTTTTCCCGCATCAAGTGGGAAAACTAGGTCATGTGCTAAGTTTGCCAAGATGTAAAATGCTACCAAGCAGCGGCAAATGGGTTTTTAAGTGGGAAAATATTGTTTTGCCAGCGGGAAAATCGGTTATCAGGCAGGGCCTTAGACTTTCTATCAAGAACTTTGTCTTTTATGTTGTTTCGTATTATCGATTAATAAACTGTAGGACATGTTCATTAGGAAACAGAGAGAGACTGGTGCAAGTATAGTCACTGGAACCCGATATGTTAGAGGTGGTGGTGTACATGGGTGGAACCTAATGCGTAAACTGACAAGTACAGGAGCTAATGTACTTGCTCAAACACTTCTATGGCCTGGTGTATCAGACCTGACTGGATCTTTTAGGTATAATCCATTCCGAACATATTTTGAATTTATTGGTATCAATGAACAATTAGGTGATAGAAATCCAGCACATCTTTGTAATGTTACAGGCTCTACCGGAAATTTGTCCTTCAAGATGTCATCAACTCCTGTGTAAGCAAGGGATATGTTTTTCAGATGGAAATGATTGTTCGAGCTTCCAGAAAAGGTTATCATATAGAAGAGGTATAATATTCTCAGGCCTTTATAATCATGCGCGCAATCAATGTTGGCGGATAAAGTACTTCTAAAATCAAGCAATTGTTTTTGGAGGATAAAATATCTTTCAGCCGGTCAGCTACAAAGCTTGTGACTCAAGCACATGTCATAACTAGTATCTGGGGATTGCTCTTGCAAGTGTAAAGGGCATCAAGTGTTAACTGCAAATACAGAAAATAGATGTTTTGTTATGTGCCTTAGTAATACAGCTCCATGTTCCGTAGTTGATGGGTGCTAGACTTTATCATATTTACTAGCAAGTCATGTTTGTTTAGATATTTTGTTTGTGGTATTTTGTCTAAAAGGAGGAACATATTTATGCAGAGATGCTTTTTCTCCTTCCACAAAATATTGTTAAATCCTTAACTGCTGTATATTTCTCCACAGGTTCCTATAACCTTTGTTGATAGAGTATACGGGAGTTCAAAGCTTGGAGGATCTGAAATAGTTGAATATCTGAAGGGACTTGCCTATTTGTTCGTTACAACATAAATTTGTATGAACATGACTCATAGAGATTACATTGTTTTTAGAAAACTACTTTTAACAGGAGTAAATTGTTATTCAATTTTGTAAGGAAGGTTCATCTATCTACTCTCGCCTTTTCTTTTTCATTTTTCTTTTCTTTGTGTTTCGTCAGCTTATTATGTTTGTACATCTCGTTTCATTTGTTTTGCAAAAAGAACGCAGGTTTACTTAGTTTAGTTACTTGATTATGATTATTGTAGTAGCTTAATAATGAATAATGGACTGGGTCAGCGGAAAAGGCAGTGGGGGCAACATACTAAGGTGTGTTGGGGAGTATGGGATCATGTCCACGGAACCCTAATCAGTAGATGGGACCGTGTACGGTCAAAAGATGAACCGAGGGATGGGGGGAAAGACGAACAGCTTAGCTGGGAGTGACCCCGCATGGGGATGGAGACCAAGTCAGCGAGACGAAGATTGGAAGACAGCTTAATAAGATAATTTGGGAGCAGGAGAACAGAGCCGCAGAACCCTGAGTTGCGGACGTAACCTAGGTACGGCAAAGAGGGGAGCCACCCGATGGGAGGACAGGTGGACGATCCAGACAAGAGGGGAAGGGGTATAAAAAGAAGAAGGGAGAGAGAGAAAAGGAGGGGGCCGCTAAAAGAAAGAGGGGAGGAACAGTGAGAAGAGAGGGGAGAAGCTAGAGAGATTGTTGAGCTGAGATATTTAGGGTTCATACATTTGGCGCCGTCTATGGGGACAAGATAAAAGCAACCTAGAAATGGCACCAAAGAGAGCAGTGGGTAGACCAAAGAAGGTGAGGGTTCAGGAACCGATGCCGGAAGCGGGATTGAGGAGGGGGAAGAACGAGAAGAGGGGCGAGCAGCGGAAGAAACACGACTGATGCGAGAAGAGATTGAGAGGCTGAGAGAGGAGAACGATGAGCTGAGAAGAGAGAGAGAGAAGGCGGAGGAAGAGGCCGGGGAAGAGCTAAGTGAGGGGTCTGAGAATGAGATATCTGAAGACGAGGAGGAGCCCGGACCAAATCTTGTGGAAAACCCGGTAGCTGGCTTGACAATGGAACAAGTCCAAGAAATGATAGACAATGATAGGGAGGCAAACTGGCAGCAGGCGAAGGAGAACAGAGGAGCGGCCAGTCTGGTGGTGGCGGGGTTGAATCGCAACCCATTAGCATATGACATATGGGCTTCGGAAGTCCCAAAGCGGTTCGCTCAGCCAATGTTCGAGAGGTACGACGGCAAAGGAGATCCAGCGGATCACATCCATCTTTTGGCAACAGATGCCACTTTGGTAGGAGTCTTGGTATGACGGTCTGCGGTGTATGATGTTCCCAACTAGCCTTAAAGGAGGGGCATCAGATTGGTACTACAGGTTGCCAACAGGGAGCATAAAAAATTTCCAGGAACTGGAGTAGGCGTTCATAGATCACTTCATACATCAGAAAAAATGGGTGGTAAATATCGCGGATCTATTCAACGTGCGACAAAGATCTGCGGAGTCAGTTAGGGAGTTCCTGTGCCGGTTCAAGGCAGAGACACTGAAAGTGGAAAATTTGGATGAGAGGACATCGGTGATAGCCTTTGAGAGAGGCTTGCGTCCGGGGACAGGAGTGCACCAGTCCGTAGCCAAGAATGAGATCGCGACGTTACACGAGCTGTACTCGTGAATGGAAAAGTATATAAGATATGAAGATTCTATGCAGAAAGATTCCAAGAGGTCGGGGAAGGCAATGTTGTCTTTGGATAAGGAACGGGAACACCGGAAGGCAGAGACATCAGAAAAAGAAAGTGGGGGATACCGCGGATACAGAACACGGGCAGAAGGAAACCGGGAAAGCATCCGAAGGGAGTACAGGGAGAGGAAGCCATATCGCGAGATGGAACAGACTCCACTGAATAAGCCATTGGGTGAGATCTTGCCCTTAATAAAGAATCTGCCGGGGTATGAAGGACCGCGGAGCACACCAATAGAGATACCAGAGAAACCCTTCTGCGCATATCATCAGATAAGGAATCATGAGACGAATGACTATTACGCTCTAAAATGGTTGGTTCAGAGATTGGTGGAGAAAGGGAGGATGAGAGAGTTTGTGAGAGACGCTCGGAATGAGGAGCGCGTGCCGCCGCAGGGAAGAATATTGGGAACCATCAATGTAATTTACAGCGGTGAGGTTCTAAGTCATAACGCTCATAGAGAAGATAAGGCGGACCGCAAGCATCCAGCAAATCAATGAGAGAATGGATAGACCACGACAAAGGGAGGTGGCGGCAATAGAAAAGGACATAATCATATTTAGTAGCGCGGACCGCCGGGCAGTGGACTCACCACATGAAGATGCGCTGGTCATTACAGTCGTGATGGGAAACTACATTGTGAAAAGGGTGTTGATTGATTGTGGAAGTGTAGTGGTTTGTTATTCAGAGGAGCTTTGGAGGAAATGGGAGTCGATCCTAAGCACCTGCGTCCTTCACGAACTAATTTGTATGGATTTAACGGGAGTATGACAGAGTCCATGGGGGAACTCTTATTGCTCGTGACAACAGGACCAGTGACAGTTTTTGCCTGATTTATGGTGGTAGATTCTGCTTCGCAATATAATGTAATCTTGGGAAGGCGGTGGATTCACGAGATGAAGGTGGTCCCATCAACGTATTATCAGGTAATACGATTCCCCACACCTACCGGCATGTACGAGGTTTACGGTGATCAGGTAACTGCCAAGAACAGTCATCGGGGAACAGTGAAACGGTTGATCCACGGACCAGAAGGAGAGACTTCCAATCCTAGGAAGAGGCAGGCATAACAATTACAGTGCACCTCGGTGGAGGGGAAGGAGGAGACATCGGCGGTCCAAAGACGCTCAACGAGATTGAGGTGGTGAATATTGGAAGGGGGGAAGAAGAGAAGTTCACGTCGATAGGATCCAGTTTGCCAGAAGAATGGAAGGGTAAGTTGATACAGTTCTTGTCCGAAAATAGAGATGTCTTCGCTTGGACAATAGAGGATGTTATTGGGTTGGACCCGGAATTCGCTTGTCACCACTTACATATGAAAAAAGATGCTAAACCCGTGAGGCAAAAGATGCGTAATATTAGGCCAAAATACGCCGAGGGGATCCGTGAAGAGGTCGCTAGGTTGAAAGGGGCGGGGATAATCCGAGAGGTTGAGTTCACCGACTGGTTGTCTAACATAGTCGCGGTACCGAAAAAGAATGGAAAGGTGCGTATGTACGTGGATTTTACTGATGTAAATCTCAAATGCCCGAAGGACAGTTATCCCATGCCGCGAGTAGATGAGTTGGTGGATAGGACGGTAGGATTCAAGATATTTTCCTTCATGGATGTGTCGATGGGGTACAATCAGGTCGCAATGGCCAGATCAGGAAAAGACATCATTTGTGGTGGAAGGCGGTACTTACTGTTATACGAGGATGTCGTTTGGTTTGAAGAATGCGGGGGCTACCTTCCAGCGGTTGGGTGAGAAAATATTCGAAAGCAAGATTCGGAAGGGAATTGAGATTTATATAGATGACATGGTGGAAAAAAGTATGTTTGAAGAAGAACATATAGAGGGTTTGAGAGAGACCTTTGGGATACTACGAAAATACAACCTGAAGCTGAACCCCGAGAAGTGTACATTTGGGGTGACTACGGGAAAGTTTTTGAGTTATATCGTTACTCATAGGGGGATCGAAGCTAACCCCGAACAAATAAGGTCCTTAGTAGAGATGTCGTCTCCGCAGAATGTGAAGAAAGTACAGAGGTTAGCAGGAAGGGTCGCAGCTTTAAATAGATTCATTTCCAAGTCATCCGATAAATGCAGACCGTTGTACAGGTTGTTAAGGAGCACACCGGATTTTGTGTGAACCGCGGAGTGTGAGGAGGCATTTCAGGAATTGAAAAAATATTTGGGCAAAGCGCCTTTGTTGTCACGACCCGAGACGGGGGAGAAGTTGTACTTGTACTTGGGGGCCACGAAATATGCAATTAGCTCAGTTCTAGTTAGAGTGGTACGGGTGGTCGACAAGATGGAGAAACCGGTGTATTTTCAGAGCAAGACATTACTAGACACAAAAACGCGGTACAGTAGAATTAAGAGGTATGCCTTGGCATTAGTTTTCTCAACCTTGAAGCTGAAACCCTACTTTGAAGCGCATGTTGTGGTGGTGGTAACGAATTTGCCTCTGAGACAAGCACTGAAGACAAAAAAATCTGGTAGAATGTTGAAGTGGGCAGTGATGCTGAGTTCCTATGAGATACAATATCAGATACGAACCGCGGAAAAGGCGCAAGCGATGGCTGAATTTCTGGCAAAGTTTTTTGCAGATGATCCCACATGGGGAGAGGAAATGGTCATGGAACTAGAAAGGAAGGGCGAACCAAACCTCTTAGACCCGTGGGATAAGAGGAATGGATGGAGGGTATTCGCAGATGGGTTGGCTACCGATGCATGCAGCGGCATAGGAGTTGTGTTGGTTACACCTGATAATGGCAGAATAGAGCAAACTATGAAACTAGGGTTCGCAGCAACCAGTAATGAAGCAGAATACGAAGTGGTGATAGCGGGATTGAGAAATGGCCGAAGATTTGGGAGTGAAGGAGCTGACAGTATATTCCGATTCAAATTTGGTGGTGTGCAAAGCGAATGGAGGGGGTTCGCCACCCGATGCCTCAGGATGGCAAGATATTTGGATGTGCTGTGCAAACGATCTGCAAAATTCACAAAAATCAAGTTCCTTCATTTGGGTCGCGGAGAGAACAGACATGCCGATGCCCTGACATATGTAGCAGCCGCAATTCCGGGGTCTGAAGAAAGAACAATATGAGTGGGAAGGTTGGAGAAACCTAGCACCGAGGACACGGTAGATATTTGTCAGGTCGCAGAAGAAAGCGGGGGCTGGATGGAGCTAATTAAGGGCTTTTTGGCGGGAAAAGAAGTGACATATAAGAAGGAAAAAAGAAGATGGGAGCAGACTTCTTAGAGATACGTTATGCTAGAAGGAGAGTTGTACCGAAAAGACTTCAATGGACCACTGTTAAAATGCTTGGGTCCGCGGCTATCCCATGAGGTGTTGGCAGAATTACATGAGGGAGACTGCGGGAACCATTCAGCGGGAAGAACTACGACACATCGACTACTGACACAGGGGTATTTTTGGCCCCATATGAAAAGGGATGCCGTGGAATTTGCTAAGAGATGTGACAAATGTCAGAGGTTTGCCCAGCTGATATTCGCCCCCGCAGAACCATTATATAACGTCTCGAGCCCTTGGCCATTCGTTATGTGGGCAATGGATATAGTGGGACCACTGCCCATGGCCAGTGGCAAATGGAGGTTAATGCTCGCAGCCACTGATTATTTCACGAAATGGATTGAAGTCGTACCCTTGCAGCAGGTGAAGAAGACGCAAATCGTCAAGTTTTTATGGGAGAATATTATTTGCAGATTTGGGCTGCCGTATGCCATCATAGCAGACAATGGGACTCAGTTCACAGGAGCGAAGGTGGCCAGGTTCTTACAAGCCTATAAAGTGAAACAGGGGTTCTCGACCCCTTACAATCCCGAGGACGGACAGGCAGAGTCATCCAACAAAACTATCATGAACAACCTTAAGAGGAAGTTGGAAGATAAAAAGGGGGCGTGGGCAGACAAGCTGAATTATGTACTATGGGCCTACCGGACCACACCTCGGTCGTCCACCCAAAAGGCCCCATTCTCATTAGTGTACGGGGTGGAGGCTGTGATCCTTTTTGAGATGGTGGCAGCTACGACACGAATAAAGGCTGTGGAGGAGGGCTCAAATTGGAGAATTTTAGCAGCGGATCTGAATTTGGCAGAGGAGAGAAGAGACATAGCCTGTATAAAGCTGGAAGAGTACCACCGAAGACTGCAAAGACAGTACAACAGGAGAGTCAAGCCGAGACAGTTCCAAATAGGTGACCTGGTGCTCCGTCGAGTGACACCTAGTACCAGGGAAGAGAAAGATGGAAAGCTGGGTCCAAACTGGGAGGGACCTTATACTGTGGTGGATATCGAAGGGGCGGGCACCTACAAATTGCAGACGCATGAAGGCAAATTGATAGAAAAGCCTTGGAATGTAAGAATGCTGAATTTTTTTTACAACTGAATGTACTGAAGTTCCAAAGCAATGTAAGGAAGGTCCAGAGCAGAGGACTAGAGCTGTTTGTAAATATATAAAACCACCGCACTTTTGTGAAAAGAAATATGTTTGGTATGTGTGATTTTTAAATGAGAATGCGAACAACAGACTAGAGATACGAGAGACACCTGGGGCAAAGAGAGTGCCCCAGCAGGCTGCTACGCTTATCCGAGGGATAGGCAGCGGAGGGGATATCCCTTCACTGACACTAGAGATGGGAGGAGCCTGGAACAAGGGTGGGTTCCAGCAGGATGGAGAGCCTGATCGAGCCCGCGGAGTGGGATGAGCCCTCCGCGGATCATAGATGCAAGAGACACATGGGGCAATGAGAGTGACCCCCCATCGGCTTTTGCGCCCCTCAGAGGGAGAAGCAGCGGTGGGGATGAGCCCTTCGCTGACACTAGAGTTGGGGGGGAGTCTGGAACAAAGTGAGTTGGTCCAGCAGATAGATCGATTGAGTCCACGGAGCGGGATGAGCCCTCCGCGGATAAGAGATACAAGAGATACATGGGGAAATGAGAGTGACCCCCTTGGGCCTCTGGGCCCATCAGAGGGAGAAGTAGCGGAGGGGGTGAGTCCTTCACTAACATTAGGGTTGGGGAAGTCTGGAACAAGATGAGTTGGTCCAGCATATCATAGCATGATTGAATCCACGGAGCGGGATGAGCCCTCCGCGGATAAGAGATACAAAAGATACAAGGGGCAATGAGAGTGGCCCCATTGGGATTCTACGCCCATCAGAGGGAGAAGCAGCGGAGGGGATGAGCCCTTCGCTGCCACTAGAGCTGGAGGGAGCCTGGAACAAGAGGAGTTGGTCCAGCGGGTCATGGCCCGAGAGGGTCCACGGAGCGGGATGAGCCCTCTGCGGATCCGAGATGCAAGAGACACATGGGGCAATGAGAATGACCCCATTGGGCTTCCACGCCTATCAAAGGAAGAAGCAGTGGAGGGGGTGAGCCCTTCATTGATGATAGAGTAGGAGTGAGCATGGAGTAAGAGGAGTTGTTCCAGCAGGCTTCGCAGCCTGATAGGGCCTGTGGAGTGGGATGAGCCCTCCGCAGATCAGAGATGTGGAGGATACAAGGGACAAGGAGAGTAATTCCTATAGGCTGTCACTCCTATCAGAAGGAGAGGCAGCAGAGGAGATGAGCCCTTCGCTGACGCTAGAGCTGGAGCGAGCTTGGAACTAGATGAGTTGGTCCATCAGGCTTGACAGCCTAAGCGAGCCCGCGGAGTGGGATGAGCCCTCCGCGGATCAGATATACAATAGACATAAGGAGCAAAGGTATCTGCCTTTATTGAAATGCGCCTTAAGGAAGTGTGGAAAGCTTCAGAAGGAAAATTTTAGGAGTATACTAAGGAAGGGGCTAAGAGCTGACCAGGGGCGGGGAACCTTGCATATGGGCATGATTTGCAAGTTAGACAATTAGATAAAGTTTAAAGATAAGGAGACAACAGACACATAAAACAGAATTAAACACCATAATCATCAAACATGGAGCAAAACAAGTATCAAGTTTGTAGCAGTGTTGCAATACAAAGATGTCTAGGGCATTCCCTAGGTGGACTCATCAACATTCATAGTATCAGTAACCCCCTCAGCGATTGCCGCGGGGTCCTTATCAACGACCGCCGTTGGGGAGGGATTTTCTTCGGGTTCTTCCAATACTGGATGCTCGGGGATGACTTCAGTGGTCGGAATAGCTTCCTTCGCGACCTCAGGGGATTCAATAACTGGGGTGGCAGGCCTTTCAGGGAGAAGCCGACCCTCCTGAGTGAGTCGCGAAAGCTCTTCCTAGATATTTTTGGCCACCCTTTTGTCGGCCAAGGCCTTGAATTGGTCGCGCAGAATGGTCATGTCAGCTTGGTGCTTCTTTGTGCTTGATTAGGTGGCCTCCGATGTTTTCGACTAAGGGCGCCCACGGCCCCGGTGTTCCGGGTAAGGGCGTCAGTTGGTGGTGGTAGTGGAGTAGCACTTCCCTTTGATGGCTTAGGCACTCGGTGACTGTATCCATGTATTGCGCATGTGAGGATTCCGCGGTCCTGAGCTCATCTTGTGCCTTAACTTTAGCCAAATTGGCAGCCGCAAGATCTGCTTGGAGACCAGCATTGGCAGCCTTTAAGCCAGCAGGGCCGTTGAGTTCTTGCTCCAGGGATGTCACCTTATTTTTTGCGCTGAAAAGGCCGCAGATCATAAAGGAGATGTCCAACCTCACCTGAGATTGCAGATGAAGATGAAAAGAGAGAGAGAGAGAGAGAGAGAGAGAGAGAGAGAGAGAGAGAGAGAGAGAGAGAGAGAGGTACCTTTTCCCAATTGGTGTATAACGAAGTACGGTGCTGGTCAAACGAACCCCTGTCAGCATACACTATATCCTTGGACAAATGAGAGTTATAAAACAAGGAGGCTATGACGGTGTTGTCCAGAGCAGAATCCACTTTATTCAACCGACAGTCACACACCTTGAAGATTGGACATAAACCCTTGACCGCGGCCAATTCGGGTGCCGGGGCGGTGGGTGGCACTGGTTCCTTGCCAGACCGGCGTGTGCGGGGGGAGGAGACAGCAGAGTGAGAGGGTGAAGAGGTATGGATTGGTTCTGCAGAGGCAGAAGCCTGCTGAGTGGTGGGGGCAGGCTCGTCAGAGACCTCCGTCCGCTGCCTCTTGGAGGGAGGCTGGTCAGTATGAGCTGACACTTCACTGGAGGGAACTTCCATCACTTCATCCTCATCGGAGTCACTATCGAACAACTTCTGTTTATGAACATCCATGTCAGCGGAAGGTGAGTGAGGAGAAGTATATTGGTCGTCCCAGGTAGAGATAGATCGGTATGATGGAACGTGTTCGGGGGCAGAAGAGTGGGGCAAATCTGGAGATTCGAGAGAGGCGGGGGAGTGAGGGCAAGGTTGGAGAGGCTGGCGGCGCGAGGTATGGGGGCGAGGCCTATGCTTGTGAGGAGGGGATGCTCGGGGCTTACGCTCCTTGGGAGGGGGATGACGGTAGAAAGGGGCAGATAAACCATCGATTTGTTGCAGATCGGGGATGGGCAGTAAAGGAGTCGCGGTAGTGGGATGAATACCTAGTTGAACAGCCTGAGCAGAACCAAGGTCGCAGAGTCGTTGGAAGATGGGGCAAGAGATCCCAGTGTAAATTCGGGATTTTGAGTTGGGTCGCCAACCTGCAATAAGAGAAGTTGTGGATTAGTGGATAAATTGAAAAGCGCAAAAGGAAAAGGGGAAAGATCTAGGAGACTCACCATATGTGATGAAGACGAGATGTTTTAGTGTTAAGTCAGAAGGAAGGTCCGCGGATAGAAAGTTGCCCGATACATATAACGGGTAGTGATGCCACACCTTGTTAGAGGTAGTGACACGAAGGACGAATGATTGCTTCGATGGACGTACACAGAAGGACTAGTACCCGACACCTACGTCTTTGGTACTTTTCTTGATGTAGTATTGAGAAAAAATATCACGGCTAGTTATTTTGGGCTCGCCGGTTTTGTTATATGAATTCGCGGCATACATAATCCTCCAAAAATTGCCGATGCCTTGGCAGGGGGGGGGGGGATGTTGAAGTGATTACACACCTTGACATCAAGGAGGGTGAGGGGAAGCCGCAGACCGGCGACAATTTGGCCTACAGTAACAACGAGATACCCCGGGCGGCGGGGAATTGAACCAAGTAGGGTAGTGAGTGACGGAAGGCACATGCTCCAATTCTATGTTAGCTGGGATCCCATAGGCAACCCTAATTGCGGTCAAATTAGGTCTACAAAATTGGGATGGGGGGGTAGTAGAGTGCCCTGGCGTCCCGAGGTGGATGGGTCCGCAGCAGGAGCAAGAGGGGGTGGAGACGCTACCTCAGAAGAACGGGAAGAGGAGGAGGGATCGGAACCGGGGTCCGACATCGGAAAGGGAGATGAATAGACTCTAGATGCAGAAGAAACTCAAATACAGTACAACTTAAAGAGGATAAAGCCTAAGAAACTTACCGAGCAAAAGGGAGAACGTGGTGACGAGCTTGGAGGAAGAACCCGAATGAGGAGAAGGCCACCAAAAAGATCACAACAGAAAGGGTTACTGTGGAGGTATAAGTAATCCAGAGAAAAATCATGAAAAGAAAGTGAAATGGGAAGGAAGACAAAGAGAGAGGGAGAAACTGAGAACAAAGTGAGGGAGGAAGGAGAAGGAGCGAAGTTTAAATAGGTGGAGGGTAAAAGAGTAAATTCCTGTGGGTGATAAGATCGAAAGGTTGGCTGCAGCTCCAGCCAAAGGTTGACACGTGAAGGTTCGAGAAACGAGGGGTTGCAGAAAACACGCGTGATGATTACCCGTCCCATCGCACACATCTCGAGAAGAGCTGACCTCAGGATAGAGAAATGAAGCGGTGGGAATTCTCGACCTCAGACCAATTAGCTGGCCGCGGAGTCGAGAAGGGGCATTTGTAGTAGCCTAATAATGAATAATGGACTGGGTCAGCGGAAAAGGCAGTGGGGGCAGCATACTAAGGGGCGTCGGGGAGTATGGGATCATGTCCGCGGAACCCTAATCAGCAGATGGGACCCGTGTACGGTCAAAAGATGAATCGAGGGATGGGGGGAAAGACGAACGGAAGCCACGGAACCCACATGGGGATAGAGACCAAGTCAGCGGGACGAAGATTGGAAGACAGCTTAATAAGATAATCTGGGAGCAGGAGAACAAAAAGGGAGTCACCCGATGGGAGGGAGTCACCCGATGGGAGGACAGGTGGACGATCTAGACAAGAGGGGAAGGGGTATAAAAAGAAGAAGGGAGAGAGAGAAAAGGAGGGGGGCGCTAAAAGAAAGAGGGGAGGAACAGTGAGAAGAGAGGGAAGAAGAGAGATTGTTGAGCTGAGATATTTAGGGTTCATACAATTATCAAAATAACGTACATATCTATCCAATGCAATTTGTTAGTTTAACAATGTACAATAATCAAGTTTTGAAAATGTAAATTCGTGATCCGTGAATTTGGTATGCTTACTTTTTGGTTTGGGATCAAACATGGTTAACCACTTAACCAGACAGTTTAGAGTTTAAATTGATTAGCACAGCGCCACAGCAGCAATAAAGGTTGGCAAACGCAACAGCATTTGAGCAAATGACACCGCCATTTCTGTGGAATACACAGCAGGAACAACTGACAGTTCGACTCACGGTGTTAACTGTTAAATGACTGAGGTCCATTTCTATCTTTTGAAAATGGCGACCAACCAATCATTTGTTAATATAATTTTGAGCCCTACATGTCCTACTAGATACTGAGATTTTAATATATGTATGATATAATATGTCTTCTGCAGTTCTGCTGAGTACCGAACTACCGATACAGAATTAAGTTTTTCTAGACTGAAATTATAATCAATTGAAGCTTTTAATGGATTGCTTATGTAGGACACTTCTATTGCAGCACAGAAGCGTTCTTCATCAGTGCTCTGCTAGCTACATGCCTACATGGTTTCATAACTTTCATTGTCCGAGGTAGAGACCAAAACTTTATAAGTAAATTTACTTGCTGGGATTCTTTTGTAAACCAAAAGGTTTTGCGTTGCTAGGACCACGGCTTAACTTTGAATCTCTGACAATGATATGCACCTAGTTTATTAAACAAAGACACCAGAGGGATATTAGCAGATATCTAAAATAATGGGAACACACTGCAGAATATGTACTTAATTTTAGAGCACTTTATATGGACTTCGCCAAGAATATAACAAACTCACCGTCGATCATGAATAAGTGGATTGCAAATGTATTTATATATATTAAGTCAAAGTGTACTCCACAGCTACCAAATCAGACAAATTATTGTAAACTTGAGGTGTCCATTTTTGGTGAGAAACATGCTGATTCTGGAAACCTTATCCAATTCAATTATTTATCGATAGATGGTGGTATGATTGGTGCAATAATGTCGACTATGAATGCCATTAACTCATAAATTTTATATAACAGATGCATTTGTGCCGCATACAATGAAATTGAAGCTTTATTTTCTTGAAAAAAGAGAGAACTAGAGTTGTCGTAAAATGGGTGAATTAGGAGGAAAGCAGGTGATAAGAGTAGAGGAAGATGCAGAAGCTGAAGTCCGCATATGGAAGTATGTCTTTGGATTTGTCGAAATGGCTGTGGTCAAGTGCGCCATTGAGCTCAAAATAGCTGATGTCATTGAAGCCCATGGGCAACCAATAACACTGTCGGAGCTATCGACTGCACTTGGTTGTTCATCTTATTTGCTCCACCGCATTATGCGGTTCCTAGTGTGCCAAAAAATCTTCCAAGAGAAGTGCACGAGCAATGGTACTAAGGGCTATGCTCCTACTTCCATTTCACGCCTGCTTATGAGGCATGGGGAACGTAGTTTGGCCGCTTTAGTGCTATTGGAGAGCAGTCCTGTGATGCTTGCACCATGGCACTATTTAAGTGCCTGCGTACGACAGAATGATCCTCCACCTTTTGAAGCTGCTCATGGAAAAGATATATGGAGCTATGCAGCAGAACACCCTGCGCATAGTGAGCTCATTAATGATGCAATGGCATGTGATGCTAGGGCGTCAGTGCCTGCCATTGTGGAGGGTTGTGCTGAATTGTTTGTTGGGGTCAATACAGTTGTGGATGTAGGTGGGGGTGATGGGACTACATTGAGAGCATTAGTGAAGGCCTGCCCTTGGATCAGAGGCATCAACTTCGACCTTCCACATGTCGTGTCGGTAGCCCCGGAAAGCAATGGGGTTAAGCACGTTGGAGGGGACATGTTTGCGGCTGTACCAAAGGCTAATACAGCCTTTCTCAAGGTCCATATTTCCATCTGACTCTCTTGTTCGTTAAAGTATTTTAGAACTTAATATGAGAAGATTTATATGATTTGACATGACTCAATAGGTTGTTGGATATGATAATCTGTCTATTCAATTCTAAACTGAGACTATATTATGGTTGCAGTGGGTTCTACATGATTGGGGTGACGAAGAATGTATCCAGATTTTGAGAAATTGCAGAGAGGCCATTCTGGATGAGGATCAAGGGAAGGTGCTCATAGCAGAAGTGGTGATCAAGGAAGATGAGGATCATAGATTCAAAGATGTGGGATTGATGCTAGACATGGTGATGTTGGCACACACAGCCAATGGACAGGAGAGGACTAAAGAGGAATGGGGATCTATTCTTACTAAGGCGGGCTTCAGTCGATTCACTGTGAAGCCTATTGATGCAGCAGTGCAATCCGTTATCATCGCTTATCCTTAAGTAAATATCACATCCCAATTTGGAATTGCAACTTTGTGATTGTGTTGCATCATGTTTGATTGATCCTTATTGCTTTTGAACAAGCAGCAGTTTTTAATAAGTGGTCATATCATACTAAAATATATGTTATTTGCTTCCTAATCTAAAAGTTTATGTATTGCTTAAACCAATTATGTGCTCAAGTAGGTGTAGGATTTTGTGATCGAGTCTCTCTCTCTCTCATGTTCCTTGACTTGTGGAGCTTAATTATGAACTTGTACATCTAGGCTCACCCTAGATGGACATTCACATAACCCCTTAGACCCTTATCATCTCTACCAGACTACCAAGCTGATTTCGCTAATGAGGAACACGAAATGTAGATTTAGTTTCCTTGATAACAAGCCCATGGATGAAACCATATATGGCTCTGGAAGTTGCAGACAAAAAAGAAATTGTCCCACATTGGTTGGCCAACGAAGAAGCATAAGTAAAGCTGAATATAAAATGGGAGTTGGGTAACAATTGTAAGGCATCTTTGCGCTTGGGGCAATGACGCAGCTAGTGAGGTCTAACCGAGGCGCGTCAATTGCTGGTTGAAAACTATTTCCAAACCCCCTTTTCGGCCTTGGCTCGCCTGGGCCGTTGAGAATTTCTGGAAGGGCTCCCTCTAAACAAGGGTAAAGCCCTATAATAAATACCAATTACAAATTTTGTTTTTCACAGAATAGATAGCTTTATTTGCCTATTCTGCGTCCGTTGCTCAGCAGCTGAATTATGTGCAACAGTGCAAGACATTCAACATGAAATTCTTTGTTTAATAGTTGCAACTTGTGCAATGCAATTTGCTTTTGCCATTGCCACGGTTAAAATTATGATTCAGTTTCGTTGGGGACTGTAAGGCTCGGCTTTAATAGTTCTAGGTGAATCTTGTGCAATGTTCCTAAGTTCTAAATCTTCACATTTCATAATTCTACGATTTGAAGTTTCTGTAAAGCAAGGATTGAGACTTGCTACAGACACGAAAAACGCATTGCCAGCTAGAGGAGCTCTCAGCCATTAAGTGGTTCTCTACTCTTGCTCTTCACATTGGAATTAAACGACTCTGAAATTGTGGTTAACTATTTGATTAATAGGCCAGCAGCAGTGTTCTGCACAGACAGCAGTGTTTGCAAAAAGGGTGTTTGTGTTTCCCTGGTTCTAGTGCACAATCGCACATTCACCTAGTCATCATACAACAAATAATGCGTGTGAGCTGTGGCAGTTTAGGTAGGTTTAAAATATAAAGATCGCGGCCTTAAACTTTTAATTGTACCAGCATTCTATACGAAAACCTGTACATTGAGGCCGATCCTGCAAATCTTGAACACATTATCCTAAATCTATAACTTCTAGGTAGATCCATGAGTCAAGTATCCATGTTATATGGACTAGCCGTAGAGTACATCATCTTGGTCTCTCCACCCCTGTTGAATTTGTATGCCATTACTTAGTATGAAGTTAAAAAAAGAAAGGTAGATGAATCAAAATAAAGTAGGTAAATAGAGCTGAGGTTCAATGAAAACGAATCAGTAGGTAAATCGACGGATAGAGAGAGGAAGAAGTTTAGTTTCATTGTTTGGGGGATTTAATTGCAATTCTAGAAGTAAGTGGACATAAATTGCAATCCCATTAGAACCTTTTGTTGAACTTGTATGCCATTACTTAGCATGAAGTAAAAAAAACAGAGATAGTAGATAAATCAAAATAAAGTAGGTAAATAGAGGTTCAGTGAAAACAAATCAGTAGGTAAATCAACGGATAGAGAGAGGACGAAGCTTAGCTTCTTTGGTTGAGATTTCTAACTGCTAAACCAAGTATGCCTCCAAAAGGAGTGTAAAGAAGACAATATAAGAATAAAGGATTTTAAGTGAAGAGCTAGAAAAGAGTCTGATTTTTCCTAGAGAAAGAATAAATAGTGATTCATTTTTAGTAGAGACTCTCCAAAAATGCTTACGATTTTTGTCCCCTTATTTGGTATCTTTCCTATTTTCTCTATTATTTTTTTTTCCTTCGTAATTAGCTATATTATTTAGGAAAAGTTGGAGACTGTGTGAAACTCTAGAGGAGATTGTTTCTTTATTTATATCATACTTTTTCATAATTAGTAATAGAATTTAGAAAAAACTTGAGTCTCTGTGAGTGCTCCAAAAAATAGATTGGTGAGAGTATAACTATAATATACTAGCCATGCAGCCCGACAAGTGGTCGGGCCTGCTATTCTTAAACCCATTAAGTGTAGGCCTGTTAATTTTTAGGCTTTTAATTTTGGTTGATATATATATATATATATATATATATATATATATTATATATAATATATATATATATTATATATATATTATAAAGATTATGATAGTAACATTATGAAGTTACAAATATAATTAACTAAAGATTATAAGTTCGATTCCTTTCAAATTAATCCCAAACTTGTTAACATAACAATGGAGAAAAATGAATGTTATTGAAGAACAATTTTAGGAGTAAGAAAGTTCTCACATGTTATTTAACAATGTTAGCAAACCATTGTATTCAAAGTTTCTCAGTGAACGGAAATTACATGAGTTATAACTTTTAAGACGTGGACATCACTAAGAACTTAACATGGTCTTATATCGATCAATGGTCTTTTATTTTCCTATTATTTATTCATAGCTAGCCAAAGAACCACACCTAATGATTGTGTGATGCAATCTCAGCCATGAAACAAAAGATAAGGTAAGAGCTGTGATGCTTGCAACTTGGTGAAAAGAGGAGATATTTGTTGTAGAAGAGTAGTTGCAAACTTCTAACTTGCCTTGAAAAGAATATAAAATTAAAAGAAGACTAAAAAACTTGAAGAAGCTAGTAAAGAGAAGATGATCATTCGAAACACAAAAATGAACTGCCATTACCATTGAACATATCAATAGATAAGTAGATACACAAAAATATCAATAGACACAAAAATACGACAAAATTCCGCACGTTCAACTTTATATTTCTCTTTCACATTTCATATAGAGAGCAATACATTTACATAACTAAATGATCTCATTAGTAGTCCTAAACTCTTACATACTCCAAAAACTCATTTAAGTGTACATTTTTTTTTTGTTTTTTCATACAAAAAAACTATCTACATAGTCTAATCACTCTCTATGGTATACCACATAATATATTGTTTTCTACGGTGATCCTTTATTGTTTGGTACTTGTACGACCATAAATAGTTGCAATTCGTTGTGCACCTTGAAAGTGGCCATGTGATTAACCACTGATGTTTGCATCCCTAGAGTTTGTTCTACCACTCGGCCCTGAATGCCAAAAGGTCAATATACCACACCAATTCAAAAGTCTATACAAAAAATCTAAGCTATGTGCTTATATATATAACAAACATGCATATTATGTACATGTCGGTTTTGTATTTGTGCCAAATTATGCTGTTACCAATATGTCTAGCCTAAACCTTGAATGAAATATCTAATATATTGCGAAATGCAAATAAATATATTTAATGGTAGTTCTAACTGCATATATCATATATATCACAACCATAATATTTGTTAAGCAGGGTACGTTGGACTCATCGTTGGCTCGTAATGGTTTTGTTTCAAATCACCGTACAATTTTTCTAGAGCCTCCAAGTGAGTGCCTTTGGTTCTTCAATTCTTTAAGCTTCTATAGCTGCTGAAATTATTGATGAAAACAATATTATAAGTTTTAAATGCAAGAGTAAACAGATTATTATCACATTTGTCACTGTTATATATACTGACTGACATCCCTAGCATAGGTAACAAAGTGCCTGATCAAAACTAATGAAACCATTCTATGAGACAACTCCTCAAACAGTCAAACTCACAATTAAAACCATTTGATCACATAAAAAAATAGCCATTAATATGACTAAAGAATAGGAAAAAAAAAAAATCAAACTTTCATAGAAAGCAAAAATCTATATTATTAATTATTATGAGGGACAACCAAAAGCTACCGCAACGTCTAAGAGCTCCAGAAAATGCTAAGTATTCAACTGCCCGTTACTGACTTGCAAACATCTTACATAGTAAATTGATGTCAGATAATATAATACTATTTTGATGAGAAATAGAAGTTACATTAGCAAATGAAAATAGAATTCCATACGCATTCCAATTTAAGATTTTGAGGTCTAATGTAGTTTTATTTAAATAAAAAGTAAAACTAATTGGGTCAAATCAAATGGATTAAACATACCTTGAGATGTATTGATGTCGTTAAAAGCTTGAGAAGGATTTGTTTCACCACCTTTTCCAAACCAAGAAGTGAATGCTCCTTTGAACTTGTCCACCACACCTTTTCCAGGGCTATCATTACCAGAAATATGAACCCCCCCCCCTCTTTCACTCTTTGAACTGCCCAACCGGTCAGCCACCTTTTCTGATTCAGTCACCTTACCCATGGGCTTGTTCTCTCTATCCATTTCTTCTTCACTGTTACGCTTGTGAAAAGCATCTGAAACACCCTAACCCATTGCCTTCTTCTCATCATTGTCCACAACCACTTTCGGCTTATGGAATGCACTAGATATAATTTCAGAAAGTGCTTTATCTTCTTCACCAGGTTTCAACTTCTCTACAATATACCCCTTAACTAAAGCAACTCCTTTATCTGTTTCTCCAACACCCCTTCCTGTGTCAACCTGAGAACCAGTACCCATATTGGTGTCAACACCAATACCTTCATCCGTGTTTTTGGGTAATCATACTTGTACCAGGGATCTTGGAAATAATCGCACTCCCGGTGACTTCTTTCCCATATCTTTGGTGCATTCTCTCCACCTTTATTTAATTCAAACCGGTAGATGAAGTGAATCGGGGATCGCCACCATATCCAAGCTTGGAAGCTGCCATATTTTTCGCCGAGACTGCTGCTGAAGAGATCTTCTCCATGTAGATGCTTTGTTGTGTTGTGGGCTCTTTAACAGACTCTGTTGTCACAATGGGCTCCTGCAATTTTGTCATCTGTTTTATCACCATACCCAATCTTAGATGCCATAACATTTTTTTGCCTGAAAGAGCTTTATCGGCAATTGCTGAGTTTATTGATGGCATCTTGTCTGTGTAGCCACCTTGGTTAGGCTGATATTAATGAAGTTCGCTTGACAGTCGTTTGTAATAATCTTCGCCAATAGAGTTTTACCACAGCCTGGAGGTCCATAGAAAAGCACTCCTCTTGAAGGAGACATATACCACACTTCTCAAACTTCTCAGGATGCTCCACTGGATATTGCACAGTCTCTTTAAGTTCCCTCTTAACGTTCTCAACCCCCCTTATATCCTCGTAGGTTACGTTAGGCACTTCAACAACCGTCTCACGCAGAGTAGAGGGATTGCTGTTATGTATATACTTACGGGGCCAGAGCTGTTGGTAGATGGGGGAAGTGTTTCCATGAAACCAGGCTTACTCTCCTCCTCTTCTTTATTCTCTTCTACTTTTGCAATGTGGGTCTCTACAAACTCTGGGACACACATTTCATCATGGGGCTTCTCTTCTTCTTTTTTATCCAAGGAATCCAATAGTTTATGGTCTTGGTGCTCCCCTTCAACCTTTGTCGCAGTCTCATAGCTTGGCGGGGCGATATGCTTTTGTTCTTGATCCATGATGTAAACTTAGCAAATTCAATAACGAATCTTCCAAATCAATCAAGTCCATTTTTTTTCCTCTGTCAGTTTGAGCTCCTGCAATTTTGTCGCCTGTTTTATCACCATATCCAATCTTAGATGCCACAACGTTTTTTGCCGAAAGAGATTTATCGGCAATTGCCGAGTTTACTGATGGCATCTTGTCTGTGTAGCCACCTTGGTAAGGCTAATACTAATGAAGTTCGCTTGACATTCGTTTGCAATCATCTTCGCCAACAGAGTTTTACCACATCCTGGAGGTCCATAGAAAAGCACTCCTCTTGAAGGAGACATACCACACTTTTCAAACTTCTCAGGATGCTCCACTAGATATTGCACAGTCTCTTTAAAGTGCTGATTTGTAACAGCCATAGAATTAAGTTTCTCGACATCTATAGATTCATCTTCCAAATCAATCAAGCCCATTTTTTCTTTGATGCACTGTAACGCAGCTTCAGTGGACAATGCTGCCAGATTAGCACCAACATATCCATGAGTATCCTTCGCAACCCACTCTAAGTTAACATCATTTGAGAGCCTCATGTTCTTTGTTTGGATGCGAAGAACCTCAAGACGTCCAACTTCATATGGAACTCCAATCTTAATTTCCCTATCAAACCTCCCAAATCTTCTCAAAGCTGCATCAATGCTGTTAGGCCTATTGGTAGCCCCAAGAACGATGACATGAGCGTGAGATTTCATACCATCCATAAGTGTATGGCTGATCTACGTTCATGTTTTCTGGACGATTTTCATTTTTATTGTTTATTGGGTTTTGTATTTCTAACGGCGAAAAGGAAAATCATGCGTGTGTTTACTTTTTCATTTTAGACACAATTAAAAATACCAAAAGGTTCTTTTATAAATTACTATACACACCAATAATAAGATTAACTTGGTAATCAACCAACTAATTATTTGTTAAGTGAGGCCTTTTCTGAAAATTTTGCTGACGTGGCTCACTATGAGCATCCTAGAAGAGCCGATATTAATGTAGGTAGGATCTAAGGATTTGGAATTCATTTTTTTTTCGTAATTAGTATTAGAGTCTGTAAAACCTTGAAAAATAGAGCTAAGAGTGTATAGCTATAATATATATTAGCTTTCGAACCCGTCATACGAACGGGTGTCGTTATAAAAGTATTAGCAACTATGCATAACTATGAGATATGAATATTATATTGACTACTCATCCAAATTTCTTGCAATATGAAAATCCCACTTTTAATAAAAAGAAAGAACCCACTCTTGATAAAACTCTTTGACTTTTTTGTTGTTGTTTAATTAGTAATATAAGTTTGTTTGAAATTTTGGGAGAATGCCCAAGGAGGCGAAGATCACATTGACGCTAATTGAATAGCAAAACATTACGATAAATACCATTTTAAATACAAAACTATACTTGTCAAGACATTCTCATTATATATGATACAACTCTGTTTTGAGGTTAGTTTGATGCATTTGCATCTAGTTTCCGAATTCCCGTTAATTATTCCTTGAGGTAAGTTCGATGCATTTATATCCTGTTGCCAATTTCCAGTTAATTATTCTTTGGGGAT
The DNA here is from genome assembly GCF_015680905.1 of Coptis chinensis. Lineage (NCBI taxonomy): Eukaryota > Viridiplantae > Streptophyta > Magnoliopsida > Ranunculales > Ranunculaceae > Coptis > Coptis chinensis. The sequence goes on from NC_141462.1 coordinate 95,669,509, forward strand.
AGTTTGATCAATTTGCATTTAGTTTATGATTTTCCGCTAAATATTTTTTAAGGTTAGTTTGTTGCATTTGCATCAAGTTTCCGATTCCCCGTTAATTATATTATTTGCGGTTAGAATAAACCTTCAATCATGAAGAACAAATTCTTTAGAATAAATATTTAATAACAATCATCTAAATGAAGGCCTAGCTGCCTTTATATAATAACCAATGTTTCTAATTCTATTTAGAAACCAAAATAGAACAAATAAGAAACTCTACTAATAAATTATATAAGACTATTAATAATATAATTAGAAGTTTTTATGCCCATGCATCATACTCTCCGGCTTGAAAGAAACTTGTCATCGAGTTTGGTTGCATGTAGATTTGTGAATATTCCGCAAAACTCTTGTACTTATCATCATAGTTCCATGCAGTTGCATCTTGTTTCCAATTTTTTATTAATTATGCTTTGAGGTTAGTTCGATGCACTTGCATCAAGTTTCTGATTTCCTGTTAATTATTCTTTGAGGTTAGTCTGATGCATTTGCATCTAGTTTCCAATTTCAAATTAATTATTTTTTGAGGTTACTATGATGCATTTACACCCAGTTTATGATTTCATGTTAATTATTCTTTGGGATTAGTTCCATGCAGTTGCGTCCAATTTTCGATTTCTCGTTAATTATGCTTTGAGATTAGTTTGATACATTTGCTATCAATTTCTAATTTTCCGTTAATCTTTTTTTGAGGTTAGATCGATGCATTCACATCCAGTTTCTGATTTCCCGTTAGTTTTTTTTTTTTAATGCATTTGCATCAAATTTTCCTATTTCCCTCTAATTATCTTTTGAAATTAGTTATATGTAGTTACAATTAGTTTTCAATTTATCGTTAATCATTCTTTTAGGTTACTTTCATGCATTTGCATTCAGTTTATGATTTCCAGTTAATTATTCTTAACTTTGAGGTTAGATTGATGCATTCACATCCTGTTTATGATTTCTCATTAGTTATTCTTTGATCGGATGTTAGTTCAATGCATTTACATCCAATTTCTGATTTCTCATTAATTATCTTTTAAAGTTAGATAAATGCAATTTCATCCAGTTTTTAATTTGTCGTTAATCATATTTTTAGGTTAGTTCCATGTATTTGCATTCAGTTTTGATTTCATGTTAATTATTCTTTGAGATTAGTTCAATACAGTTGTATATATTTTCTGATTTCCCGTTAATTACTTTTAGAGGTTAGTTGGATGCATTAGCAAAGTAGTGAAACTAGGATGGAAATATATATGGGTGGAGTCGGATTCCACTGCTGCAATGAAGTCATTTAATAACAACCAAATGCATTGGTGAGTGCGAGCGGCATGGAAAAAAGTCAAGCATCTTAGTTGATTGGATTGTAATCACCAACACATGTCGAGAGGTAACTTTGGAGCAGACATTTGCTCTAAAACTATTGTCACTTTGGCAAATGGGGAAACAAATGGTGGGTCGGTACTCCTAATTTTCTATACAGGATAGAAGACAATAATATGACCTACATATTATAGATTTGTAAATTAGCTATCTGTCGAAATGAAGACATGATGCCTATATTAACTTTTACTCTTTTTTTAAATTTGTAACATTTTCTTAATCAATACAATTATCTTTAAAAAAAAAAAAAAAAAAAAAGATTTTCCGTTAATTACTCTTTGAGGTTTGTTAAATGCATTTGCATCTAGTTGTCGATTTTCACTTAATTATTTTTAGAGGTTAGTTGGATGCAATTGCATCAAGTTTTTGATTTTCCATTAGTAATACCAAATTCTATTAATCTTTCTGTTTGTTTTCTTGCAAACATGGCTTTAAAAAATATCATATAAATACATGATTCACAATGTTGGATCATAAAAAAATTTCTAGTTAATTATTATTTAAGATTAGTTCATTACATTTCCATCCTATTTCGGATTTTTCGTTAATTATTCTTTGAGGTAAATTCAATGCATTTGCATCATATTGTCAATAATTCCCCGTTAGTTATTCTTTAGGATAGTTCGATTCATTTGCATCTAGTTTTTAATTCTTTGTTAAATATTCTTTGAGGTTAGTTCGATGCATCTAGTTTCCGATTTCTTATTAATTATTCATTAATGTTAGTTAGATGCATTTGCATACAGTTTGTGATTTCCCATTAGTTATTCAAGATTTCAAGGTGGTGTGTAATATCAACTTCTATTGATTCTTCTGTAGTTTCTTTGCAAACTTGACATAAAAAAATATATTATACATGATTCACTAAGTATGATCATCAAAGAATATTTAATTTCTGATTTTTCGTTAATTATTCTTTTAGGTTAGTGTCACGCCCCGAATTTTGACAGAATTCAAAAAAACAATATTTGTTCTCGACTCTTCGATTTTCTAGGTGTGATGCACTCTCCACTCCAAAAAATCCATAAATAGTTTAAATATGCGGATAATTAAACACCAATAAAATTTTTAACTTAAACAAAAGTCTTCTTCATTACAAAAATTCACAAATAAGATTAGGTTACAAATCTCTTTTCAATAACTCTTTATTTAAAAATTACAAATGAAAATACAAATAGCATTGTCTCAACTGAAAATCTATATCATCTAAAGGGAAAACAAAACCTATCTTGAAAGGTGACGCTAACACGCAAACCACAAGCAGCAACCAACCTTCTTCAACACTAAACTTGTCAAGACTTATCAACTATGTTCATTTAATGAACACACCCGATAAACAAATATGCAAATCGGGTCAGCATTGTTTCCGATAAGCAAATATGCAAATCGGGTCAGCATTATAAACAATGCTGGTGTGAGTAGCCCTAAAATACAAATTATACTTATACAAATATATACACAATCCATAAGGGAGGTAGTTCCTCCACCGAGGCGCCTTAACTTCCAACGACTAATACAACATCCTTAAGTACAATGATTAAGGCAGGTAGTTCCTCCACTGAGGCGCCTTAGCTTCCCAACAATAATACAAAGGCATTTAGTTCCTCCACCGAGGCGCCTTAGGTTATAACTAAACTAATAACCAGCCAAGCATATTCTATACTTACCGCATCAAGTAATTTTTCCCACCCTTCTGCAAAACCATATACAATCAACTATCTAAAGATATATCATTAACCAACATATTACCATAATTATATTAATTAAGGCTTTCTTTGTGTGTCCCTAAAATTACGTCGTATCTATATCTTACCTAGTTTCCCTGGCTACCACAATCGCTTCCCAACGCCGAACATGTACATCCAGATGCCTCCCCTCACATAATGAACCACTCCGTGCGTAACTACCCTGAGTGGGATGCTGCACACTAGGTAACCCTCACACGAAAGTCATTATGTAAGTACTGCTACTATTCGGCATAAAATATCGCGCATCTCATTCTAATTTTGCGAATGGAATAATCAAGCCACCATTCGACTACGCCAGAAGGGCCATTCAGCTTCACTGAAACGCCAGAAGGGCCAATCACATTACTTACGCCAAAAGGGCCATTCAGATTCACTGAAATGCCCGAATGGCCAATCATATCACATACGCCCATCACAAGGGCCAAATCATATGAGTTGTGGTAGCTAGGTTCTAGGATTTTCGTTACATAATTTATTCAAGTGTCATACATTTATATCTCATAATCATTCAACTATATCACGTGCAGGTCAAATACCTTATTGCACTAAGCCACAATATTTAGAAATATCTCAATATATCTCATAACCATTTTCATTCTGTCACGTGCCAATATATTATTGCACTATGCCACAATCCCGTGGGAAATATCCACAAATACTCTACTAGCATCTCACAGATAAAATAATGGAGCATTTATACATTTATTTCTCCAAAACTATTGCATTTAATATATATATCCCAACATATTATATAATGTCACAATTGCTTCAAACGTATCGCATAACATTTTTATAGCGTTTTAGAAATATTATATCTCCTAAATTTTCTATCTCATCATGTGTCAAAATATACACAATATCAACGTCAAATCTTTCTTAGATAATGACAACCAAATTTATACAAGCTTCCACAGCATTTTAGCATTTGATTTGTCCATACAATTTACAACATAAAACGTAGCACAATTAAACAGTCCACAGTCCACAATCAAAGCCCAAAAATCTAAAGTCCATGAATCTAAGTCCGTATGTAGTTTAATACTCATAAAAACATATATATCTAAGTCTTATTATCAGAATTCCCCTCTTATTAAGTGCCAATATTTATATTCTTTACACACTACTCACGTCAAATCTGAATTAGATAATGACAAACAAGGTTATACAATTTTTGACAACATTTTATTACTACATTTGTCCATATTCTTAAATATGTGAAAATCTGGAAAAAGTCAATATTCCATAGTCAACGGTCAACGGTCAATGTCAAAGTTAACCTATCATTGACAAAGTCAAACTGTCGTTTCCATATTCAACAAGTTCAGGGTCATAGCCTTGGTTCATGGCTAAGGGCAAAGGTGCATGGCTCATGGCTCATGACTAAGGAAACGGTTCAGACCCAACTAGCTGAGCCCAAACCCAAACCTTAGAACCCGGCCCCAAAACAAACTTGAAATTGGCCCAAAACTTTAATTGGTTCGGCCCAAAGAAAACTAAAGTGGTCGGACCCAAGAACAAAATAGAACTGGCCCAACCAAACAACTAAAACCGGCCCAAAGAAACAAAATAGAATTGGCCCAACCAACCCAAATAAAATCGGGCCCAAAGAAACAAAATAGAGCTCGGCCCAACAACTTAAACTAGCTAAGGCCCAAGCCCAACTGACCCAAGACAGGTCGTCTTCCTCCTCTCCCTCATGTTACCAGCTCCCTCCACCACACCAGCTCCCGCGCTGGCCACCACTCGTCCTCCTCTCTCGATCCAGCAATTTTGACCCGAATGAAAAACCCAATATTTCAATACAATAAAAACTCGATACCCTCACACTTCAAAAACTCAATCCCAACCGCCATTGACGCCTGTTCAAGGCTCCTAACAGCCCCCACTCTCCAAACAACAACCAAGTATCCATCCCTAACTCCTTCGACATCAACCCACAACCCATCAAACCGACAAATTCCAAACAATCAAAACTATAAAAGTTCAAACCACAGTATGACAGGGGACGCCATTAACGCCTCCCTCAAAACTTCACTGCCCCCACTCTCCAGCACTCCATCATAATCCAACTAACCAACCACATAACCCATCAGAACAAACAACATAATAAAGGGTAGTACCAATTCGAGCTCACGCCTCCATTAACGCCTGTTCAGAGCTTCAACAGTCCACCCAAATTTTAATCCCGACGTCCAACCAACACACCACATACAAACATGATAATAGTTCAAACAGTTCAATAAATATAATCCCAACACAAACCAAGATTAAAAGCGGTTTTCAGCGATATCAAGATCACGAATGTTAGTTTGGGGCTCGCGCCGCCATTGACGCTCTTTCAAGCTTCAACAACCCCTTTCCCCGAGTTTCAATAATGCTACCATTAACAAGTTTTAACAACGACATTAACAATAATAATGACGACAAAAAAATGCACAGAAATCATGAATGGAAACTTTGGACAGTAAAATTAGACCGTGAAATATAAAACTAATCTACTCATCTGTATTAAAACTCGACGAATCCCTCATCGTCCGAATCGTCGTGCTCCAACCCTCTAGCAAACGAGCTTTTATCTCTGCCTCCATTTTATTTTATTTTATTTTCTCTAAACCCTATTCTTTATAAAAATATGAATATATACTTGGGTTTGAAACCTAAGCCCAACATAGACTCGGGCCCAGAAATCAGGCCCACATATCTCAAATCCAATCCAGCGAATTTTAAATAAATAATTAAATTAATTAATTAATAAATAAATATGTATTTTAAATACGGGCGTTACAGTTAGTACAATATATTTGCATCTAGTTTTCGATCTCCCGTTAATTATTCTTTGTTATTAGTTCCATGCAATTGCGTCCAGTTTCCAATATCCAATTAATTATTTTTTGAGGTTAGTTTGATGCAATTGCATCAAATTTTTGATTTCATGTTAATTATTTTTTGAGGTTAGTTCAACGCGGTTGTATCCAGTTTCCAATTTCACGTTAATTATCCTTTGAGATTAGTTCAATGCATTTGCATATTGTTGCCGATTTTTCGTTGACTATTCTTTGAGGTTAGTTCGATTCATTTGCATTTAGTTTTCAATTTTACGTTAATTATTTTTTTAGGTTAGTTCAATGTAGGTCCAACCACTTTATGATTTTCCGTTAATTATTCTTCGAGGTTAGTTCAATGCATTTCTATCCAGTTTTTGATTTTATGTTAATTATTCTATAAGGATATTTCAATATAGTTGCATCTAGTTTCTGATTTCTCGTTAATTATTTTGTGAGGTTAGTTCAATACATTTGCATCCAGTTTCTGATTTCCCATTAATTATTTTTTTGAGGTTAATTCCAAACAGTTGGGTCCAATTTCTGATTTGGCGTTAATTATGCTTTTAGTTTAGTTCGATGCGTTTGCTTTTAGTTTTCGATTTTCTGTTAATTATTCTTAGAGGTTAGATCGATGCATTCACATCCAATTTCTGATTTTCCATTAATTATTCTTTGAAGTTAGTTCAATGCAGTTGCATCACCTACTTAGCTTACTCATGTTTCTGATAGAGTGATCTTCCAAGAAACCCTTCCCTTTCTCACTGATCCAAAATAAAACCCCACCTTACACACAAATCTAAACATTCTTAGAGCATTATGTGATTGTTCTCTTTTTGGTCTAATATTTTAATAGGTTATGGACTATCACTACATAGTAACATAAGATTAGTATCGATAGTATATACAGTACAAAGAGATTTGGGCCTTCTATAGATTTGAGAATAATGTTGTTTCATATTTTACCTAATATATGTTTTGCAAGGTCTACATGTTTTAGAAGTTATCATTTTCTCATAACAATCATTAGTTATTTTCATTATTATCGTGTCTGGTTGTCATCATATAAAAACACATGATTGACATTTTCCCTTGACATTGAGGATATAAAACATGATATTGCTGCTAAAAATATAAGTATTAGGACAGTGAAATCACCATGTCACAAACATGATTATCTACGTTATTGAACTCGGCTTTAATATTTAAATAGTGAACATTGTCCGGGTTGAATGTCTCTCCAGCATACTGCTTGACTTCTGTAACCGTATTACCTATTACTGTTAGAACTTAAAAGTTGGGTACTCGAAACTCATTTATAATTGATCAAACTTTGTTAACAATAATTTTTAGTGCAAAAAAAAAAAAAAAAAAAATCTTGTAGCTCTTTGATATGGGGGTTTTGTTTCTTTGGGGTTATTTTCTTTGTGGGTTTTCTAGGGTTTATCTAGCTAAAATTTCTAATTTAAAAGAAAAATTGAGAAGGAGTGTTTTTGTGGGACTCCTTGTTGAACCCCCATTACATAAATAATGGAAACTCCTAATTTGGATTTTTTTTTTCGTAATTAGTATTAGAGTTTACAAAAAATTGGAGAATTTGTGAAGCCTTGAAAAATAGAGCCAAGAGCGTATAGCTATAATCAAAGACCATTAATACTGAGTAGTGGAAAATGCTCCCAGTGACCCACGTCAGCCCCCCCCCTTTTTTCTCTGAGACTGACACATCAGATTTTTCATAAAAAAAAGAATTCTACGCCCTTTTTTGCCGATTTCAATTGTTCGCGGGTAACCCAAAATAGATAAAAACCTCTTTCCATATTCTCTTTTCAATTCTACAAAACACTCCCAATTCAAAAAAAAAAAAAAATTCATCTCTTCAAACCCTCTCTCTTATTATTCTCTTCTTCCAAAATTAAACTAAAAAATTGTTCAGGATCTCTGGAACTAATTTGGGAAGAGGAGCAGGTGCTACCAAGTTACAACTGCCTTACCAATCCTCTCAGAGAAAGGCAATCATGAAAACACAAAAGAGAAGAAGCAAACTACTCCGATGCAATGAATACATGCCATAATTGATGAGCAGAGGTTAGAGAGTGCATGGTTGCAAGCAACTGAAAAGGGAACCCCTGCATCTTTGAACCGGTTGAAACCAGAGAAAAATCAAATATTACCACAAGATGACATCTCACGCCAAAATCAGATGTAATCCATGATATTGGCTGGAAATCTGCCCAACCTTCAATCCTAGAAACTGTTTTTTTGTCAAAATTAGACAAGGTCAACAGAAGATCCACCTCTCTTTTCCCACCAAAATCCTTCCCATTCTTTCTATTCTTAGAATGCCCACTTTCATCACACTAATGCACCAAACAAACAAAACTGAAATATAGAAAGAAGAAAAACACAATGTATGAACAGAAAAACGAAAACATGGTACATTTTCAAGAAACTAAGATTTGGGTGTGTTTGAAACCCTCACATTTCATCTTGAGGTATTAATTTTGTTTTTTTCAATCTAAAGAAGATGGTGTTTGTTGGCCTAATACGGCCAACCCTTCTCTTTTTTCTCTGTTTTTTCCACTCTCCTATGGTACTTTGGGCTTTAGATATCGAAGCATTATTAAAACTTAAGGAGTCATTTAAAGATCTTGAAGGAACTTGATTCTTGGAACCCATATACGGCTCCCTTGCAATGAAGCGAATCCATGGATTGGAGTTATTTGTTATAAAAGGCATTGTGTATGGTCTTCGACAGGGGCGACATGGCAGTATTGATATCGTCGCATTCACAGGAAATAGGCGGTCTTAGGAGTATCGGTTTCATGAATAATAGTTTCACAGTCCGATTCACGAATTCAATCGTCTTGGCGCTTTTAAAGGCTTTGTATTTATCGATAATGCGTTTTTCGGGGAATCAAAGAGGATTACTTCTTGAAAATGGAATCATTGAAAAAAAGTTGTTGATGTCGGACAATAAATTACAGGGCCAATTCAATATCTTTAGCGAAGTTGACAAATTTCAAGGAGTCGCATCTTGAAGGAAACCAGTTTTCGGGGCCTATACCCCACTATCGGCATTGGCGTCCCTCAATTTTTCTAATAACAATTTGGAGGGCCAAATTTCGACTAGTTTATCTAAATTCAATGCAAGTTCCTTTCTAGGCAATCTTTGGCCTTTGTGGGAAACCGTTAAGTGTGGAATGTAAAGTAGTCCCACCAACGGCACCACGAGAATCAAAGACAGATTACGAGAACATGCACCTCCATCGTTAAAAGATGAAGCAAGTGTAATAACGGCCGCAATTGTGACCTTGGTTTTAGTGATTCTTACTCTAGCTGTGGCAACAATTATTGTGGTTAAGAGAAGAAGGGAATTTGATGTGTTTGGTGGCGGTTTCCATGAGCCAATAGAGTTGCACATGCCACCACCGGCTTCAACCAAAGCAAGGAAGTTGAGTCGGCCACAATTTCCAACAGAGGTATAACATCCGGTCGAAAAGGGTCCAGAGTGGGGGGGGGTGGGGGGGGGATCTCATCGTGGTAAATGAGGAGAGAGGTCTTTTTGGCTGCCAGATTTGATGAAGGCTGCGGTGAGGTGTTGGGGAATGGCGGTTTAGGATCTACAGATAAAGCGGTGATGACAAATGGAGTAGCTGTGGTGGTGAAGAGAATGAAGGACATGAATAAACTTGGTAAAGACGGATTTGGTATGGAGCTCAGACGGCTCAGGGGACTACACCACCGGAACATCTTGACACCATTGGCTTACCATTACCGAAAAGAGGAGAAACTGGTGGTCAATGAAATTAGGAGTCACCAGAAGGAGCAGACTGGTCAAAGATTTGAGCGCTATCCCATGTCTCCAAGTTTGTTGCACAACAGAGGTTATGTAGGCAATTTCGACAAGGAGAACCTATGAGTAGTTTTTTATTTTAATGATCATACATGCATGTGAATTGTATTATGTCTATTGTGTGATTTTGTAAGATTTTTCTTGGAGGGTGTTAGTTGAGGGAAAGGGTGTGGTTGGATTTAGTTGGAGATTAGCGTGGTAAATGGACTTTCTTCTGTTGTATCTCTTGATGAATATACCAACTGCTCCTATGGTTGTAATTAGGGATATTCAACAACTTGCCTATCTTAAGATTAAACCTGATTTCAAATGTTAAATTACAATTGTAATAATTTGTTGTGTTTCTCTGCAGGGGATATGAATTGAGGACAAATGCTGGTGGTTGTAATAGACTTCTTTGTTGGAAAAAAACTAAACACAACAACAAAGGAAAGGTAGGTTAATCAGATATACTCTTTCTGAATTCAAAGTTTCATTAAGAAGAAAAATACACGTGTGTAATCATGATTTGATCATCTTTCTGTTTGTAGGTTAAGCCTGGCACCCTTGTTAGATTACACAAGAAAAGACACTTTTCTGTGTTTTGGACGATAATGGGAAGCCAAGAAAGATGGATAATAAATTGAAGCGATGAGAAGGTGTAAATCCGTAAATCAATTGTCGATATTCTTCTTTTTACTATATAGTTATTTTTTTAGTTAAGCGTAAAATGAAGTGTGTTTGCGTTAGGTCAAATGCAAGATCTTGAAGCGGTTCTGCTTTAGAAAAGGTTCTTCAGGGATCTTTCTTTACACCCCATTGTCCACCACGAAAAAAGACAAGAGTGCTTATCGTTGAAGAAGGGTCAATTCATGGTCATTTCAAACAACCTAAGAGTGGTTATGTATAATTTTGGTTCATTTTAGCAATTATTCATGTTCATCATACATATTTAAAGAACCTCCAATTTTCAAGAAAATGTTAACTTACCTAATTGTGTTTGCTTTTTGGGTGATGTTCCATGGTGGTACCTTGCTTACAATAAGATGATTGGACATTCTCGAAATAAAGAATTTAGCATGGTTGATGCAGTTCTGAGGTTGCTATAAAGTTAGCAGCCAAACAAACTTTGGAATTCCCTGTTACTGAGGCAAGTACTTCCTGTAGCCCATTCCTTATGCATCTCCTTGCTCTTTTCATTTGTGACTTATTATGTTGATCTCTTAGACCTCTCATTGCCATCTTAATTTGAGTCATATAATATCAGCGGGCTATGTATCTTATCATTTTAAGTAATCTTTTTAGATCTAAAATGTGGAGATTTAGTTGAAATTATATTGTGCTTAATAGTAGAGAACTATATACCTGTTTGGTTGAGGACTTGATCGAGGGTTTAAATTTAAATTGATTGAAATATGATAAAAATGGTTCGAGGGTTTAAATTTATCTTCAAAATTGCAGATTTCTTGGTTATTTAGAAAGGTCGGTACAGATGATGATAAGGGATTTCAGTGCTACTTGGCCAATGTTCAATATAAACTAAAGGATAGTGAAAAAACTATTCGAGAAGGATTTGTAAAAATTGGCAGAATTGGTAAGTCAAATATGTTTCTTCCAATTCTTAAAAAAGTATGACTTGAAGAGAAATGTCATAAATTACCAAATACATGTGGTCAAGACGATGGGATTTGGTCTCTAGGGGCCAAAATGCTAAGATGTCTCTACCTAGAACCAAATCAATTTGTTGATTGGTAATAATAGATAAGTAACAATCAACAAAAGGGTCTTAAGGAATCTATATTGATAACTAAGACATCCCAGCTAGGCTCATACCTCTGAGCCCACTATGTGTCATGTTCCTTAGCAAAGAAGTAAGGTAAACAATAAAGTCCCAGTTATGATTGTTTCAACATATTGGAGCTCCACTTAAAGACACTGCCTTGGGATTTCAATCCTCGAAACAGAGCACTTGCAGAAGCCCAATCAAAGAGAAATGTCTTCACATCTTGGCTCGCTATTTACGAAAGCATGCCTTTGTTTCTTTGAACTTTCTTTTCTTCGAGTTTATTTTATATTTTTGCCTTTTGTCTCATGATAAATGTGTAAGTGGACTTTCATATATTGGGCAGAGACAACGAAAGAGTTCATTGCAAAGTTGGATCTTAAAACTGGCCAGAAAGTTCTTGGTGGTGGTTGCGGCATTGGTGGAGGAGATTTTTACATGCCTGACAACTTTGGTGTTATGATTTCTTTCAATCTTGAACGTGTCATTGGATGCAAATGCTTTGTTGAATTTAATGTTACTAAATGTATGCAAATGCTTCGTTGAAATTGATGTTGTTGCCGTTGTATGAAAAAAGACATACCCACATACAAATGTGTTAATATTTGTACCAAAGTTTTTTTCTTAATCTTTTGTAGAAGCAGCCCATACAAAGCACTTTATACTTTATATGTTCTGTTTACTTTCTTCTTGGAGGAGGTTACTTACAAGAATGTTCACATATAAGTAAACAAAGCAGCAGATCATCTAGGAAGGTTGGGTGTTCACAACGATGATGGATTCGTAGTATATGGCCCATATCTTGGTTGTAGTTTACTGCCTACAGAGTAAATTGATGTAAGACTATAATTAAAAGAAAGAATATATGACATTTCACAGAGTATCATTTATGGGTCTGCCCAAGGTTGCAATAAGTTGCATTCAGTTGCATCAGATTGTAATAAAGTTCGCATTGATTTAATCACTCTTGGCTAATCTATATTCCAAATCGTTGCACATGTAAATTTGATTACAAATTAAATTAACATTAATCAACTTCATAGTAGATCATTTTAATTACATTTCATGGTTCCATGATTTAGTCGAAGTGTTAATCAACTTCATAGTTGATCATTTTAATTACATTTCATGGTTCCATGATTTAGTCGAAGTGTTAATCAACTTCATAGTAGATCATTTTAATTACATTTCATGGTTCCATATATGATTTAGTCGAAGTAGTCAAGTAGCTTGAAGTTTTTGGCAATGTAAACCATATGTAGGTATGCAATGTTGGTCTTAAGGAAATTGGTCATAAAGAAAGTGATTGCCAAGATGGTGGTATTGCCTATGGTTGTTGATGTGTTATTTGATTTTAAAACTTTGAAAGAGTTCTACCGGAAAGTGATGACATGCTCTTGCTCCCGCAATCCAAGACAACATGCCTCCCTATTCTTAGTTAAACCCTGAATATATGCCAATGACGTACCATTAATATAGGTTTATTTACTCATGCATGTAATCCATTATTCTCTTTGTTGGTGTTTCTTTGCATGCCAAGTGAGGACGAGATATTTTATTCTTTAATCGGAATTTTTTCATCTATACAAATATTGTGTGTGTATAATATTTTGATTGCAATCTCTTGAAAAAATAGAAAAACATAAACCTTTCAAACAAAGTATGTAGTGAATTATTAGCTATCAATATACATATATTATTTATTCAAGTGGACTTTAAGCTTTTAAGTCATTAGCTATCTATGTAGCAAGTCCGGCCATAGGCCGGGCCAAATGGCCAGTACATATCTAAAGACAAGATTTTGGTGGCTAAAAGTCTTGAAATTCGTTGTTGCCGAGAATATGCTTAGAATTGACGCCCAAGTCATAACAAATTCGATACCAAACAGGACTAGAACTGAGTCTCTGTTCCGAATCAAATAGAACTTCAAACTCTTAAGCAAACTTACCGCCATGCAACTTCCTCTATATATACAATTCGTTCTTCTTCATCTCTTTGAGTTAGGTATAGGAATTTATCAAGCAAGATGAGTGGTAACAATGAAGGTTCTTTGAACTTGTTTTCCAAGTACACAATCATCAGAAAAATTGGGGAAGGGACCTTTGGGCATGTTTTTCTAGCTTGCGATAACCGTCACGGGGAATCTGTTGCAATCAAGTTCTTGAAGGATCGTTGTCGTTTGTGGGAAGATTGTAAAGAGAAGAGGGAACTGAAGGCGCTCGTTGCATTGGATCATCCGAACATCGTCAAACTCAAAGATATCGTCCAAGAAGGTGAGTACCTGGACTTGGTGTTTGAATACATGGATAGGAGTCTGCACCAACTTATTTGTGAGAGAACAAGGTTTTTCTCTGAAGAAAATATTAGAGGTTACTGCTTCCAGATACTTAAAGGAATCGACCATATGCATAGCCATGGATACTTCCACCGCGATCTTAAGCCAGATAACATATTAGTTTCTGGAAACGTAGTCAAGATTGCTGATTTGGGTTCGTCGCGAGAGTTCTTGTCTGTGGAAGATGATTTGGGTTGCACGCGAGAGTTCTTGTTTGATCAACCATACACGAATCATATTACAACTCTCTGGTATAGGGCACCCGAGGTTCTGGTCAAGTCTTCCAAGTACGGTGCTGCTATTGATATTTGGGCAATGGGAGCTATCATGGCTGAATTATTTCTTCTGCAGCCTCTGTTTCGTGGTACGGATGAGGTCGATCAACTTGACAAGATATGCAGCATAAAAGGTAGTCCGTTTTCCTGGTTTAAGGGTCTTCAAGAAGCAGAAGCACACAACATCCAGCTTCCTGTGTGTTTAGGAATTCCCCTTCAGAAGTTAATACCATCAGCAAGTCGCGATGCAATTGCGCTAATGGAATCACTCCTATCCTGGGATCCCAATGTCAGGCCTACTGCTGCAGCGGCTCTACGACATCCTTTCTTCACACCATGTTTCGACGCTGAACAGCTGCTTGATTTGGAACTAAGGCTCACTACGGCAATGACTTTTCCATCTATGAATGGTGAAGTAAATAGGGTCCTGCTCTAGGGTTCTGCAGAAAGCATGAATCGATCAACTTGAGTTGTATATGCTAACCAATTACCCATACGTTTGTGCTTGATCTATAAGCGGGGTAAAGCCCAGAAGTGACTTGGTTGCAGCACTAAAAAACAAAAAAACAAAATCTTTGTAGGTAAGAATTTATACCGGACGGCAATTTTAATAATTCCGGTCCTGAATCATTGAATCCATTTGTCTTTAAATATTTTGAAACCTTGAATCTGTTTGTTTTAGTCTTATTTTTAGTTTTAATGGGTCTTGTATTATCTGCGATTTGCAAATAAACTCAATACCTTGGATCAGGATGAATGAAAATTATACTTATTGAATATCTGTGATGCTAATGCCAGCCGATAGCAAACAATTAGTACTCAGTATATCGAAAGCTCTATTTGAAAACAGAGTAGAATAGCTAGTGTAGATATATGTGGTGATGTAATTATTTTCTTTCTGATGAAGCTATGTATGCCCTCATTTCATTTGAACACCATGAACCATCAAACACCTAAAGGTATACAACTTTACATACA
Source organism: Coptis chinensis (assembly GCF_015680905.1). NCBI lineage: Eukaryota > Viridiplantae > Streptophyta > Magnoliopsida > Ranunculales > Ranunculaceae > Coptis > Coptis chinensis. Next base: position 95,684,686 of record NC_141462.1, read on the forward strand.
TAAAATAACAATAACAATAACAACTTTGCACGTGCGTTTTGATTATACAATAACAATGCAAGATTTTTATTTTTTGGACTTTTCTAATTACCAGAAAATTTTAGGCTGATCAAGTTTGGCTGCTTAAGAATACACTCGCTTTCGAATCCGTCCTCCAAACGACTGTCGTTATATTAAATTATTCTAAAAAATATTAGCAACTATGCACAACTATGAGATATGGAAATTATATTAATCACTTATTCAATTTTCTTGCGCCACTCTCTATAAAAAGAAAGCACCAAACCTTAATAAAACTCATCGACTTATTTTTGTTGTTAGGCTATTTAATAATAGAAGTTTGATTGAAATTTTGTAAGAATACCCAATATAACGAAGATGATATTGAAACTATTCGAATAGCAAGACAATCCCAATCATAATAAAATAATTATAATAAACACTACTTAAAATGCTAAACTATACTTGTCGAGACATTATATTCTCCATATATATAATACAATTATGTTTCGGGGTTAGTTCAATGCATTTGCATCAAGTTTCTGATTTTACGTTAATTATTCTTTGATGTTAGTTCAATATAGTTGCATCTAGTTTCCGATTTCCCATTAATTATTCTTTGAGGTTAATTAAATGTAGTTGTATCAAGTTTCTGATTTCCCGTTAATTATTCATTAAGGTTAATTCAGTATAGTTGCATTTAGTTTTCAATGTTTCGTTAATTACTCTTTGTGATTAGTTCATTGCATTTGCATCCAGATTTCAATTTCCCGTTAATTACTCTTTGAGGTTAGTTCAATATATCTACAACCAGTTTTTGATTTCCCGTTAATTATTTTTCAAGGTTAGTTCGCATCAAGCTTCCAATTTTCGGTTATTTATGCTTTGAGGGTAGCTCGATGCAGTTACATCCGGTTTCCGATTTCCAGTTAACTATTCTTTGAGGTTATTTCAATGCATTTGTATCCAGTTCCCGATTTTCCGTTAAACATTCATCAAGGATATTGCATCCAGTTTTCGATTTTCCGTTAATTATTCTTTGAGGTTAGTTTAATACAGTTGCATCCAATTTCTGATTTCCCGTTAATTGTTCTTTGATGTTAGTTCAATGCATTTGCAACAAGTTTTCGATTTCTCGTTAATTATTTTTTGAGGTTTTTTTGTTTAATGCAGTTGTATCAAATTTATGATTTCCCGTTAATTATTCATTGAGGTTAGTTCAATGCAGTTGCATCTATTTTTTGATGTTTCGTTAATTAGTCTTTAGATTAGTTTATTATATTTGAATCTAGTTTCCGATTTCTCATTAATAACTCTTTGAGGTTAGTTTAATACATCTGCATCTAGTTTATGATTTTTTATATTATTTATGTTTTGAGGTTAGTTCGATGCAATTTCATTCGGTTTCTGATTTCCCGTTAACTATTCTTTGAGGTTATTTCAATGTATTTGCATTTAGTTTCTGATTTCCTGTCAATTATTCTATGAGGTTAGTTCAATGCAGTTGCATTCGGTTTTTTTTATTTTTTATTTCATGTTAATTATTTTTTGAGGTTAGTTCAATGCATTTGCATCCAGTTTCCGATTCCCAGTTAATTATTATTTGAGGTTTGTTTGATGCATTTTTGCATACTGTTTCCGATTTCCCGTTAAATATTTTTCAAGAATTTGCATCCAATTTCTAATTTTCCATTAGTTATTATCTGACGTTAGTTTAATACAGTTGCAGCCAGTTTCCGATTTCTAGTTAATTACTTTTTGAGTTTCGTTTATTGAATTTGCATAAAGTTTTCAATTTTCCGTTAATTACTCTTTGAGCTCAATTCAATGTATTTGAATCCAGTTTTCAATTTCTTTTTAATTATCCAATGTGGTGTGTAATACCAACTTTCTATTGATCTATCTGTAGTGTCTTTGCAAATTAACATGGCATAAAAATAAATTATGTTTGATTTACTATATGGGATTATCAAAGATTATCCAGTTATCGATTTCCCGTTAATTATTCTTTAAATTATACCTGACTCACTATGTGGGATCTTCAAAGATTATCTATGAACGGGTCCTGCCACATTAATTATTTTGAAAAATATATGCAACTATATATGCATAACTATTATATACAAATATTGTATTGATCACTCATCTAAATTTCTTATAACATGAAAACCCCACGTACTCTCTAGTAAAAAAAATAACTCGCTATTAATAAAACCTTTCAACTTCATTTTGTTATTTAATAATAGAAGTTTGATTGAAGTTTTGTGATATTGTCTAATAAAACGAAGTTCATATTGAAGCTACTCGAATAGCAAGGTGTTCCCAATCATAAGAAAAAATATAAGATAAACACCGTTTTAAATGCAAAACTTTATATACTTATCGAGACATTCTCACAACATATAACACAACTATATTTTGAGGTTAGTTCAATGCATTTGCATCTAATTTCTGATTTTCTGTTATTTATTTTTTGAGGTTAGTTTAATGCAGTTGCATCCAATTTTTGATTTCTTATTAATTATTCTTTGCAGTTAGTTCAATACATTTGCATCCATTTTCCAATTTCCTATTAATTGTTCTTTGAGGTTAGTTCAATGTATTTGCATCAAGTTTTCGATTTTCCGTTAATCATTCTTTGAGATTAGTTTAATACATTTGCATCCAGTTTCTGATTTATCGTTTATTATTCGATGAGGTTGCATTTGCATCTAGTTTCTGATTTCCCATTAATTATTGTTTGAGGTTAGTTCAATGAATTTGCATCTAGTTTCTAATTTTCCGTTAATTATTTCTTAAGGTTAGTTCAATGCATTTGCATCCAATTTATTTTTTGAAGTTAGTTCAGACTTCAGTGTAGTTGCATCCGGTTTTCAATTTCTCGTTAATTATATTTTAAGATTAGTTTCACGCATTTGCATCCTATTTCCAATGTATAGTTAATTGTTTTTAGGTTAGTTCAATACAATTGTATCCATTTTCCGATTTCCCATTAATTTAATCTCTGGGGGTTAGTTCAATGCATTTACATCCAGTTTTCGATTTTTCGACAATTATTTTTTGATGTTAGTTCGATATATTTACATCCAAGTTTTGATTTTCTGTTAATTATTCTTTGAGGTTAGTTTAATGTAGTTGTATCCATATTCTGATTGTCCATTAATTACTTTTTAAGATTAGTTTAATACTTGCATGTGTATTTAATTTCTGATTTCCTATTAAATATTATTTGAAGTTAGTTGGATGCATTTGCATCTAGTTTTCTATTTTCTGTTAATTGTTATTTGTCGTTAGTTTCATGCAGTATTATATATATTTTAAAATATTTGTCATTATTGGTTTACCGTTATTATTATTTTATTATTTTCTATTATATATTTTGTGATGTTATTTTTTGTATAATTTAGTTTTCCACATGTAATTTGTTTTGGTTTGGTTTGGTTTGGTAAATAATTTATTTAATCCCAACGCCCACTTTAACTAAATCAATAGTTATATAATTTATTTAAGCCACTTTAATTGAATCTCGTTATTCCACTAAAATTGGAAATTATAAAATTCAGAAATTTAATTGGAATATATCGTAATTATTGTTGCTGGAACTATAGTTTTTGAAATCCTTAACTATGACTAAATGTCTAAATCCCACAATTGATGACATATCAAATTGATCAAACTTTATTTATTAAGCCCATATATATAGTGCATACAATACAATTTTGTTTGTTTTGGGTGTACACCCGTACTGTTATTTATTTTATGATTAGTTTACTCTTTTTTTTTTTCCTTTTTTCTCATTCACATGTGTGGTTAACAAATGCATAAAGTAAATGTTCAACCAACTCAATTTACTTTTTCCTTTGTTCTTTCATAGTTTCATTGTCATTTTCTAGAAAGAAACTTTGTTATGTTAAACTTCACTTGAGATTAGTGTGAAAACTATTCCTTGTGGCATAAGAGTTTTAGGAAAATCGTTTTTGGCTAAAACTATTATTTTTAGCAATGGAAAAGTTAGAGACTCTGTGAAACTTTAGATGAGATTGGTTTTTTTTATTTATTTATATCCTATTTGTTCGTAATTAGTAATAGAGCTTAGAAAAAATTAGAGTCTTTGTGAGTGCTCCAAAAAATAGATTGGTGAGGGTATAGCTATAATATCTATCTAAGGATTTTTGGAATTCTTTTTTTTTTCCCCCGTAATCTTAGATATATATTATAGTTGTACCCTCTTGGCTCTATTTTTTTAGCATTCACAGAGTCTCTAATATTTATAAAACTCTTTGCCTAATTACGAAAAAGTATGAGACTAATATGGAAAAATTAGACAATTGGAGCACTCCACAATTATTTTTTTGAGAGACTCAGTTTTTTTTTTAAACTCTATTACTAATAAAAAAAAAAATATGATATCAAGAAGGAAACAATTGCATCTAGAGTTTCACAGATTCTCTAACTTTTCCTAAACACTAGCTAATTACGAAAAAATAGGAGACAAAAAACTAAATTGCTAAAAACAATAGTTTCCACCGAAAACGATTTTCCTAAAACCCTTATGCCACAAAAAATAGTTTTCACACTAATCTTAGGTGAAGTTTAACATAACAAAGTTTCTTTCTAGAAAAAGACAATGAAATAACGAAGGAAAAAATGAATTGAGTTGCCTGAACATTTACTTTTTACATTTGTTAACCACACATATGACTGGGACAAAAAAAGAAAAATAAAAGTCAACTAATCATAAAATAAGTAACAGTGTACACCCAAAACTAAGTGGACAACAAATAAAATTGTATTGTATGCACTATATATCTATATGGGTCTAAATAAATAAAATTGGATAGATTTAATGCATCATCCACTTTGGAATTTAGACATTTAGTTATCGTTAAGGAATTCAAAAACCACAGTAATTACGACATATTCCAATTAAATTTCTGAATTTATAATTTTTTTTTCAACACTATAATATAATTTCCAATTTTATAATATATATATATATATATATATATATATATATATATATATATATATATATATATATATATACCAAAACAAAACAAAGTACAGTGGAAAATTAAATTATACAAAAAATAACATCACAAAATATATAATAGAAAATTTTGCATTCATTCTAATGCAAGCTCACATGTATAAAAAAATAAAAAAATAACGGCAAACCAATAATACAAATATTTTAAAATATATATAATACTACATGAAACTAAGCTCAAAGAACAATTAATAAGAAACCGAAAACTGGATGCAAATGTATCAAACTAACCTCAAATAATATTTAATGAAAATCGAAAATTTGATGCAAATGCAAACATTAAACTAATCTTAACAAGTAATTAATGGGAAATCGGACTATGGATACAACTGCATTAAACTAACCACAAAGAATAATTAACATGAAATCAAAACTTGGATGCAAATACATCGAATTAACATAAAAAATTAATTGTTGGGAAATCGAAAACTGGTTGGAAATGCATTGGACTAATCCTCAATTATTAAATTAATGGGAAATCGAAAACTAGATACAACTGCATTGAATTAACATCAAAGAAAAATTAATTATAAATTGGGAACATGATGCAAATGCGTAGTACTAATTTTAAATAATAATTAATAGAAAATCGGGAATCGGATGCAATTGCATTGAACTAATCTCAAAAAATAAACTAGATGCAAATGCATTAAACTAACCTCAAGAAATAATTAACGAAAAATTGAAAATTAGATGCAAATTCATTAAACTAACCTCAAACAATAATTAATGGAAAATCAGAAACTAGATGCAAATGCAACCTTATCGAATAATAAACGAAAAATAAAAAACTGGATGCAAATATATTAAAATGATCTCAAAGAATAATTAACGGAAAATCGGAAATTGGATGCAAATATATTGAACTGACCTCGAAGAACAATTAATAGAAAATTAGAAATTAGATGCAAATGCATTGAACTAACCGTATTGAACTAACCTCAAAAAATGGGAAATCGGAAACTATATGCAACTGCATTGAACTAACATAAAAAAATAAATAACGGAATTCAAAATAAAAAAACTAGATGCAAATGCATTAAATTAACCTCAAAACATAGTTGTGTTATATGTTGTGCGAATGTCTCGATAAATATAGTTTTGCATTTAAAATAATATTTATTTTATCTCTTTTCGTATGATTAGGAACGCCTTGCTATTCAAGTAGCTTCAATATGAACTTTGCCTTATTAAGCAATCTCACAAAACTTCAATCAAACTTCTATTATTAAACAACAAAATGAAGTTGAAGGGTTTAATCAAGGGTGAGTTATTTTTTTTAATGGATAGTGAGATTTTCACGTTATAAGAAATTTAGATGAGTGATCAATATAATATTCATATATAATAGTTCTGCATATATAGTTGTAAATATTTTTCAAAATAATTAATATAACATCACACATTCGTAGATAATCTTTGAAGATCCCACATAGTGAGTAATGTATAATTTAAATAATAATTAATGGGAAATTGGGACTAGATAATTTTTTATGATCCCACATGGTAAATCAAACATAATTTATTTTTATGTCCTGTTTGAAGTTGATATTACACACCACATTGAATAATTAAAAGAAAATCGGGAACTGGATTCAAATACATTGAACTAAGCTCAAAAAGTAATTAATAAAAAATCGGAAACTTTATGCAAATACAATAAACCATACTCAAAAAGTAATTAACTAAAAATCTGAAACTGGATGTAACTGCATTAAAGTAACGTCAAAGAATAACTAATAAGAAATTAGAAATTGGATGCAAATCTTTGAAAAATATTTAAAGGGAAATTGGAAACGGTATGTAAATACATCAAACAAACTTCAAATAATAATTAACGGGAAATCGAAAACTGGATGCAAATGCATTGAACTAATCTCAAAAAATAATTAACAGAAAATCAAAAACCAAATGCAATTGCGTTGAACTAACCTCATAGAATAATTGGCAAAAAATCAGAAACTAGATGCAAATGCATTGAAATAACCTCAAAGAATAGTTAACGAAAAATCAGAAATCGGATGTAATTGCATCGAACTAACCTCAAAGCATAAATAATCAAAAACTAGATGCAGATATATTGAACTAACATCAAAGAGTTATTAACGGGAAGTCAAAAAATGTATGCAAATGCAATGAACTAATCTCAAAGACTAATTAACGAAATATCGAAAAATGGATGCAACTGCACTGAACTAATCTCAATGAATAATTAACGGGAAATCATAAATTTGATGCAACTACATTGAACTAACCTCAAAAAATAATTAACAGAAAATCGGAAACTTTGATGCAAATGCATTAAACTAACCTCAAAGAACAATTAACTATAAATTGAAAATTGGATGCAGCTACATTGAGCTAACCTTAAAGAATAATTAATGAAAAATTAGAAACTGGATGCAACTGCATTAAACTAAAATTAGATATTAACTAATGGCAAATCAGAAATTAGATGCAATATCTTGAGGAATATTTAACGGTAAATAAAAAATTTGATACAAATGCATTGAAATAACCTCAAAGAATAGTTAACTAGAAATAAGAAATCGGATGTAACTGGTCGAACTAACTTCAAAGCATAAATAACCATAAATTTGAAACTAGATGCAAATACATTGAACATCGAACTAACCTCTAAAAATAATTAATTGGAAATCAGAAACTGGATGTAGATGTATTGAACTAATCTGAAAGAGTAATTAATAAGAAATTGGAACCTGGATGAAAATGCAATAAACTAATCTCAAAAACTAATTAACGAAATATCGAAAACTGGATGCAACTACACTAAATTAACCTTAATGAATAACTAATGAGAAATCATAAACTTGATGCACCTGTAGTGGTAGTATGGGGGTCCGAAGTGTCAAAGGGAGGATACGCCCGAGTCAACGAAAGGTATTGAGCATGGTGTACGGGATCAATGCTAAGGCACATGGTCGCGAAGATGGATGGAAACCCTACACGCGGAGAGAAGGAGACCATGAGATGGAAGGACAGTGGAAGGCCGGATGGAGTAAGAAACCGATATAAAGAGAAAGAGAGAGAAGAAAGGGAGGAAAAAAAAAAAGAGGAGAAGGGGAGGGGCGGCCATCGAGAAGAGAGAGGGAATAGAGATTCAAGATCTAGTGAATAGTGTGAAGTAACAAGGTGTGAGTTGTAACATTTGGGCCGTCTGTGGGGAGCGTGGAAATGACACCAAAAGAAGGCGGGGTAGACCTCGGAAGGTAAGAGTCTTAGAACAAATGCGAAGCGGCGGTGGAGGAAGGGGAAGAAGCGAGGGAGGAAGGAGAGAAGAAGAAGCTCGGCTTATACGGGAAGAGATTGAAAGACCGAGGGAAGAAAATGAGGGAGAAAAGAAAAGAGAGGAAAGGAGGAGTCCGGGAAGAGAGCGGGGAGGAATCGGAGAACTAAAAAGCGGAAGATGAGGAGGAACGAGGGACCACACGGTGGACAACCCGGTGGCGGGATTAACGATGGAGCAAGTCCAAAGCAAATGATAAACAACGATCGGGGAGGCGAATCTTACGCAAACGAAAGTTCAAACGGGCGTGGCGATCGGTTAATTAAGCGGGATCGAGCCGCGAACCATAACTGGCGGTCGCGATATGGACTTCGAGGTGCCCAAAACGCTTCAATCAGCCAAGATTCGAGAGATACGACGGAACGGGAGACCCGGCAGATCACATCCATCACTTTCGGCAACAGATGCCTCTCTGGCAAGAGGCGAGGTACGATGGTCTGCGGTGTATGATGTTCCCGGCCAGTCTTAAAGGGGGGGCTTCCGACTGGTACTATCGGTTGTCGTCAAGGAGCATAACCAATTTCCAAGAGTTGGAGCAAACATTTGTTGATCACTTTATACATCAGAAGAGGAGGGTGGTGGACATCGCGACCTTATTTAATGTCAGACAAAGGTCCGCCGAATCTGTCAGGGAGTATCTATTTCGCTTCAAGGCGGAAACACTTAAAGTGGAAAATTTGGATGAAAGGATGGCGGTAATAGCGTTCGAGAGGGGGCTGCGACCAGGGACGGCGGTACATCAGTCTGTGGCGAAGAATGAGATTGCAACATTGCACGAGCTATATCCGCGGGTAGAGAAGTATATCAGATACGAGGACACTATGCAGAAGGACTCAAAGAGGGGAGCCAAGGCAGTTACAGCGGTAGAAAAAGGAAGGGAGCGCAAAAAGACAGAGGGAGAAGACAGAGGTGGGGAGAGGTACCGCGGTCAGTCATCACGACCGGGGAAGGGAAGAGAAATGACGCGCAGAGGGCCGAGGGAGAAAAGGCCATACCGCGAGGTGGAACAAGTGCCCTTGGCGAGACCGTTGAGCGAGATACTGCCATTGATAAAAAACGTGTCGGGATATAAAGGGCCGCGAACATTTCCTGCCGAAATGCCTGACAAGCCATACTGCGAATATCACCAGGTGCACAATCATGGAACAAATGACTGCTATGCCTTAAAGTGGTTGGTTCAGAGGTTAGTTGAGAAGGGAGTGATGAGGGAGTTCGTAGCGGAACCACAAAATAGGGAGTCGGTGCCCAACACAGGAAGAATATTGGGGACCATAAATGTTATCTTTAGTGGGGAAGCACTGAGTCACAATGCCCACCGGGATAAGGTCAGGAGGACAGCGAGCATTCAACAAGTCAATGAGTCCCACCGGAGGCGGAGATGCGACGGAGTCGACGGCGGGGAAGAGGATTGCATTCTCCAGTGCAGACCTCAGAACCGTGGATACTCCACATGAAGATGCGCTAGTCATCACGGTAGCAATGGGTAATTATGTGGTCAAAAGGGTCCTGATTGACTGTGGTAGCGCCGTGGATTTGTTGTTCAAGGGAGCTCTTGAGGAGATGGGGATAGACCCGAGGCAACTACGGCCCCCGCAGACCAGTTCGTATGGGTTCAATGGTAGCGTCACGGAGCCTATGGGTGAACTTTTGCTGCGGTAACGACAGGTCGGTGACGGTGTTCTCGAGATTTATGGTGGTCGACTCCCATTCCCAATACAACGCGATCCTGGGGAGGAGATGGATACATGAGATGAGAGCGGTACCCTCGACCTATTATCAAGTCATACGCTTCCCGACCCCTACAGGAACATACGAGGTCCGCGGAGATCATGTGGCCTCCAAGAACAGTCACCAGAACACAATTAAAAGGATGTCCCGCGAACCGGTATGTGGACCGGTGAACCCTAGGGAAGAGGTCAAAGATAGCAATTACTGATGGGGCGGGGCGTGGAAGGGGCGGAGGAGGCCGCGATGGTTCCAAAGACTTTAGATGAAACAGAAATAGTGAACCTGGGAGAGAATGGGGAGGAGAAGTTGACGTCGATTGGATCAAGACTGACAGATGAATGGAAGGATAAGTTGGTGCAATGTTTGGTGGATAACAGGGACGTATTCGCCTGGGGGATAGAGGATGTTACAGGCTTAAATCCTGGATTCACATGTCATCGCTTACATATGAGGGAGGACGCGAAGCGGTGGAGACGAAGATGAGGGAATGAGAACTAATCTGGCGGAAGGGATCCGGGGAAGAGGTTGCGGACTAAAAAGAGTGCGAGGGATCATAAGAGAGGTGGAGTTCAGAATGGTCATCCAATATAGTCAGCGATTCACGAAGAAAAAATGGGAAGGTGCGAATGTGTGTTGACTTCCACGGACGTAAACACAGGTGTCCGGGCGACGGTTATCCTATGCCGCGGAGTGGGCGAATTGGTAGGAAGGACGGCGGGATTCAGATATTCTCATTTATGGATCGTCCATGGGGCACAACCAGGTTGCGATGTATGGACCTGATCAGGAGAAGACCTCATTCGTGGTGGAAGGAGGCACATACTGCTATACGAGGATGCCATTTGGGTTGAAGAATGCAGGGGCTACGTTCCAGCGGTTGGGAGAGAAAATGTTTGAGGGCAAGATTCGAAGGGGCATCGAGATATATATCGATGATATGGTGGAGAAAAGCATGTCAGAGCTAGAGCACCTGGAGGGGCTGAAGGAGACGTTCCAGATACTGCGGGTCCACAATTTGAAACTCAACCCAGAGAAATGCACATTTGGAGTCACCACAGGGAAATTTCTGGGGTACATTGTGACACAGCGGGGAATAGAGGCAAACCCCGAACAGATAAGATCGCTGGTGGAGATGCCGTCACCACAGATAGTGAAGGAGGTACAGCGGTTGGCAGGTAGAGTTGCGGCTCTCAATAGATTCATCTCAAAGTCATCCGACAAGTGTAGGCCGCTGTATCGACTGTTGAGGAACACCACGGATTTCAAATGGACAGCGGAGTGCGAAGAGGCATTCCAGGGGCTTAAGAGGTATCTAGAGGAAACACCATTGTTGTCGCGGCCCGAAGTGGGAGAAAAGTTATTTTTGTACCTGGGTGTCACAGATTACGCAATCAGCTCGGTCCTCGTCCGGGTAGTGGATAAAGTAGAGAGACCAGTGTACTTCCAGAGCAAGACCTTATTAGACGCAGAGACTAGGTACAGTCGAGTAGAGAAGTACGCCCTAGCCTTGGTGTTCTCTGCCCTGAAGCTGAAACCCTATTTCGAAGCCCACGCAGTAATTGTGGTAACCAACTTGCCTCTCAAGCAGGCTCTGAGGGCAGAAAAATCAGGGAGAATGCTGAAATGGGCCGTGATGCTTAGTTCATATGAGAGATGTATCAATAGGGTTAGGACGGCAGAGAAGGCTCAGGCAGTGGCGGAATTCTTGGCGGAGTTCCCTGCAGAGGATCCTAACTGGGGGGAGGAGATGGTTTTGGAGCCCGAGAGAGAAGAGGAACTGGATTGTCTGAACCCATGGGATGTACGGAACGGTTGGAGAGTGTTTGCCGATGGATCGGCAACGGATGCAGGCAGCGGAATAGGCGTGGTACTGGTCACTCCGGAGAACAATAGGTTAGAGCAGACGATGAAATTGGGCTTCGCAGCATCAAATAACGAGGCGGAATATGAAGCTGTGATCGCAGGCATGAGAATGGCAGTGGACCTGGGCGTGAAGGAACTCACTGTATACTCCGACTCCAATTTGGTGGTATGCCAGGCGAATGGAGGGTTTGCGGCTAGATGTCCTAGAATGGCAAGGTATTTGGGAGTCCTGCGGGCGTGGGCCTCGAAGTTCGACCAAATCCGATTCATCCATCTGAACAGGGGGGAGAATCGCCACGCCGATGCTCTGGCCTACGTGGCCGCCGCCATTCCAGGGTCTGAAGAAAGGACAATCGAGATAAGGAAATTGAGCAGACCGAGTACCGAGGAAAGATTGGAGGTAATGATCACGACGGAGGGAGATGAGGGATGGATGGGACCTTTCAAGCAGTTCTTGGAAGGGGTGGAGGTGACCGACCCTAAAGAAAGGCGGAGATTGGAATAGGCATCGCGGAGATACACACTGATTCGAGGAGAATTATATCGAAGGAACTTCAACGGGCCTTTAATTTGTTGAAATGTTTGGGGCCGAAGCTGGCACAAGAGGTGCTTCGATGAGATGAGACGAAGGAGAGGCTAGGGGAGCCAGATGGAGCGGACAAACGGCCCAGTTAACGTGTTGTTAACACAAGGTTACTTTTGGCCACACATGAAAAGAGATGCGTTGTGGAATTCGCCAGAAAGTGTGAGAAATGTCAAAGATTCTCTCAACTAATATGGGCCCCAAAGAGCCGCGGCACTGATGTATCTAGCCCATGGCCATTTGCAATGTGGGCCCTCGACATAGTGGGGCCGCTGCCAACGGCCAGAGGTAAGAGGAGGTTTCTTTTGGTCGTGACGGACTACTTTACAAAGTGGATCGAGGCCGTGCCTCTGCAATTGGTAAAGGAGGTCCAAGTAATCAAGTTCTTGTGGGAGAACATTATTTGCCGTTTCGGGTTGCCTTATGCTATCATTGCAGATAATGGAATGTAGTTCACGGGATCAAGAGTTAAGAGCTTTCTACAGGCCTATCATGTGAAGCAGGGATTCTCGGCCCGCATAACTGACGGTGAGGCAATGGGGGCGCGTAATCCTCCAACAAGACCATACTAAACAATCTCAAGAGAAAACTGGAGAGCAAGAAAGGGTCCTGGGCCGACGAGCTCAATCATGTACTATGAGCATATCGGACAACTCTGCGGACCACTACCATGGAGACCCCCTTTTCGTTAGCATATGGTGTGAAGGCCGTGATACCAACAGAACTGGTGGCAGCGACTACTAGAACCTTAGCCGTCAAGGACGGCTCAAACTGGGGCATCCTTGCCAGAGATATGAATCTAGCGGAGGAAAGAAGAGATACCGCGCGCATTAGACTAGAAGAGTACCATCGCCGCCTCCAACGGCAGTACAACAAGAAGGTGAAGCTAAGGACCTTTAAGGTGGGAGACAAGGTACTCCGGCGGGTGACCCCCAACACCAAGAAAGTGAGCGAGGGAAAGCTGGGTCCAACATGGGAGGGGCCTTATGTGGTGGTTGAGGTGGGAGGATCGGGCACCTACAGGTTGCGGACCTTGGAAGGGAAAACGGTTGAAAAATCGTGGAATGTAAGGCTGCTAAAAAAATTTCATGAGTAAATGTAATGGGAGTGGCTGTAAACTGCATGAGCTAGTTGTACATATATAAAACCTTAGCACTTTTGGGATGAGTAAGGTCGCATGAATTTTTACTGCCTTCATAGTAAAGGGAATGGAAGGGGGGAGCCTTTCGAGGACGAGAGGTCTAGAACTCAGTCGGGGCAAAAAGAGTTGTCCACGACGGGAGCGAAATCACACACGAGCCGGGGCGAGTGGAGTCGCCCCGGACAAGATGTGAGATGCCGGCAAGAGGAAGCGAAGATGCTTCCTCTCGCCGCGGACAAGGGGTCCGACATATGGAGAGAGGGAGGGCAGGGGCCCCGACCTTAACATGGGGCAAAGGGAGCGAGTGCTCCCGACCAAACAGGTGAAGACGATGATAGAGGTTCACTACTGCTAAAGCCACGCAGGTATCGGGTACCGACAAGAGCACTTGGAATTCACAAAGATAAAATATAAGATAAATACCAAAATCAGTTATCCTCAACCAGAGGGAGTAAAAATAAAATGAAATGTATCAGAAGTATTACCAATTACAACAAAAGAAGCCCGGCGGGGGCACAAAGCGAGGCCATTTCGCTTAAACGATTTAAACATTTTCATGTATCACTGACTCGACGGCTTCCTCTATGACGGCATCTGCAGCAGCGTCTATCACCCCGGCCACTAAGACAGCGGCCTCATCGACCACTGGAGTGGATGCCGGAGGTGGTACAGCAACCTCAGAAGGGGGGGCAACGGCCGGAATTTCAGGAAGAAGCCGCCCTTCTTTGATCAGCCGCTCATGCTCCTCCTTGATCTTCTTGGCCACTCTCTTGTCTGCCTGGGCACGAAAGTGATCCTGGAGCTCGTCCATGTTGGTGTCGTGCTGCCTATGGAGGGCCGCCATTTCAGCCTGGTGCTTCTCAGAGAGGGAGGCCAGAGCGGCGGTATGCTGCGCTAGGAGGGTTTCCCGCTGATTACTCAGGCGGTCATTAACTTTATCCATGTAAGCAAGGTGGGGGCCTCCGCCTTGATCTTGGCTTCCGCGGCTCCCCGAAGGCTCTAAGTCCGCGGCGCGTTTTTTCTCGGCTTCCAGCGGCAACGCCACCATCGGTTGGTCGATCCTTGCCCTTGCACCAAAAAGGCCTCGGATCATGTAAGAGATGTCCAAGCTCATCTGAAAAGAAGTAACTGTAGTTAGAATATTCAGTGGGAGGAAGGGAAGACACCCAGTAAGAGGAAGAGAGTACCTTCTCCCAACCAGTGTAAAAGGTTCGGTGAGAGTGAAACGTTCCCCCGTCAGCATATGCCATGTCTCTAGGAAGATGAGAACCGTAGAACAGAGAAGAGGCCACGGCGGCGTTGTCCAAGGCCGAATCGCGGATGTTGAGAGTGCGGTTTCGAACCTTGAAGGTGGGGCAGAAAGTATGAATGGGCTCAGTGCCCCCTTTCCGGGCGGGGCCACCTCCTTCCTGTGCCACCGCCGCACACGAGGGGAGCAAAGCAGGTGGTCGGTGGACTGATGGGCGGGGTCCTCTTCAAACGCAGAAGTCCGCGGAAGTTTAGACGCCGGGGGAGGAGAGGATTGAGCCGCAGCTGTAGGGACAACAACGGAGACCTCATCATCTGAGTCGCTGTCGAAGAGCTTACGCTTGTGGGCGCCCATGTCGGAATGGGGAGAAGTGGTGGAGAGTGAATGAGGAGAAGAGTATTGGTCTTCCCAAGTGGTCAGGGACCGATAAGGGTGAGGGTCAACGGAATGAGGTGGAGAAGCGGAGGATGAAGGTGGGGGACCACGAACTGGCCTGTGGCGGGGGGAAGCTTTCTTGGAATGGCGCTTCTTCTTGGGAAGGGGTGTATCCCGAGGCTTTCTCTCTTTGGGCGGTGGGGGGCGATAAAAAGAGAAACAATATTTTCCGATAAGTTTCAGTTGAGGATCGGAAAAGGGGAGTAAGCGATGTGGTCAATCCCTAGTACCGCTGGATTGTTCCGGCCCGTGTCGCGAATCTTCCGGGCGGTGGTGGAAAAGAAATTATCGTAGGCTGCGACTTCGAGTCCGGACGCCCAACCCTCAAAAAAAGACGGTCAAGTCGAGGGTGGAACAAAAGACCTACACCAAGGGATTAGTAGAGAGGCGGACTCACCCGGGGAGAAAAGCCGGTGATTAAGGTTCAAGTCGGGAGGAAGATCCCGGAGAGAAAGTTCCCGTGAGATGTAAAAAGGGTAATGGTGCCACAACTTGTCCAAGGAGGTGACACGGAGTATGAAGTCTTTGCTTTAGGTCTAACGCAGAAAAGAGTGGTATCCCACGCCGACATCCTTGGTGCTCTTTTATGTAAAATGAGCAAATCATGTCGCTGGATCGTTATTTGAGGACTTTGGACCCGGTTGTAGTGGTTCGCAGCATACATAACCCTCCAGAAATTGCCGATGCCTTGGCAAAAGGGATGTTGAAGTGATTGCACACCTCGATGTCAAAGGCGGGTGGGGCAAACGGAGGCGGCTACAATCTGCCTACCGCGGCAACTAGACAGAGCCCGGCTTGTAGGGAACCAAGTGAGGGTAGTAGGTTAAGCCGGGGACATGTTCTAAGATGACGTCGGTATATGCGAAAGCCTTTAACAGCCGCCGAGATTAGGTCGACGGGCTGGGCGGGGGGCGGAAGGGTAAAGGGCGCCCGAGGAGGTGGAAGGAGCCCCGATCCGGTCGGGTGGGTGGGGAGGCGACACCGTGGGATGGGGAGGAGAATGAGGTGTCGGATCTGGAAACCGACATCGAGGTCAGGGAAGAAGTCACACAGTCAAGACAGGTTGAAGAGAGGAGAAACCGAACAGTCTCAAACTCAAGAGAGAAACACGCAATATAGCAAATAAATGGATTAAAGAGGAAAAGGGACCAACCTGAGAGAAGGGGGGAGCAGCAGGAACAAAACTCTCAGCAAAAGAAAACAGGAAGGACAGCCGCGCGCGTGACCGGAGTAGTTAACCAGGAGGAAGAGTAGAGAGAGAGGGAGAGCAACTGGGAAGAAAACGAAAGACTGAATGGAGGAGAGGAAGAATCGAGTGGGCTTTTTATAATAGGAAGGGGCAAAAGGGTAATTGAAGGGGGCTGAAATCGAGGCGGCATCAAAAGGGATCAGTCAGGGAGTGACGCGTGGATGCGCAAGAAACGAGGGGGCACAAGTTATAATTGCGATGGGACTCGTGAGTCCAGCGATGAAAAAGAATCTCTGGGGGCCGCGGATGGAAATGTGACGTGGTGGACTCTCGACTCCCCGACCACCAAATGGTCGCGGACTCGAGAGGGGGCATATGTAGTGGTAGTATAGGGGCCCGAAGTGTCAAAGGGAGGATACGCCCGAGTCAACGAAAGGTATTGAGCCGCGGCGTACAGGATCAATGCTAAGGCACATGGTCGCAGTACGGAAACCCTACACGCGGAGAGAAGGAGACCGCGAGATGGAAGGACAGGTGGAAGGCCCGGATGGAGTAAGAAACTGATATAAAGAGAAAGAGAGAGAGGAAGAAAGGGGAAAAAGAAAAAGAGGGAGAGGGGGGAGTGAGCGGCCATCAGAGAAGAGAGAGAGGGAATAGAGATTCAAGATCTAGTGAATAGTGACAGTAATAAGGTGTGAGTTGTAACAGCAACTACACTGAATTAACCTCAAAGAATAATTAATGGGAAATCGGAAACTTGATGCAACTGCATTGAACTAACCTAAAAGAATAATTAATGAGAAATCGAAAACTAGATGCAATAACTACATTGAATTAACCTCAATGAATAATTAACAGAAAATAAGAAACTTGATACAAATGCATTGAACTAACCTCGAAATATAGTTATATTATTTGTAGGGGAAATATAATGTCTCAACAAGTATATTTTTGTATTTTAAATAGTGTTTATCATAATTCTTTTATTATGATTAAGAGTGTCTTGCTATTCAAGTAGTTTCAATATCATCTTCGCTACATTGAGCATTCTCATAAAACTTTAATTATTAAACCTAACAACTAAAAGAAGTCGATAGGTTTTATCAAGGTATTCTTTTATTATGATTAAGAGTGTTTTGCTATTTAAGTAGTTTCAATATAATCTTTGCCACATTGAGCATTCTCATAAAACTTCAATTATTAAACCTAACAACTAAAAGAAGTCGATAGGTTTTATCAAGGTTTGGTGTTTTATTTTTATTGAGAGTGGTGCAAGAAATTTGAATAAGTGATTAATATAATTTTCATATATCTCAATTAGTATAGTATACCATAATTAACATGGACATTTAAATTGGACCAGCATTTTTTCTACCATGAAATACCCTTGATAAAATATTAAAATCAATTATTCAATACCTTTAAGAAAGACTACTTCGTCATTTCAAAATTTACTACCATCTATACCCTTAAGATTACATAGTAACTTAAGGACGTATGTGTAAATTCAGGTCGGAAACCAACTACACGCCACGATTCAATTGTTCGCGACTTACCCTTCATTAATTGCCAAATAATTACCTTTTATACCGAAATTAAATGCAAGAAACCAGCCGTCTCTTTTCTTCTTCTCTTCTTCTTCTCTCTCCCAAATCTCCCCTAATTTGCTCTCCCTTATAAAAACTTAAACTGAAAGCCACAAAAAAAGAAACAAACATACCTGATTGTCTCTCTACTGCCGATTATTATTAGAAGTCAAGTTTAACAAAAAAATCTCGGTTTCAAAAGATAATATATTTGTCCTCTATTTGATTACTTGATTTCGATATCGATATCGGTATTGATTTAAAGCCCTTGTGCATCTCTTCGTCCTCTTGGTTCATGTTTTTTTTTTCATCTAAGATTGTATTGTTTTATAAATTTTACAGGTACAAGATCGGTATTTCTTGCACTGCTGTATAGACTATGGACTTTATTTACATATGTTGCTTACAATGTTTGATTCTAAAATTAAATATTTGAATCTATGTCTATCTCATGAGACCTTTTATTTGAAGGTATTGAGATAATGAGATATATTGCGCGCCTACAGCTGATGCTAGGGATCTGTGGCAAGCATCAATGACCCATATTGCCCTTGAGGGAGGATGCTTTGTTCTGTCGGCAAACCAGTTCTGCCGAAGAAAAGACTATCCACCTCCTCCATAGTACACATTCTCAGGTACAAATGAAGATTTTTCACCGGAGTCAGTGGTATGTCCCGGAGGCGGTGTCATAATTTCCCCGTCAGGGGCTATTTTGGCCGAACCCAATTACGAAGGGGAGGCTCTCATCTCAGATGACCTAGGTATGATAATCCTTCTTTAACCAAATTCTGTAATTCCAAGATTCTAACATGTAGCTTCGAGGGCACCTTTGTGCTTGAAGATGAAAGCATGTTAGGCTCCCTAGAAGGCTAGAAGTATCTCGAAACATGGATAATTTCTAAAACAGGATAGTTTGAATCATGAACTGTTAAGAAAAAACATGGAGTTGAACCAGTGCAATGCATATGACAAACGTGGGTTGTCTTGACTGCATTACCTATTTGAAGGTAACATATTATACTCCTTGATATAAACAATGAAATAAAGATATGATATCATTATGTGTCTATGTTATTTATACCCTTCTATGGTATGGTGGGTGTCAACAAATCCTATTTGGGAGTTCAGGTGTTTTTTTGAATCTCACACTCCATACCAAGTTGGACTCTGACCCCATGCATCCATGCAACAAAGACCATAACTTAATTAGGATGGTCACTCGGTCTCTCCTAAAATGGCAAGGAGACATGTGAGAAAGGTAAAATTATTAAATTAGCATGCCTCTGTACGTACTTATATGGGATTAAGTGAATAATTTTTAGTTCATGTATCTAACTCAACTACTTGAGTTTAAGGTTTAGGTGACAACTGTTACCTTGGTTTGAAAATTTAAGTAGTTAGGCTCCACTTGGTATGAAGCAAAAGATTGCGAAAGTGCAAAACAAATCTTGAGTGAGTTGATAAGAAATGGGCTTTGAGGTGTAGTAATACCTAGTATAATTCCCAGTTCAAAAATCATGTCGTTGGTGCTAAATCCAATAACATGTTTGTAGTTTGGAACTTGGAACTTGGAGGTGGCAGAAATGTTTTCGTGGAATTTTTATTGTATTTAGATATCAGCTATCAATAATATAATTGACCTCACCCATCTCTCTTTCAAAATTCGACAATTTTGCTATTATTATTTTGTTGATTTTGTTATTAAATTAGTTGGTATTGATTTTTGCTTTTTGTTTCCAATTCCTTAGATCGAACATAACTAATGAATGACTTCTGTCAAATTTTGCCTTTTATAATGATTTTTCATTTGTTTAGGAGGATGCGTGGTGGTTTCCTGCTTGGTCGTCAACGTGGGAGGAAGGAACCCATCAAAAAATCTTCAGATGAGCTGAACCAGGAATCGGATAACTATCGTGCTGAAGCCATGAATACTTCCTATTGTATTGGTATACGTACAAAGAATGAGTTGATCAAAAGTGGCGTTGGAGCATTGATGCAAATATCTTTGAATCTCCATCAATTTTTCATAGGTAGTAAACTCTGCTCCAAATTAGCTACCTGATGCAGATGGTTTATCTATTTTATGAAGTTTAGAGTGACAATGTTATCTGTGTGGTATCGTAGTATCATTGATTTTAAAAGCAGTTAATTTCATACATTATTCTTTGCTGTCATTTGTGGATGCAATATACTGCAATTTGCAGTCACCGTTTGTGAACCTATAAGGCATAATCAAAACAAATAAAATCCTATCTCCAAATTCAACTATTGAGATTCATTTGTGCAATGTTTAGTCATATAAACAACCATGTTAGTCAGAGATTCAGTTGTGATAGTAAAAGTAATAGCATTGAATAGAACGGTGTGGTTCAGTAGAAGTATTGCTTGGATTTGTATGCATAATTCTATATTTGATAACATGCCATTCTGGTATGTACACTAATAGTTCATTGAAATGGAAGTAACATTTGTTTAAAAAAAATAAAAAAAAAAAATCGTGTGTATACTTTGTGATAGATAGTAAGTTTTAGATTTTGAGTGTATGGTCTTTGTGTTTCATGTAGTATTATAGCAAATTATGCCCAAAAATAACATTATCATTCAATGCTTGACCATCCTTCAAATATGTTTTAAAATTGCGTCGGCTTTTTATTGAAAAATTCCTGACTTATCCGAGGCTAACAATTGCACCATATCAACTTTGACATTTTACGTATTCTATGGATGAGTTCATACTTCATTAAGCAGTCTTTTATTTGTGCTCTTTATCTTCCCAACTCAATAAGATGTTTGGGATGTTTCTTTCTTATAGATTTAATTTAAACATGCGACCGGAAAATCTAGACTTTGTTAGGCACTTCCTTTGTATTTGATTTAGTTTTACATGAGCATGATATTTCGTAAGTCATGACGTTGTTACTGTAATACATGTTGGTACTTAAGGTGTATGGCCTTATGGTTCCTATAGTAAAACTTTTCTATATGTAAGTTGGTCAGTCATGGAAGACTATGCCGGCTGATTTTACTCTTTGGCAAGAACAGAGATTCATTTCTAATCTTCGAGGTACAGGAGCTGATGTTTTCGCTTGAATAGTGGCAATGATGAGAATTGTGATAAGCAATGAATGGAGCTTTTGCGGAGGTTCAAGAGTTGTTCTTTGTCTGAAAGTAGTCAGATATGTGCCCAATGGAAAAGCTTTGTTATGAAGTAAATGCTTCATGTAAGATTGTAATCCTTTTGCTCATTGAATTTTCCTTCAGTAGTTTTGCTCATTTGTAGAAAATATAATATTGAACTGGCTTATGAGCATCATATTGAAAATTTTTATATTAATTGTTTGTCGAGTAACAGTTATTGATTTGGACCAATTTTATAGTATAGGTTTGAAAATTGTGGCGAAATCAAGACAATAGCTTGCCTCTCCGACTTCTCCAAGATTGAGGGAATGGGATAGACCAACTAGATGGTTTGAATACTTGACTTCTTAAATGAATTTTCCAGTTACGTCATCGTCTTGGAAGCATGTAAGTTCTGAAGTATACCCACATGAGTTTGGTAAAATCCCAGAAAGTTGAGGTTTGAATATGCATTCAATAGTACTGACTGTCGCAGAAGGTTTGTTTGGCTAAGATGTATAGGTTGAACCAGATTCTGGTTATGCTAACCCTGTTTCACATGTGTGCTTGGAATAGTTTTGAAAGTGGGTGTCGTTCCAAATCATCTGAAAATTTGTCTGCTGGATTCAAAGAACTTTCTACTCGAAGTGCCTGAACTCGATGGAAAAACTCACAAGGTTTGATTGGTTATTTTTGTTATTGTTTATAATTAATTGTTGGGGTTTTGTTAATTAAATGCTTTTTTTTAAACCCAGATGTATAAAGGAGGAAAGATTTGCTTGACAGTTCATTTTAAACCATTGTGGGCGACAAACCGGTATGTGGAATGTCTTTTTTTCTAATGCAATTTAAGGATCGATGGGTTGGTTTCCTTAGAAGTTGCAATTTTGTTGTAATTACCTTGATGCGTGGATGTTAGTAAGTTGTTGTTTGCTCATCTTTTGATTCTTTGTATGCGTTCCACTTTTTTCTCATGTAAATACTTGAGTGTAGCAAAGGGATGTATATCTAAGTATCTACCTATAGATTGTAGATTCCACAACAACTCAATAGGGTGATACTGGGAAAGTATATGGTTCCCCCAAGAAGTTGGTGTGTCGTGTGTGTAGTAAAACTATGTACATATGTCTAATACTAGATATAAGTGAGAGAAAAGTGAGGGAAGGGGAAAAAGGAAAAAGATGAGGGGTGGAGCCCCCCCCCCCCCCCTGCTCAAGAGCTTGCTTGGCTCGTGGATTGTAGGTTGATCAGAAACTTCATATATATTGTCCACTGACATTCTACAAGTCAAATTACTATTTATAGAAATTTATCACCGAGCTTAAATTCTGGACAGATCAAATCTATTTACTCGCCTTGATGCAGTGTTTTGTGCAAATGGAGAATACATAAAAAATTCAGGAATCCACTAATTACGATATCTATTGGCATGGGGATTCTGGACCAAATATCTTCATAGAAGTTGATGCCACTGCACTTAAAGTTTTCACCTGCTTTTAAGGAAAGATTAGCCGAAAAGTCCTCCATGATGTGGTATATATATGCTACTAGGATAACTTTTCATCGTTCTTACAGATCTATATGTGAGTTCAGGATCATGTAGCTCTGTTAAATTGGCTTTGCGTAGATTTAATTTTGATTTAATGCACACCATGATATGTAAATTTAATTTTGTATACAATATATATTATTATTATTATTATTATTATTATTTTAATGTGCTTAAGCTATAGTGCGCACCTATAATAGTTGACTTGCAGTTTAAATGGTCGGCAATTTTATGGAAGTACCAACTGCTCCATTTTGGTTTTGGGCCATGTGTGTCTTCAAGTTTATTTATATATGATATAATTAATCTATATTCGTAGGTACCAACTGCGATTGGAGATAAAAGACGAAACATCTACCGCAAGAGTTGTAGCATTTCGAGATGAAGCAACAACACGCCTACAAAAAAACTGAACAGGAACTAGCTCATATTGAATCGCAGGTATATATATATATATATATATATATATATATATATATATATATATACCTGCTACTTTGAACACACATATCCAATTGCATTTTAAATTGTGCACATTTAATTTTCCAGGAGAATGGTACAGAGATTATATTACAACTGTTCCAAAATTTGGTGGGATATAAGGCCATGTTTCAGATAAAAAAATAACAAGTTTCAACAAGCAACACAAAAACAACTTCTTCACCCTTTCAAAAGTCTCTCCAATCATGAACAAGTCAACAAGTGATGCAGCACCAAGTCTGAATGAAAATGTAATTGTAACACCGTACCTTTACAATTTCAATTGCTTTCTATAAACTTTTCTCATCTCTATTGTGTGCATTCATACAAATCTCTTTTTCCTTTGGTAGTGAGGACATATACTTTAACAAAGAACTTAACTCCAATACGGAGAAATCCACTTGGCTTCACATAACTAGCTTCTGTCCATATCGATATTTTGTTCTTTTGCAACTTTTCAACTAATTTTGACATGTACAAAAGATGATTTTGGTTTTAAAGCGTCTTTTAATATAGGTGTTTAAATATACTTCGATGTACTTTGCCTTTCTAATGATACAGCTGGCCCCATTACAAATGTATGTACTATTTAATCCATCTTTCTTCATATGGTTCACTTTTGCAATATCTATTTTACATGGTGGCATCCACAGTTGATTATGATACGATGCTCCTGTAAGTGGTGCACAACAAGAGCTTGCAGTGTTGGAGGCTCGAGGTTTATTGACACGACCTGTCATTTTCGAGGTTCATTCTACTATTTTTTTTAAGTGATTTATAATTTGAGTTTTCTTTATTAGGTTTCAGGCACTTTGGTTTAAGGGAGTCTTGCATTGTTGAATGTAATGAAAGTGAAGGGGCTGTGAGGAGAACAGACCAAATATTTCACAAATGTTCTGGCAGAGTTGTGCAATTTGATACGCCTGAAATAGTTATCTGCCTGAAGGAATGAAACTGTATTCAGAATATGGGATATGGATATTGTTAGCATCTTGACAGCTATGGATGCTTGGGGCAGGTTACCAGTGAGTCATTGTCTCTTATTATTTCATACTTTTGATCATACGCTCTGATTAGAATAAGTATTCTTATCTTCATCTTCTTACCTTCTCTATACCAAGGCAAACCCATGTATCCGCTTCAACAAGGAGGGAAGCCTATTCACTGTTTTTTTGCAAATCACAATGCGATAAAAATATTGAATGGTTCTCACTACACATTGACTGCCCACATTCTTGAGCATGGCCCATGAGTTGCAGATCATGGTATCCATTAGTTTTTAAAATGTTCATATGGAAAGGTAGGTTATGTATATACATTCCCATTGGAGGATGGTGTTCTGTTTGGACTCCAACAAAGCTATTTTAAGGAGATTATGTAAACCTTTTTAGTCATGGCCTATAACCCAACATTTTTATTCATTTTTGTTATTACTTCGACCTTGATCTTTAATTATGGTTTTGTTCTCTTTATATACCTCTGCTATCTTCAATGCAGGTGCAATCTAAAGCCACCAGTTTACTCTAATGGCTCATTTTACGGTGTACCAATGCCTGTGTGTTATCCGTGTTTTGTGGAGATACCTTAAGTTGGAATAAGGGCTTTTTAAGGATCCTATTCTTCTGTATTTCTTTCATTTTGTTATTTCACACCAATAGGCACTCGCTATCTTTTTAACATGTACAGAAGATATAATGGTAAACATTGGTGGGCTCTTTCAGAAGGTTTGAATAAAGCGTAAAACATGTTCGGACTATACAACATATCCTTCAACCACCAACTATAGCATCTCTGTTACCACTAAAGGATCTATTTTTGGGATATGATGCTCCTCTATCCTTCTTCACATGTAGTCTAGAAATTTTGAGTGGTGCATCATACCTTCAGTGATCCTAATTCTTGCAAGCATGCTTGCTTAATGACCAAATGATTGTAAACTTGGAATAAAAATAACAATTTGTATATCAGTTACAAGGCTTTTAGTGCTTCTTATATTTGGGATTGGTGCCATTGCTTTGGCAAGTAAAATAGTTAACATATTAGATCGTGGTAATCAGATATATAAATTTGTGCTTCTACTGTAGAACGCTACTCCAAGTGCCATATTACTTGGTGGGAGCATTTTCCAGCTTGAAGTGGTATGCAGTTCTTTAGGCTTCTTCCCTTCTCTTCTAACCAACATATCTTTGTCATTTTTTCTCTTACCATGTATATCGCTATTTTCTTTAATTTGCTACCATGTATTTGAGATACATAAGGAAGATTTTGTTTAAATATTCAAATTTTTTGTTATCTCTATTTTCTTTAACCAACACATGTCATCATGTCAACAGATCGATATTGCGAAATACCAGAGCAAACGTCCTCTATAAAATACTCAAATAGAAGCAATAACTCAAAACCACCTTACCAGTTCACGCTCAACGAGCGTGCCCAAAAGGCTAGTTAGTATTAGAGTTTACAACAAATTGAAGACTCTGTGAAACCTTGAAAAATAGAGTTAAGAGAGTATATATATATCTATAATATACTAGTTTTCGAACCCGTCCTATGAACGGGTGTCGTTATATTAAATTATTCTAAAAAATATTAGCGACTATGCATAGCTATGAGATATGGAAATTATATTAATTACTCATTCAAATTTATATCACCACTCTCTATAAAAAGAAAACACCAAACCTTGATAAAACCCATCAACATAATTTTGTTGTTAGGTTTAATAATAGAAGTTTGATTGAAGTTTTGTGAGAATGCCCAATATGGCGAAGATGTTATTGAAGTTACTTGAATAGCAAAACATTCCCAATCATAATAAAAGAATTACAATAAATACTACTTAAAATGTAAAACTATACTTTCCGATTTAATGTAAAACTATGTTTCGGGGTTAGTTCAATGCATTTGCATCAAGTTTCCGATTTTACGTTAATTATTCTTTGAGGCTAGTTCAGTGTAGTTGCATCTAGTTTCCGATTTTCTATTAATTATTCTTTGAGGTTAATTCAATGTAGTTGTATCAAGTTTCTGATTTCCTGTTAATTATTTTTTGAGGTTAGTTCAGTGCAGTTGCACCAAGTTTATGATTTCCCGTTAGTTATTCATTAAGGTTAATTCAGTGTAGTTGCATATAGTTTTCAATGTTTCGTTAATTGCTCATTGAGATTAGTTCATTGCATTTGCATCCAGGTTTTAATTTCCCGTTAATTACTCTTTGAGGTTAGTTCAATACATCTACATCCAGTTTCTGATTTCCCGTTAATTATTTTTTGAGGTTAGTTTAATGCATTTGCATCTAGCTTCCAATTTCCGGTTATTTATGCTTTGAGGGTAGTTCGATGCAATTACATCCGATTTTCGATTTCCAGTTAATTATTTTTTTAGGTTATTTCAATGCATTTGCATCCAGTTTCCAATTTTCTGTTAAATATTCTTCAAGGATATTGCATCCAATTTATGATTTCCTAGCATGTTAGTTAATCTATGATTTTAGTTTAATATAGTTGCATCCAGTTTATGATTTTTTAGTTAATTATTCTTTGAGGTTAGTTCAATGCAGTTGTATCCAATTTTCGATTTCTCGTTAATTGTTCTTTTAGGTTAGTTCAATGCATTTGCAGCAAGTTTTCAATTTCCCGTTAATTATTCATTGAGGTTAGTTCAATGCAGTTGCATCCAGTAGTCTTCGATATTTTGTTAATTAGTCTTTGAGATTAGTTCATTGCATTTGTATCCAGTTTCTGATTTGTCATTAATAACTCTTTGAGGTTAGTTTAATACATCTGCATCTAGTTTATGATTTCTAATTATTTATGTTTTGAGGTTAGTTCAATGCAATTTCATCCGGTTTTTTATTTCCCGTTAACTATTATTTGAAGTTATTTCAACAGTTTCTGATTTCCCGCCAATTATTCTATAAGGTTAGTTCAATGCAGTTGCATTCGGTTTTTGATTTCATGTTAATTATTTTTTTTGGTTAGTTTAATGCATTTGTATCCAGTTTCCGATTCCCCATTAATTATTATTTGAGGTTTGTTTGATGCATGTGCATACCGTTTCCGATTTCCCGTTAAATATTTTTCAAGGATTTGCATCCAATTTCTAATTTCCCGTTAGTTATTGACGTTAGTTTAATGCAGTTGCATCTAGTTTCCGATTTCTAGTTAATTACTTTTTGAGTTTAGTTTATTGCATTTGCATAAAGTTTCCGATTTCCCGTTAATTACTCTTTGAGCTCAGTTCAATGTATTTGAATCCAGTTTTCAACTTCCTTTTAATTATCCAATGTGGTGTGTAATACTAACTTTCTATTAATCCACTTGTAGTGTTCTTGCAAACATGACATAAAAATAAATTATGTTTGATTTACTATATGAGATTATCAAAGATTATCCAGTTCTCGATTTTCTGTTAATTATTCTTTAAATTATATCTGACTCACTATGTGGGATCTTCAAAGATTATCTACGAACAGGTCCTGTCATATTAATTGTTCTGAAAAATATATGCAACTATATATGCAAAACTATTATATACAAATATTATATTGATCACTCATCCAAATTTCTTATAATATGAAAACCCCACGTACGTACTCTCTGATAAATCATAAAATTGAATAGTTTACCTACGAAATGAACGATGAACTCAAAACGTAAGTAAACTAAAACTATCTTATGAGCCTATATTTATCAAAGTTTCTACTCTCAATCCTATGAGATATAGTGGAGTAGAGTGATTCGTTCCACTCCTAGTCCTTCCGCATGCTGTGTTCTCTACGTATAAGTATTCTTAACTCTAAAGTCTAATGAGAGATTTACGAAGTGGCAACTAGACTACGATGCAACTACCCACAAGATGCAACTAGTCGATTATCAGAACAACTATGGGAATGCTACGTTGATTCGATGATAAGGAGTTAGAGGGGGGATTGATTCCACCTTGGCTTCGACTTAATCCTATTAACGATTTTAATCATCGTATCCGAATTTGAATCGCCCATGAAACAATATGGTTTCTCCTAATCCCTAATTACACATGGCATTTCTACCAATTCATAACTAGTATGTGAACGATTAAACCCATTCTCATGGTGAACTAATCGTTTCTAGATTGGAAAGGAAATTACGACGACTCTACAATAATCGGAGTCAAGCTTTCATCAAGGCTTCTCAACCCCCTCAATGGAGGTTTAGCTGAGAATCATTACGCAATCATTTTCGATTAAATTAAAACTAAACATAATACAAAGAATTGAAATTTACTAATCTAAATTAAACAATAATTAAAATCTAATTAATAACTAAGAATTGAATAACAAGTAATAAATGAAATCAGGTCTAACACAATGTAAATGACAAGAATCGAAATTGACAAATAACTATTTTATTTATCAAACTAATTAAGAACAATTGATTCTAAGAGTTTAATCTAAAACAAGAATTGGATTTGAAACTAAACTTAATTAATTAAAAACAATTAAATCTAGATCTAGAAGTTATTCTAATGGCTACTTTCTATTCTAAGCTACCTTTATTTTCTAACCTAACTATCTACCATTAACAAAGAGTTAAGCTTTGGTTTTTATACTTTCAGATCCAAAAATCGTGCATGGGCTTGGAGCCATGTTTTGGGCCAGAGAATCAGGCCCAAAACCCAATTCTTTCAGTCCAAAAAGGCCTCTTCAGCTGCAGTTGGCTTCAATAGACTTTTAATCCACTTTTGCTCCTCTGATTGGATCAAGGCTTAGACCATTGGAAAGCTCTTTCCGAGCCGGTCATTTTGACATAAGGTAGGTCCCATTCCGAGGTCTGAGTCCAAAGATATGGCCTTCGGAAGTTCTCGACTTGACTTCGGTTTTTTTACGCGTTGACTTTTCAGCTTTTGACCGAGCTTTAGAAAGGCTTTGTCTTCTTGAATCTTGGCCTTTAATCACGGAACTCCTTAGTAATCGACCTTTGCTCCTTTATCTCGCTAAAGTGGCACATATCGCACATAATGGACTTTGAAGCCACGGAATGCATAAAAACACGTAATCGGTGTTAACTCTTAATTATTACTCACATAATTGTCTAAAAAAGTATGATATTTGAGGGTTAAAACTACAGTTTTGGGCTCTTATCAAACCATCCCCAAACAGCATTTTGCTTGTCCTCAAGCAAAGATGAGAAATTAGAATAAGTGACCAAAAATGGAGTTCTAACTACTCTCGTTTATTTGAGTCGCGATTGCATTGACCATATGCAACAAGGCCTTAAACCACTAGGAATTCCCTAGTGGACGAGTTATAGCCTCGTGAGAGTTTTCCAGTGAAGGTACTCACAAATTTCATCTCTACTACAACGACTAAGAAATAAAACTATTGTTTCCTTATTCATGCTCTAAATTAACTATACCTCTCACTAGCAATGCATATAAAGTAATCAAGTCGAAACCTAAGCTAATATATACATAATAATTAATCATCTACAATAAACATATATACAATGAGTAATACTATGAAATGCCTAGCAGGTTAGTTTACGAAACTTCGGGATATCGATCCTTAAGTAGGTTATCACAAATTAGTCAAGATCAACACTGATTTTTCCACTCAAGTTCATTTACTCCGATTAATGCGGTGGGCACACTTTACCTTACAATCTCAATAACAACAAGGGAGCCGGAATCGGTCAAACACATCTGCCACTTACTATCACACTAACCTATTCCTAATTGAGCTAGAGGTCTTTATTAGGTGTTACGGGGATTAGGAGATGGTTTAAGAAGGAAAGAAATGGATATTCAAAAGGGACAAGTCTAAGATAATAGAGTCTTCATATTATGTAACTTAGAGAAAACCTTGTTATTTTCTTTTGCTTCTATACTTTGTTTCCATCCTTAGCCCTATTTTTCTTTTTCTTTTCTTTGGCTTTTGACTCCCTTTTATTCTATTTTTCGAGTTTTTATTTATTTCTATTTTTTTTCTTTTCCTTGGATGGAAACTTCTTTTCTTTTTCTGAAGCAACTAACTAATTTTTGTTTACACAGGTTTTTCTCTTCTTCTTTCTTCACTCATTCTATTCTCAGACTTATTCTAGATTGGGTAAGTTGATTTTTTTTTTTTTTTTTTATTTTGTTTTGTAGAGGGGTAAAGGAATTGTGGTTTATGGAAGGCTAAAGAAAGGTTCAGAGGGGCGACTAGCGGAAAATAATTCATAGGTTTGAATTTTTGGCTATATCGATCCAAAGAGGGCCTAAATTCTCGCTTAGGATATGGTTTAGTGATCAAGCAAGTGGACGTGTGATATCTCTATCCGGATTTTACTTCTCCCTTGTGTCATTTCTCAAATGTTTTCGTATATAAGGCTTTAGGCTATATTCTCACAGGATTTGTAGAATAAGTACTCTAGCCTAGATTTCTAGAAACTTACTGCTAACAATCATCGATACTCATGTAATATATTTATAGATAGATGCAAAGATTATTACCTACATATTAACCTAAGTTTCTAAAAATTATTACGATGCAAAAAGCTACATTGAGACTTCTAGATTGTTAAGAGCATAGAAAGAAAAAACAATACCACTATTCCTAAGTGTATAGCATAGCTTATTTATTTATATTTTTGAATTTTTGAAATTTTAACTAGAAAACAAATGCATATTATACATATCTATATCCTAACAGATGCCTTAATTACACGTGTTTCTATGCCCCCCAAACAAGAAGCATGCTTTGTCCTCAAAGCATATAAATAAAGAGGGTAGGAAAAATACCATTGAAGCGCGTGAAATTCAAGAACATCTGCAAAACAAAGTTAGAACGTACTAATATAGGAAATAAAAACTGACTCAACTCGATAAGAGTTCTACCCATTATGGGGTTAACAAGAATGAAATTGCTTGGGACATAGCGGACACTAAATAGAATGAAAACTTACCTTATCTCCCCCGCGATTACTCATCATCTTCCTCATCCTCTTCTTCCATAAAGAAGTGAGGTTCCCTCGCGGCCGTCTGCCATGCCATGATAATTTGCCGGGCTTCCGCCATTTATCATCTATTATTGCTAACCTATTAAGAGCCACTTAGTGACGGCCGGGGTGGTGCAACGATGAGGTTGTATCCTCCACCCTTTGCCAAGTCATTACGCGGAAAGATCGAATAATACTATTGGTGGGTAAATGCGATTATGTCGGCCGTAATCCAATCCGCGGAAACGTATACAAAAAATAGGAAAGAAACATAGCATAATACGAGAAATTAGAACAGGCATAAGAATGTACTTATGCCTCATGCTATGGGATCGAGCTAAACTAGACATCAAGGTTCGGGGAAGGTCATGACACATACGTCCCGTGGCTAAAGCAAGGAAGACGCTGCAAGTGGCATCATTCACAGAAGAAAAACGTCATTCCCCTAAAATGTTTAGCATGATCCAAAACATAACAGTTCCTATGTTCATGGACAGGCTACCAAAGGTGACATTATATTCCCCTTGGTCCTCGATACGGAAAATGCCCGCGCCATACGACTCATGCAAAAACTCGTAAGTGTAGATATACATATTATCTACCCAATAGCACCATGGGTCTTGTATTTCAGCAGGCATAGCAAGTCCAAGAACAAATGCTAGCAAGAACCTGGTAATTTCCATTGGTTCATTATCAATGTTGATGGAGAACACTTGTTCTCCATCTGGTCTTTCAAACAAAATGCAGTTATCGTAAAAATAAGATGCTAGTGTTGGAGAATAAAGTGCATCGATCTTACCATAAGCGGCTCCCACTAACGTATGTGATCGCCTCGTGAAACCAAGCACCATAAGTAGTGCTTTGGAACAAATCTTCAAAGACTGTTCCGGTATCAATGTTGGACATGTCATCTCAAAATTACGCCCGGAATAGCCTGCGAATGATCCGGAAACTACCCCAGAAAACCGGAATTTTTCAGGTCCACGGAAAGTCGGTGAAGCTTTCTCGAAGATTTGGAATTCCAGTGTTTGAGCTGGTCGTGCTCAACTTTAAGCTGAAAAGCGCCTCGACAAAAAATCTGAAAAAAAAATTGCGAGCGAGTGCACTTTCGGTTCTTTGAAACTTCGGAAAATGAGGCTAAAGCGTGGGAATCGTGGGAGTGAAAGGTGAGTGATGGAGGTTAGGTGTAGTGTGAGTTGTGAGTGTAGAATGTATGAAGTTTATATAGGTTTTAAGTTGCTAAACCGGATTGGGGAAGTTGCCAAAAGGTTTTACGGGTTCAGGAAATACCAAAATTTCCAAACCCAAAAACGAAACAACTCATTTTCTTGATTCTAAAACAAACCTAGTATCTTTTAGGTTGAATTTATGATAGAATCTACCTATTTAATCGAGATTTCATCCTACCATGATACTTATTCATAGATATGCCTAAACGGCCATATTTTCACCTTGACTCATAATAAATTCTAAGGCGAGGGTCATATAAAAAAATTTTGGAATAGATAAAACCACCCCCAAACAATTTGGGAAGGTGGGATCAATATTAAACAACCACACATAATGAAAATAATCGCATTATATTAAAATTTTCATTCGAAGTACATTTCATTACAAAATTCAAATTACGAAAATAAAACTTACATTAAAATAAATGACAATAATAAAACTACAAATAAAAATAGAAACATCAAACGATACTATCCCTAATCACTCCGGTACTGGTAGAGGAGGGCACACGGTCCGGGGATGGCTCCTGAGCTCCCGATGGGCCAGCACCATTCGTCTTTCGGCGACAACGCTCGTGCCTCGATGGTGTGTCCTCAGAAGGAGAATCCCCGTGAGGTAGGAATCGTGCAAGCATGTCGGCCTGGAACTGACGCTGAGCTTCTAGCTAGGCCCTCATTTGTTCCCACCTCTCATCCTCTCCGGGTACGGATCTCGGTTATGATGGATAGTTGCCCTCGTCGAGTCCGAAGGTCTTCGCAGATAGTGTTGAGCTTAACGCATGCCACGATGAATCACAGCCATGCGTTCGCGATCCGACCAACACCTCTCCAAGGCATCCGAGATCAAAACAAGTCAATTCCTCCTCATCCTCCGAGGCATTCTCATTTCCACCATCCTCCCTCGGCGTTCTCATTTCCCCATCCTCCTCGCCCTCTACCCTATCATCCGGGCAACCTCCAAACTCGTTGGACACACTCCTTATAAATGCGAGGATTTCGGTGCAGGGTGATGTAAGACCTATCCCGGAGGGAGCTGCTCTCAACTTCAAAGATGATCTTGGTTATCAACACGGGGAAAGGTGCAACAGACTTCCCTACTCCCCTAATCATGCTAAGCAAAACTCCAAGATCTGAGAACTCATATTTCTGCTCCTGGAGTATCCATAAAATGTGGAGGCAGTTCAGACCGATGTCGCTGACCTTCTCCTTCCCCAGGATGTTCCGACCAATCCATCGAAGCTGCGACCCGGTGGTTGGATTCGAGGATGCTGGCGAACACAATGCGATCTCGCATTGTAGTTCCTTCGATAACCTGTCATGTTCATCAACGGCTCTACCCCATTATATTGGGACTCTGTAACGCGTGACATCGGATGGATTCTAGGCGGAATGCCTAGAATCTCGAGCCAACAACCCATGATAGTTACTTCCTTCCTCCTCTTCGCCACCATAACAAAATTCTAGTCCCTCCACCTCCTTCGTGTTGTAAAACCGTCGAACTAAGTCTTCGTGGTAAAGGCTTCGGTCGAGTACCACAAGCTATTCAGATCTCTCATCGATCATTTTGGTCACCGTAAAACGGCGCGAAGTGATCGCCAGTAAAAGCTTGCTCCGGCAAAATTCGACGTTGTTGAGCCATTTTAGTGTTTGGAATGTAGTGGGGGTTTAAATGGGATGTGGTGGTGGAATTTGAATCGACCGACTAAAACAAAAAGTGGTGGTGGCGTGATGGTGGCGCGATAGTTTAAATTTTTTTTAAAATTTTCGTGGGTTTTGGTGATGTAAGTTGGTGGATTTGGTGGGCGTTTGGTTTTTGAGAAGATTGGAAGTGGATTTGAACTGTGGGCGTGGGTTAATTTGGTTTTCTTTTTATTTTTATTTTTTAGGTTTTTGGAGCTTGGTGGCGTTAATGGCGGTTTGGAAGATGAAATCTTGTTGGGGCAAAGGTAAAAGGCGGCGCTGGCCGGGTGAAGGCTGGGTTGGGCCCAAGCCCAATTCTAAATTTTTGAATTTTTCGATTTTTCGAAACTTCAAATCAAAATTGCCGCTTCGATTCTGGGTCCAATTTTTGTGAATGAGATATGGAACTGATCGAGAGAATTTCCAATCTAATGATCCATAAAACACTCTATTCCGACCGTGGATGACATATAAGATAGTGGAAAACGCCCGAAGTGCGTGCATGGCGACGACGTTATGCGAACAATTGAACTCTAAATTCATGGATTATGTCAACCCGAATCGTAATACAATTCAACGGCCTAAGCAACTCTAATGGGACATAAAACATTCTAGTATGCGGAACACGAACACCCCACCCCAAACAAATTTTTTACAACAAAGCTTAGAAAATTTGTTTTTAGCGATGGGTCTTTTAAAGTCGATTTCCGAGACTTCCTAGATTTCTATGTTTATTTTTTTAATATATATATATATATATATATATATATATATATACTTTTTAAAAAGAAAAACAATAAACAATAAAGACATAATTCACCCCATAGAGAAACATGACTCAAAAATCCGAGAAAACATGCAAGAGTGGAAAACGTGAATTATGTCAAACGTGGACTTAGGATCCGGTACTTACAGCCACACACTCCGTAGGGAGGGCCCGATTACCTTAATGGTGCACTCACCAATATATGGAAATAAAAGGAAATGCACCAAACACAAAAGTTGAGTCGTTTATAGTCAGATACTCGAGACTTTATCTAAACATATGTATGAACATGCAGTTTATCATATATCAACAACCGAAATAGTTGTGGATCATTTCATAAATAAATATCACAGAAAACATATCCAAACACAATCAAGCACCAAGATTTCCTATGACGCAACCTAGTGAAATGAAAGCGAAGTCGGATAACCCTAGTACGTAACCTAGCATGCACCTTCTTTTTCATTTTTGAACGAGTGGGTGTTCTAGTAAATAAGTGTGGAAAAGTGAATGGTTGTGGAGAATATGGTGGATATGGATAAGCTATAGAAGGATAGCATGTAAACAATGAGGATGTGGGTTTAGCACAAAACTCATTCATGGTGTGTGTAGGGACTGTTTCAAGTCTGAAAATGAAGGTGTCAAATGCTTTTGTCTTCTGAATTATTTGTTTACTATGTGGATTTAAAAAATTATGAAGCACAGAAGAAACAAAAGGATCGAGTGCAAACTCGAGATTCCTTTGAAAGGGTGGAAAGAGGGGAGTCGAGGTGTATGTTGTGCAAAGTAGTTCTTGATAGGGTGATTCATCACCTGCTCTAAGAAACTCATCGAATTCCTCATCTAGATTGGTCATATCCTCGTTACTATGATAGTCCTCTACATCTTTGAGAAAGTCATCTATCTCATCCTCATCCGTAATATGTGTATCGACTAGTGTAGGGATGGAAATGTTGGAGTCTGAACTTCCAAAGGAAAGAAATTTGGGCATATAATTATCATGGAACGTGTTGTTGAAATAATCTCGAGAAAAGCTCTCGATCATGCTAACCTCTCCATCCATAGACGAATCGGGTAACTGTGTCTTTGTTTTAAAACATTGACTTCAATAGCAAGATGGCCAAAAGACATGGACATTGAACCATGTGGCAATTAATGAGCGCATTGGCGGTTGCCGGGGAAAGGATGCCCTAAGATGATCGGACAGAGTCGTTAGCGACTTACGTATCGAGGATGACAAAATCAATGGGATAGTAAAAATCTCGAACTTTTACGAGAACATTTTCGGCGACGTACCACTTAAGATACTTAATAGACCCGATCGGCTAATTGCAACGCGTCATTTTAGTGGGTTGCATCTCGTCTAGACCTATTTGTCTATACAAATAAAGCGGGAGTAAGTTAACACTAGCCCCCAAGTCTAATAACGTGGTCGTCAGATAAGAATCTCCTAAGGTGCATTTATGATCTGGGGCGACCCGGGGTCTTTGTACTTAACAATTCCATTATGTTCGGATAGAGTTGGGAATTGTTCGTTAAAAGGTGTCTTTTGGTATATTGGTCTTACGCCTAGTAGTACACAACTCCTTAAGAAACTTAGCATGGTGTGGTAGCTTTTTAATAGCTTCGAGAAAGGGAAGGTTTATAGTTAGATTCTTGAAAACGTCCCTAATCTCCTCATAATTAGTATCCCTAGTTAACACGGCTAATTTTTGTGGAAACGGTGGTTTCTTTCTATATTTAGCAATAGTATCACCTGGATGTTTAACCGTGGCTTTCTGTTTCTTAGGTTGTGTTGTAACTAGTACCTCTACGGTGGTAGGCTCTTGATTTCTATTTCGATTATCTAGTAAAATAGCAGGTGTAGGGCTCTTGGTGGGGTACCTATAGGTATAGTTACTTTGTTATCAACCACTCTGCGAGCGTAAGAGTGGTGATGGCCTTTAGCTCACCTACATTTTCATATTCATTACTAGTATTATCGGTTACCTCAAAGGTCTGTACTTGTTGTTTTAGGATTAGGTATTTTCGTGACACGGAAACACACCTTTGGGTTGGGCTTTATCTTGAGCCAAATGTTGTTGGGTTAAATTATTAACGGATTGTAGAAATTTGTTGGTTAGATTGAGCCATGGTTTGGAAAAGTTTTGGCTCACTTGTATGAAGGTGTCAAGGCGATCCGTTGCCAGGCGTAGTAGTCACGGGTGGTGTGGTGGAACTATTTCACGTGAATTATTTATGGGTGGATTTTGGTAGTTATTATTTATTTAGGAACGATACCTCTATTAGCATTATAATTATTATAACTACCTTGACTTTGTGCTTGACCTTGTCGAGGTTGCACTTGGTTGCTATAATTATTAAAATTACCCTGACCCTGTCCGTGTCGTGGTGGAGCTTGATTAAAACTTTGTGTTGGCCTAACATATTGATTATTGTACCTTGGAGGTGTGACGTGTTGGTTATTTCTCCAACCAAAGTTGGGATTTTGTCTCTAAGGGGCGTTAGGTTCACTATTAATGGAACAAGCCTGTTCATAGGCTATAGGACAGTGGAAGTCGGGATGCTCAAGGCTCCAACAGAAACTACATGGATTTGAATTTACATTCATGACGGGAATAGGCTTTTGTTGAACCGAAATGGCCTCTACCTTTTTAGTGAGTGATTCAATTAAAGTTTTAAGCTCGAGATCGTGTTTAATTTCAAACATACCAGCGGCTTTAACTGTATTTGATGAACTAGCGGAGCGGTGGATATCGTCACTACCTGTAAGCACAAAAATGTGTACCTAAGTCTATGCAATTGCTTTTAGAGTCGCCACTAACTTTATTAAGGAAAAGTTGAGTAAAACCTATGTGAAGGACTAGCCCTCGAAACTAGATGATTATTGGGTTCGGGAGTCAAGGTACGATGTGGGAAGGTGTTAGGCACCCACAATCGCCTGGTAAAAACCAGCCTTACTTCTATTGAGGTGTAACGTGTTAAGATAGGCGCAACGAAGAAAGCTTGAAAAAATTAATCTATCAAGTTGGATGATCCTCACTAAATTATAAAAAACTAATAACTATATGCTATAATAAAAAAAAAAAAAATAACCTAATATGCAATGCTAAAGGAAATAAAAGAAAAAGGAAAGATGTCACCTGGTTTGGAATGTTGCCTCATACTTGATTGTAGATTGATTGATTGATTGATGATAAACTTCATCTTGAATTGACAACTGTGATTTTTGGATTGAAACAGGTGATTTGAGGAAAAAAACAACTTTTGGTGAAAAGAAGTTTCTACTCAAGATCGACAAGAAGAAAAAGAAGGATAAAATGAAGAACTAGAAGAAAAAAATGAAGAACACTAAAGAGAAAGGCTATTAGCTCTGAATAACTAGGTCCAGATTATTAACTCCGAATTCCTAGCTCTAGCTTGCTCTAGATTGATTTTTTATGGGTGAATGAGACCCATATTTATAGCTTTTTGGGATGGATTTCAATATGGTAATGAGTTTGATCCAATGGTCGAAAGTGTTGATGAAGAAAAATCCAATGGCTTGATCTCTTTACGGTTGCACCTCTCCTAAATCGGCCCTTGATTCAAGAGGTGGGATAAGGGTGCGATCTTGGCCCTTGGTTTTGGATATTTCAGATGGATTAGGGCAAAAAATCAAGCCCTACACGTCCTTAATGAGCCCATAATCGGGGTTTCCAAACTTGGCTCCAAAATGGCATATTCTCAGAATATTCTTGATTTTAGGGATCAAATCAAATCAAACAATTAAGGAAGGTTCTCTAGGTTTTGGAGGCTTGAAAATGGGCTAGAAACCCTAATAAAAGGTCCAACTCGAGCTGGATCCACAGTCCATGAGCACGGGTCCAAAATCCACAAAAGGCCCACTTTGACCATATTTTCAAAATCTGCAAATTCCCTTTTTGACGGGTCAAAATTAGGCAAACTCTTCTTCACAAAAATTGTTAACTAATCCATTAGGAAGGTCCATGAACTCTTAAAAATACCCTTGGGTCGAAATCTTACTCCAAAAAACGTTGCACTCAACAAAGTCGAACAAACAATGAAAAGCGGGATATGGCAAGATTAGGGTTTCCAAAATCCAAAAGGAACCTAGGCAAGCTTGTACTCATTTCGAAGGATTTTTCAAGGGGAATTCAAATATGAAATAATCTCATCCAAGAAAAAGAGGAAAAAAACGAGATTTGGGCTCCAAAGGGTTCGGGGGCATTTTGGTCATTTTCAACTCAAAACTTCTAAAGCAACGAAACTTGACCATAGCTAGAACATGATGAGGAGAGTCTAAAGACGCTAAAAGAAGATGAAAAGAAAGAAGTTTGATATAGAAATGAAGACTCTAGAAAGCAAATCACCTTATATGATCAAATTTAATTCAAGGCAAAATCGTGAATGAATTATGCCTGAGGTGCAAAAATGGGGTGTCTACAGTTGCCCCTCTTTGGCGGAGGTTGCTTGCAACTGAACGGCAAAGCCATGGAGACAAAACATTTTTGCCAAGCTCCAGCCAAAAGATCTCATGCAATTTTTGAAAATTCATTTGAAAAAAATATTTTTGAAATAGGGCTTTTCCCTAGATATTTGAAATCCTTGATTTTTTCAAGTTGTTTGTGAGGGCTTTAAAAATGATTGAATGTTGGTGGATGCATCGAACGGACTTATACCACGCAACATGGCAACTGGATTATCTGTGGAAGCATCGGACGGACTTATACCACAAGACAAAATATCAATGCTAGCGGAAGCATCGGACGGACTTACACCGCGTAACATGATATTGGTTGATTGAAAAATATTTTCTGAAAATGATGAACAACTTTTTTGAAATTAAGGGGCAATTTTTTTTTTAAAATCTAATATTTTCAAATTCATTTTGGAAAACTGGTGAAATTAAATGGATAGATCAATTCATTCATGATTTTGACTTGGATTAAAGATTCTCATATAATGGTGATAACCAAACACTGACGAAAGGAAAGACTCACCGGGGAGAGCAAGAAGATCCATTTGGGGATAGGAGATTCTAAAGAAGATGGGCGAAGACTAACACGAACAACTGGAAGGGAAGATAAGAGATGTGCTGGAGATGAAAGATGGATGCTGGGGATGATGATATTCAAGTTCAATCAATCAATCAATCAATTACGTTCAAGTACACTTGGGTTGGAAAAGACTGTCACTATGAGTTCAGGCTGATCCATCCGTGAAGGTCGATAAAACTAACATTGTTTACCATGAACAATTTTAATGTTGCACAAATGGAATTACCGAAATGATATTAATGATCAAGTGGTTGCCAATAGTGCGGTGGAAAAAAAGAGGTTTGATGAATATTTTCTCATACTGGAGGGTAAGAACCCCATGGTACTAATATTTATCATTTTTTATTTTGAAAAGTTTTTGGTTTTTTTTTTTTTTTCAAACTTGGTCAACTGTCAAAACTGGTCAAAATCGGGTCAACTGGTGAGAACCGGGTCAAACAGTTCAAACCCGGGTCAGTCTAGACCAACCGGGTCAACCTGGGCCAACCGGATCAAACGGGTCCAAAACTGGTTGAACAGGACCGAATGATGAAAAAAGGTAAGGGGCACCGACTTCCAATTCTGATGCTTGCACCGAATCATTTGATTTAGAAAAGCTGTTTCAAAAAAGGGAAGGAATCTTTATACGGTCAAACAACTTTGTCTTTTTCCAAAAACAAACATTTCTACTTAGTAAACCAAATGCGGACAAAACGAACAGTTTCACTTTTTGTAAA
The DNA here is from genome assembly GCF_015680905.1 of Coptis chinensis. Taxonomy (NCBI): domain Eukaryota; kingdom Viridiplantae; phylum Streptophyta; class Magnoliopsida; order Ranunculales; family Ranunculaceae; genus Coptis; species Coptis chinensis. The sequence goes on from NC_141462.1 coordinate 95,725,369, forward strand.
CAAAATCCACCGACTTCTTAAACAAACAAGATCACATGTTATTTCTTATTGGATGGTCCAACCAAACCTATATAAACAGGACCAAAGGAGGAATAAACATACCTTGCCACCGTCCAGTGAAGAATAAAGTGATGGGAGAGCCGTACCTTAGATGTCCAGGAGAGAAGAAGCGATGGCACGCCACACCAGTAACCGTGCTAATGACATAACTCCAATGCACAAACCACGCCATGCTATGGTAACGCATTTTTTCTTTTCCTTTCGAACTAACAGTGATTCTTTGGGGCAACCTATAATGGAATCTCACTTACCTTATTCATCAATGGCAGCCTTGGCAGCCTTGCTCTCACGTGTTCTTGGCATTTAGCAACTGTAAACCTTGGAGACACTTTCTCGGCAAAGGTTAGACAATTTATTTCTCACTACACATATTACAATGGAGTGAAATATACATGATATGCATGAAGACAAATGCAACCATATTAGCGTGAATATGCATGAGTGGTTAGATTATGATGGATGTGCAGACCAAATTATTTGAATGCTATGTTAGTACAAAAAGTACATGGTTCAGTTACGATATATTGGCTTCAGAATTTTCTACGTGCTTGAAATCCTAGATTTTTCATCATAAGTCATCCAAAGCAAACCAAGTTTTTGAAAACAAATCATTTTTTTTTTTTTTTTTTTTGAAAACAATTTGGAAAACAATGGAAAACAAAACAATTTTTTATCCATAGAACAAGAAATACCACAAAATGATTAAATAACAAATGAAGGTGGGGAATGAATTACCGACAAGAAGATGAGCATGAAGGCGACCATTGGATAGAAGTCACGATCAAACTTGGCACCTATGAAGTAGATGATATTCTTGTCCCTTTGATTGCTTGACCTTCACAACAAAAACTTTCTTGAGCGACACCCAAACTTTCTTCCAAAATAGATTTTTTTTTTTTTGCCTTGAGTACTTCTCAACTAGGAGATATAGTGGACTTAGAGATCAAGAGTGGACTTTCATAGGACTATAATGTAGGCTTAGGTGATGGGCTCAGAAAGAAAGGATAGGATCAAAAAATTATTTTTGGAGTAGAACTTGTCATATAAAGGGAGGAGTAATTGGAATGATAGTAGTGAGATGATGATACGGATCCCAAATCTCAAATGACGCTGCCCCTTGTTTAGGTTTCCCATTTTGGACTAGTGTCGATCATTTTGTACAACTCTAAGCATTTTGAGCTATAACGGGGTTTTTTTTTTTTTTTTTTTAACCCCTTGCACTAGGAGTTTTTTTTTTTCTTCTATTTTTTTCGACACCTTCTTGGGATAAATAACATGGGGATAATTGTTTCGTAATCAAAGATGGATGGAATGATGCCCCTGGAATATGACAAGTTCTATAAAAATAGGTATGGGTAATCTATGGGTAGGCTAAAGATTTATTAGGCTTCCTAAAGGATATGGGCTTGTATTGTGGGAAGTAAAAGAATAGGCTAAGGCTCAAATGGGCTTCTGATGGTAGCATATGACATTAGGTGGGCTTATGAGGCTAAAAACAAAACGATCAAAGATGGCCGGTTCCATCGTCTCTCTAAGATTTCCACTATACTCTTCGTCTTAAAATAACCAAAGTTGGGTAAAAAGTAGTACCTCTTTAATTGGTCGGCATTGGTAGGATTTTCCATGTAGAATCTTCATAGTGAATTCACTGTTAGGTTCGAACTTTCTGGTTCATTGATTCCACTCTAGTCTGGATTCGCTTGCTCAGCTTTACTTGCAACAATCTGTCTCCATTGGTATCTAAGTCCCAGTAGAACATCAATGCTCTCCTTCATATATCTCGGCTCTCAAAAATGTTGATCGTAGATGAACTCCTCTTAGCATTTCGCTCGTTGATGTAGTCAGATTCGAGTCAGCTGACTTCTTTGATAGATAGCTCTCATGTTTTGATGGATGCAAATGGATGCTAATTATGCAATATAGAGTTTGCCCTCTCCACGGTAGGGTAGCTGGTTGGTTGATTGGCTAAGTAGCCGATTGATTGATGGAATGCGAGAATATTTCCCTTTTTGATAGGATAGTTGATCAAATGATGTTGTGGAGCTTTGTCCCTCCACAAGGGTAAATGCATAATATCTTGAATCTTGATGTTGATGTTGGTGATCTTAGACATTTGAAAAATCTTCTCAAACATAACCATTTGAACTTTCTTCCTCCTCAATTTCTCCTTCTCGGTGAGTGATTCTCTCATCTTCAAACAATGAAAATCATGCACCACCCTAAGATAATAGATTGTCATAGGTATGATCAACACTTCTATAGATTCCTTGTAATTTGATCGGGCTTCAACTTCGAGAGGGATCAAGGTTATACCAATCGCACATAATGTGGTCCATCCGTGGTGCCAAGGTTGATGGTCTTTGTCTCACACAATGACTAGTGTCAATCAATCCTCGATGCTCATGAGAAAGAATGGACTCAGCAGCCTTCATTGTCCATTCCTTCTTCATCATCGGGAGGGATCATAATAATCGCCACAAGTCATTCAATCATCTTGCACTAAGGTAAGTGGGTAAATTATATTATGTGGGATTTTGAAAACTTTTTAATTTTTTTTTGTTTTTTGAAATATCTGGATTTTTTTAGATTTTTGAAATATTTGATTTTTTTGGATTTTTTTGAAATATTTTTTTTTTTTTTTTTTTTTTTTTTTTTTTTTTTTTTTTTTTTTTTTTTTTTTTTTTATAAAAGAATAAAGCAAACTAATTGAGAGTAGAAAACTTATCTGTGCTAAGCAGCGGACCGGGATCAAATATAGGAGAGAAATTGATTCGGAACCCATCAACCAATGTTGTAGCTCCATGTATGAGTGATGAATTTTCTGAATGATGTGATTTCTCCATGAGCAACATATCAAACCTCGGACGTTATGTGATTTGTACGCCACACCCCTTGAGAAGTCAAGTTTCCATCCTGGGTCTAGTGCATGAATGTCATCAAAAACACATGAGTGCCTAGACGTGCCCCTAGCTTGAAAGTGATTGTGGTGGTTGAATGGCCATTTCATATGATCATGGTTGGTGGTGTTTCCCAACCTCTCCATTGTCAACTTACTTTGGGTTTGATGGCAGCTAGATCTTGAAGAGACAAACATAGAGTAGTCCCATTCACCAAATACCAATAAGGTCATTAGAAGAATAACCTGCCAGAATATTGCAATGGCAAATGACTTCGATTTTCTTGAGCTCGGCATCTGATCTTCCAAGTGTGAGGAAGATGTCAAGTCTTTGAGACTAGTAGTAAGACGCCCAAAATGCCTATCATCGAATCCGACTTAGCCATTATAAACCGGTCTCGAGAGAAAAGTATTGCAAAAGCATCATTATAGTCCTCTTCCTTGCATTCTAGTGAAGTGATCTTGATAGAGAAATGGAATCTTTTTCTTCATAAAAATAGCACAAAACATGTCAAAGAGCTCGATACCATAATCTTCTGAATCATCTATTGGGGATACGTTTTGAGAATCTCGGCCATCCGATTGAACGTAGACTTGGTAGACTTCTCAAGTACCATTTCTTGGACCTTTTTGGTCTTAACAAACTTAACTCACAAACCTTCAACCGTCGGAAAGAAGATGGGGAAGTATATACCTTATCTTTGGGCTTATCAAACTCCTTATCTAGAACATGCAACAAAGGTGGAGCCCGGTAATGGTGCCTTCTTAGTTGGTGATTCAAAGCAAATAGAGGTGCTACTTTTTCATCCAACGATATAGCCTTGGCCTTGGGCCTTGCTTGTTTTTGTGCCTTGTAATCTTTAATTGCATCTTGAAAATTGAACGGCTTGAAAAGCGACATGGCATTAACCTTGGATGCTTGCTCGAGTGGGGTAATGAATGAGGCCGGACTTTTCTTGATTGGGCTCTAATGTGTGAACTTCTCCATTATAGTATGGTAATGGATTTGTCACAACATTTGGAGCACCGAGATGTGATACATCAATTCTCCCTGATTCGATCAAATCTTGTATCGCATGCTTAAGAGCTCCACACTTTTCTGTAGGATGTCCAATAGACTGATGGAAATCACAATGTTTAGAAGCATCATACCAATATGGTGGTGGATTCGGAGGAGGCCTAGGCTGCAATGGTGTAACTAGGCCTTGCTGGATCAAAGCCTTGAGAATGACCGACAATGGGTACGGTAGCTCTGTGAACTGCCTCTGTGGCTTAGGGAACCCTCTATTTTGGTATCCTTGTTGTCTTGGAAGATATGCAATCTGATTGGAAGAAGGATGAGCTGTCACCTCTTCTTGGATCTGTGCGTGTGGTTGAGACTGTACTTGTGTGGCAACAGCGTTGGCTTCTTTGTTGTTCACCGTTACAGTGGGAGGCTTCTTCTTCTGCGGGTTAGATCCTGTAGACATTGAGCTGATGGGAGAAATATTGCCAGATGATAACCCATCTTCTATTTGTGATCCAGCGGCAACTAAGGCTTGATATGTCGGATGATAACTAGCACTTAGCCTGGTCGCATACTCTTGGTTCAAACTCTTCATAACCATCCTAATTTGCTCCTGTTCCGTGGGCCTATCAATGATTTGGGCCGCTTTTGTCCTCCATCTTGTAATGTACTCTGTAAAACTTTCATTCGGACCTTGCTTCAAAGCTTCAAGTTGCCTTCGGCCCATTTGGATGTTAGTGTTGTAAGAGAAGTGAGCACGAAAGCATTTACGGTTCGAGCCAAGTCTTGATTTTTTGCGTTCAAGTATTCATCCACCAAGTAAGGGCTGCACCCTTAAGACTCCTCTGGAATAGTTGAACCATTAGTTCCGCCCGATTCCCATCGGTTGTAGATAACTTGCATACATACGAATGTGGGCCTTTGGACAGCCGGTTCCCTCATATCGCTCCATCTTTGGAAATTCGAATCCATGTGGTACTCTGATCTGTGGATATGGACACAGATTATCAAGGTCCAGGTCTTCACCTTTCATCTTGGTCATTGCTTCTTTCAATTTCTTAATCTCCTCCATTACGGGGTCAACCGGTGGTTGGATTGGGTTTTGCGCTTGGTATTGGGGGTCGTAGTGTAGTGGTGGTTGTGGAGTTTGTGGAAAATAGGTTGGGGTTGGTAACATAAATGGGTTGGACATCATGGTTGTAGTTGGAATTTGGTTTGGGCTTTGAAAAGTTTGATGAGTGAACGGTTGAGGCATGTAGGTTGTGTTATCCTGAGGAAAAAATTGGGACGAAGTATGGGTTGACATGGGAACATGCAATTGGGTTGATCTATGTGTCGCATACGGAGTAGGTAATGAGGTTGGTAGAATGGTAGGGTTAGGACTAACCATGGGAGGTAGTGTGATACCTGGTTGTTGTGGTTGACCCAGACTTGGAGTTATTGCAAACTTTGACATCATCTTGAGAAACATCTTTTCCATCGCCTTCTCCATCAATTCCTCTTGACTGGTAGGGATTGACGATTCACCAGAATTACTTGTATGTGGACTTCGAATTTTCGCTGATAAAATTTGTCCCTCAGCTGGAGGTGCTGGTGGAGAACTTCCTTGTGGCACATACATCTGTGATGAAGATATAGGTGGCAGCGATAACTCTTGAGAAGAACCGTCTGGTAGATTCTCCATTTGAATCAGCGAATTAATGGTTGCACGAGATAACCTTAACCCTGGTCTTCTATTCCAACTAGCTTCTGGATAAGCCTTCTTCTTTCCTATCTTAACTGAAACACCTCAAAGAAAATGTAAGTCTGACTCTCTAGGGATGTCCCCAGCAGAGTCGCCAAAAACTGTAAGCACAAAAATGTGTACCTAAGTCTATGCAATTGCTTTTAGAGTCGCCACTAACTTTATTAAGGAAAAGTTGAGTAAAACCTATGTGAAGGACTAGCCCTCGAAACTAGATGATTATTGGGTTCGGGAGTCAAGGTACGATGTGGGAAGGTGTTAGGCACCCACAATCGCCGGTAAAACCAAAATTTTACTTCTATTGAGGTGTAACGTGTTAAGATAGGCAGACGAAGAAAGCTTGAAAAATTAATCTATCAAGTTGGATGATCCTCACTAAATTATAAAAAAACTAATAACTATATGCTATAATAAAACTAAAAAAATAACCTAATATGCAATGCTAAAGGAAATAAAAGAAAAAGGAAAGATGTCACCTGGTTTGGAATGTTGCCTCATACTTGATTGTAGATTGATTGATTGATTGATGATAAACTTCATCTTGAATTGACAACTGTGATTTTTGGATTGAAACAGGTGATTTGAGGAAAAAAACAACTTTTGGTGAAAAGAAGTTTCTACTCAAGATCGACAAGAAGAAAAGAAGGATAAAATGAAGAACTAGAAGAAAAAAATGAAGAACACTAAAAGAAGAAGGCTATTAGCTGAATAACTAGGTCCAGATTATTAACTCAATTCCTAGCTCTAGCTTGCTCTAGATTGATTTTTATGGGTGAATGAGACCCATATTTATAGCTTTTGGGATGGATTTCAATATGGTAATGAGTTTGATCCAATGGTCGAGTGTTGATGAAGAAAAATCCAATGGCTTGATCTCTTTCGGTTGCACCTCCTAAATCCGCCCTTGATTCAAGAGGTGGGATAAGGGTGCGATCTTGGCCCTTGGTTTTGGATATTTCAGATGGATTAGGCAAAAAAATCAAGCCCTACACGTCCTTAATGAGCCCATAATCGGGGTTTCCAAACTTGGCTCCAAAATGGCATATTCTCAGAATATTCTTGATTTTAGGGATCAAATCAAATCAAACAATTAAGGAAGGTTCTCTAGGTTTTTGGAGGCTTGAAAATGGGCTAGAAACCCTAATAAAAAGGTCCAACTCGAGCTGGATCCACAGTCCATGAGCACGGGTCCAAAATCCACAAAAAAGGCCCACTTTGACCATATTTTCAAATACTGCAAATTTCCTTTGACTGGGTCAAAATTAGGCAAACTCTTCTTCACAAAAATTGTTAACTAATCCATTAGGAAGGTCCATGAACTCTTAAAAATACCCTTGGGTCGAAATCTTACTCCAAAAAAAACGTTGCACTCAACAAAGTCGTAACAACCAATTTGAAAGCGGGATATGGCAAGATTAGGGTTTCCAAAATCCAAAAGGAACCTAGGCAAGCTTGTACTCATTTCGAAGGATTTTTCAAGGGGAATTCAAATATGAAATAATCTCATCCAAAGAAAGAGTGGAAAAACGAGATTTGGGCTCCAAAGGGTTCGCAGGGGCATTTTGGTCATTTTCAACTCAAAACTCAGAAAGCAACGAAACTTCAGCCATAGCTAGAACATGATGAGGAGAGTCTAAAGACGCTAAAAGAAGATGAAAAGAAAGAAGTTTGATATAGAAATGAAGACTCTAGAAAGCAAATCACCTTATATGATCAAATTTAATTCAAGGCAAAATCGTGAATGAATTATGCCTGAGGTGCAAAAATGGGGTGTCTACACTACCCCCAGTTGTTATTTCGCTTTAGTTTGATCCTCTAAAAATTTATAAGCCTCAGGAGGCTCCTTTGCTTAAGAAACTACCCCCATTCATTATATGTCAGGACTTCTTTATGGTGGTGTAGAAGTCCTTTGAAAAAGGCACGAACTAACGTGTCTTTCGCTAAGTTATGATGTGGACACTCTATAAGGAGATCGGTGAAGCGATTCCAAGCCTCACGAAAATGATTCATGAGGATTTTGTCGAAAGAAATGAATCTTGGAAAGCATCTCATCCGTCTTTAGGGGTGGGTAAAATGTTACATAAACGGTGAACAAGTTTAGCCCACGAGTCCACGAATTAGGTGCTTGGGCAAGTTAACCAAGGCGACGCCTTATCGGCTAAGGTGAAAGGGAATACCCTTAGTTTAATTTGTTCCGCACCAACCGTAGGATGGTGGAATGTTGTTAGGACTTGTTCAATCCTACGCGTGCCGATAAGGTTTTTCATGGTCTAATCCATGAAAACGGATAACAAATTAAAATATTTGGGGGATTCGAAATCCCCATCGGTCCGCTAGAACGATGCAAGATTTGGGGCTATCGCTCAAGGCTTTGTAGAAGTCGAGAGAGGAGTCTCTCTTCTTCGGGGCATTGTGTCGTGATGTGTGTGAAATAGTAGCTAGAGGTGTAGTGGGTGGTATACTAGATAGACTTGTTTGTTGACGTTGTTGTGTAATTACGTTCGTGTGTTTTGTTCGGCCGGACCTTAATCTCATACAAGGCTAAGACCAAATTTAGCTAAACACATCAACACTCCAAACAATTTCGATATACTAGTATAAACCTCTAACGAGGAGATCGCGAGGTGTGGAAGAAAGGAATACGATTAGGTCCTTGCTTCGCTTTATGAATAGCGTCTTGTTTACGCGTGTTAGGTGTATATAACAAGTTAGAACACTGAAAAACTTGAAAAATCAAAGTTCGAATCAAAAGCGTAGAAATCGAGGAAAAATCTAGCTTTAGCAGGGCGCGTAGAAGCGAGATGGCGCTCAGGTGTAACTTCAAGTTACGATGATTTAGATTTGGTCGCTCCCACATGGGGCGAAGTCGCACTCGATGTTCCAGCTTATGGGCCAGTGCGCTTCGGTGTAATTTCTCGCGGGACTTTTCAACGATGAAACGGAAACCCACAGTATGAATCAAACAAGGGTGGGTGGGTGAAATTGGACTTTAAGAAAAGTACTTATACTACAAAAACAATGCGAAAGTGAAACTAAGATGGCAGCGGCGCCATTTGATAAATCATAAAATTGAATAGTTTACCTAAGAAATGAACGATGAATTCAAAACGTAAGTAAACTAAAACTATCTTATGAGCCTATATTTATCAAAGTTTCTACTCTCAATCCTATGAGATATAGTGGAGTAGAGTGATTCGTTCCACTCCTAGTCCTTCCGCATGCTGTGTTCTCTACGTATAAGTATTCTTAACTCTAAAGTCTAATGAGAGATTTACGAAATGGCAACTAGACTACGATGCAACTACCCACAAGATGCAACTAGTCAATTATCAGAACAACTATGGGAATGCTACGTTGATTCGATGATAAGGAGTTAGAGGGGGGATTGATTCCACCTTAACTCGACTTAATCCTATTAACGACAGATTAATCGTCAGTAATCGAATTTGAACTACTTGAGAACAATATGGTTTCTCCTAATCCCTAATTACACATGACATTTCTACCAATTCATAACTAGTATGTGAACGATTAAACCCATTCTCATGGTGAACTAATCGTTTCTAGATTGGAAAGGAAATTACGACGACTTTACGATAATTGGAGTCAAGCTTTCATTAAGGCTTCTCAACCCCCTCAATGGAGGTTTAGCCGAGAATCATTACGCAATCATTTCCGATTAAATTAAAACTAAACATAATACAAAGAATTGAAATTTACTAATCTAAATTAAACAATAATTATAATCTAATTAATAACTAATAATTGAATAACAAGTAATAAATGAAATCAGGTCTAACACAATGTAAATGACAAGAATCGAAATTGACAAATAGCTATTTTATTTATCAAACTAATTAAGAACAATTGATTCTAAGAGTTTAATCTAAAACAAGAATTGGATTTGAAACTAAATTTAATTAATTAAAAACAATTAAATCTAGATCTAGAAGCTATTTTAATAGCTACTTTCTATTCTAAGCTACCTTTATTTTCTAACCTAACTATCTACCTTTAACAAAGAGTTAAGCTTTGGTTTTTATACTTTCAGATCCAAAAATTGTGCATGGGCTTGGAGCCATGTTTTGGGCCAGAGAATCAGGCCCAAAACCTAATTCTTTTCAAATCCAAAAAGGCCTCTGGTTGTAGTTGGCTTCAACAGACTTTTCGTCCACTTTTTCTCCTCTGATTGGATCAAGGCTTAGACCATTGGAAAGCTCTTTCCGAGCCGGTCGTTTTGACATAAGGTAGGCCCCATTCCGAGGTCTGAGTCCAAAGATATGGCCTTCGGAAGTTCTCACGACTTGGTCTTTGTTTTGCGCCCGCGTCGACTTTTCAGCTTTTGACCGGGCTTTAGAAAGGCTTTGTCTTCTTGAATCTTGGCCTTTAATCACGGAACTCCTTAGTAATCGACCTTTGCTCCTTTATCTCGCTAAAGTGGCACATATCTGCACATAATGGACTTTGAAGCCTGGAATGCATAAAAACACGTAATAAGTGTTAACTCTTTAACTCTTAATTATTACTCACATAATTGGTCTAAAAGTATTACTGTTACAGGGTTAAAACTACAGTTTTGGGCTCTTATCACTCTCCATTAAAAAAAAACTCACCATTAATAAAACCCTTCAACTTCATTTTGTTGTTTAATAATGAAAGTTTGATTGAAGTTTTGTAAGATTGTCTAATAAGCCACTTGAATAGCAAGGCGTTCCCAATCATACGAAAAAAGATAAGAAAAACACCGTTTTAAATGCAAAACTATACTTATCGAGACATTCTCATAACATATAACATAACTATATTTTAAGATTAGTTCAATGCATTTGCATCCAATTTTTGATTTTATGTTATTTATTTTTTGAGGTTACTTCAATGCAATTGCATCCAGTTTCTGATTTCTTGTTAATTATTTTTTGCAATTAGTTCAATGCATTCCAATTTCCAATTTTATGTTAATTATTCTTTGAAGTCAGTTCAATGCATTTGCATCCAGCATCTGATTTCCCGTTAATTATTCTTTGAAATTAGTTTAATACATTTGCATCCAGTTTATGATTTCTCGTTTATTATTTGATAAGGTTGCATTTGCATCTAGTTTCTGATTTCCCATTAATTATTGTTTGAGGTTAGTTCAATGAATTTGTATCCAATTTCCGATTTTTCGTTAATTATTTCTTGAGGTTAGTTCAATGCATATGCATCTAATTTTTTTTTAGATTAGTTTAGTGTAGTATTGTAGTTGCATCTGGTTTCCGATTTTCAGTTAATTATTTTTTAAGATTAGTTCTACACTTGCATTTGCATCATGTTTCTAATTTATAGTTAATTTTTTTAGGTCAGTTCAATACAGTTGCATCCAGTTTCTAATTTCTCGTTAATTTAATATCTAAGGGTTAGTTCAATGCATTTGCATCCAGTCTCTGATTTCCCCACAATTATTTTTTGATGTCAGTTCGATGTATTTGCATCCAAGTTTTGATTTCACGTTAATTATTATTATTATTTTTTCGATAACCAAACGTTAATTATTCTTTAAAGGTAGTTTAATGCAGTTCTATCCATATTTCGACTGTCCATTAATTACTTTTTAAGATTAGTTTAATGCTTGCATGTGCATCAAATTTTCAATTTTTCGTTAAATATTATTTGAGGTTAGTTCGATGTATTTGCATCTAGTTTTCTGTTTCCAGTTAATTATTCTTTGACGGTAGTTTCATGTAGTATTATATATATTTTAAAATATTTGTCATTATTGGTTTGCCTTTATTTATTTATTTATTTTTATTATATATTTTGTGATGTTATTTTTTGTATAATTTAATTTTCCACATGTATAGTAATTTGTTTTGGTTTGGTATATAATTTATTTAAGCCCAACTTCCACTTTAACTAAATCTATAGTTATATAATTTATTTAAGCCAACGTCCGCTTTAACTAAATCTCGTTATTCCACTAAAATTGGAAATTATAAAATTCATAAATTTAATTGGAATATGTCGTAATTATTGTGGCCGGAATTGTGGTTTTTGAAATTCTTAACTATGACTAAATGTCTAAATCGTACAGTGGATGACACATTAAATTGATCCAACTTTATTTTTTAGGCCCATATATATAATGCATACAATACAATTTTATTTGTCTTGGGTGTACATTGTGACTTATTTTATGATTCGTTGACTTTTTTATTTTTTTTCCAGTCACATGTGTGGTAAATGTTCAAGCAACTCAATTCATTTTAACCTTTGTTCTTTTATAGATTCATTGTCATTTTCTAGAAAGAAACTTTGTTATGTTAAATTTTATCTGAGATTAGTGTGGAAACTATTCTTTGTAGCGTAAGGGTTTTAGAAAAATCGTTTTTGGTTGAAACTACTGTTTTTAGCAATTTAGTTTTCTATCTCAATTTTTTTTCCGTAATTAGCTATATTATTTAGGAAAAGTTAGAGACTCTGTGAAACTTTAGATGAGATTGTTTCTTTATTTATATCCTATTTTTTCGTAATTAGTAATAGAGTTTAGAAAAAACTGGAGTCTCAATCTATGAGTGCTCTAAAAATTAGATTGGTGACGATATAACTATAATTGTTAGAAATTAAACCGATTTGGAGAGAACACCACACTAACTTAACATGTAGATTGAATCAATAAAAGAGAGAGAGAGAGAGAGAATTCTTATTTCTTGAGGTAAAAACTAAATGGGAGGAGGTTACCTTTATATACAACTAGGTAACCTCCTTTCTAAGATAAGGGATTAACGGGATAGGCAAGAAGAATGAGGATGATCATGATAAACATCAAGATAGAAGGTTATCGGGGATAAATACCAAGATAGAGGATTATCGGGATAACACATATCAATGGTGGGCATCCATATAAGCCCATGGATTTCATAACACTCCCCCTTGGATGTCCACCATTCTTGTGGAAATTATGGTGGATGCATCTTTTGTAGCATTCTTCTGGATGCTCTATAACTATCCAATGGCAGTTGCCTCATTAAAACCTTGCTAAGGAAAACCAGAGTGGGAAAAAACCAAAGCTAAGGAAAAAGAGTACAACATTACTTAGAATCATTGTGACTTGCTTAATACTGCCTCATTAAAACCTTTACTAGGAAAACCCAATTGGGATAAAACCTAGATAAGAAAAAAGAGTACAGTGCATATGTCCTGGGACACATTCTTCAGGATGCTCCCCCTGTTCAATTACTCCCTCTGATAAAGACAAGTCTTAATCTGCTTCTATTACTTGCTCGACCTTAATCTGCTTCTTCTTCTTAATCTGATGAGTGTAAAAGAATTTTGGCGCAATGTGTTTTGTCATGTCTCCTTTTATAAATCATTCTTGAATCTGGGCTATACAAGCTGGATTATCCTCATAAATAATGCTGGGAACACCTGTTATAGAAGGCAATTGACAAGAACTACGAATATGCCCAATTAATAACCTTAGCCATACACATTCGACTAGCTTCATGAAGAGCTAAAATTTCAGAGTGGTTAGAGAAAGTTGCCACTAAAGTTTGTTTAGTGCAATGCCAACAAATGGCAAAGATTACCACTAAGAAATACATACCGTTTGGGAGTGACCTTCCGAGGGTCGGATAGATAACCAAAGACTGCATAGCCAACTAGATCATAGTCATTAGTGGAACCATAAGAATAAAATAGTTTCATACAAGTTAATTCATAAAAATATCTCAATATGTGTTAGACATCATTCCGGTGTCTAAGTGTATGTGCACAATTATATCTTGATAAGAAACTAATAGAAAATGCAATGTATGATCTTGTGCACATATTGTGCTAGATACATAAATGCTTCAATATCACTCAAGTAGAGTAGTTTCAAGACCAAGAACTTCCTCATTGTTCTTCCTTTAGTCGAAATGGATTCTTATCCAAATCCAAGTTTCAAGACAACCATGTGCTTTGTCCATTTCATTTCAAAAATCTATAGTCGCTAGTTTTCTCCAATTCCTTAGGAGTCCCAATCAAGTTTGTACCAACCAAACTTGTGCTACTATATTGAATCCAACCTCGGATTTTACTATAAGTCCACACCATATTTTTCAAAGAGTTTAATTATGCTTTTAATAGCAAATTCGGATTGGCCAATCTTTCATTTGTCGACAAAATGTACACGTGGTTCATTTATTTTCATCATTGTCCTTTGATGTTCCAATAGCTATACCATAGCTAAATATGTCATCCATGACAAATGCTTTCCTATCCCACAATTCACCTGAACATGCATGGAATATTGAGATCGATCTCTTTATTTTCAGGTACCTGTGCCTCTCCATGGGCAACCATATATAGGCATTTCAGTGAATTTGGATATTTGCACATTATTTGTTTATGGAGCTCCAGCCATTACCTGGCTATTAGTTGGACAAGATGGTTTCTCAGTTCTCCTCTCCTAGGAGCTTTGGATCCTATAGGTCTACCACGCTTTTAGCGTATAGTAGATTCATTTGCCGCCATGTTTGGACCCCGTCCAAATGGAACATCAATTCTGGCTGGCACATTCATGGTTACTTTTACCATATCATTAAATACTTAGGCATTTTCTTTGCAACCGCTTGCAAGTGTATCATTCTCCTTATCTCTTAATGAGACAGAGGACGTGATCCAAGTTGCTTCACGTCGTTCCTTAGAGCAACCATTGCTCTTCTCCCCCTAACGACGGGAATACTATCTCATTAAATTGACAATTATGTAATACAGACTGTCTAAGTGAGCTTCTGGCTTCCAACGTTAGATATGATACACAATGTCTTTCTCATTTATGGGTATAGTCGACCAGACATATATCCATAATACTTTTCTCCATTTATATATCCATACATTTCAACATAAAGCAAAAGAAATTTGTAAAGATTGATACTAGTGCATTGTGATAGAATAAATTCAAAATAAGGAAATTCAAAATATTAACGACAGTCAAGGCTAGAGAAATTGATACTAGTGCATTGTGATAGAATAAATTAACGTAATTAGAGAATCACAGAATAATAACTAATACTGTCTAATTCCAATTCAAAATAATATTAGGAAAACAATAGTGACCATTACCTAATGAGGAAAAATCAAACTTAAAAACAAAAATAACTAAGTTGTCTACTAATAATTAGACAATTAATAATAAAATTTAGATCTTCTGGATCTAGTTTGGTAATGGTTTAAACATAGCATCAAATGCTTAATTACTGAGAGGTCGACCATCAACATCCTCGAAGAAATCATTACAATTCAAGGGTGTAATGTCCAATGGTATTCCAGTATCAAATCCTTCCACCACATTTGTCTCCAACTCCATGGCATTAACAGAAGTTCTGTATTTTTCTACTAGATGTGTCGGTGTACGACAAGTACGTGACCAATGCCCAGGTTCTCCACATCTATAGCAAGTGCTCTCGGAGTTCTGAGGATTTGAGTCCCTTTTATGCGGTGGAGCTGGCCACTTGTTCCAATTTCCCTTTTGTTGGTCATTAGTATTCCAATGGTCATTTTTTCTATGACCATTGCCATCTCTATAAGGATGATAACCTCGACCACCTCTCCCAGTATTTCTGCCTCTTCCACGCCCTCTCCCATGTCCTCTACCACGACTACCATTAGCTCGAAAGCTGGCATTGGCTTCTGGAATGGCCATTGACCCAGTTGGTCTGGAGTTGTGGTTCTTGATTAAAAGATTACTATTTTGCTCCCGCAACAAGGAGACATGTGATAAGATCGAATATTTGGAGAATCGCCTCTCTCTCGATATTCTTTGCTGCGGGGAGCACATTCGAGGCATGAAAGGTAGAAAGAGTTTTCTCTAACATCTGCTCATCAGTTACATTTTCACCACACAATTTCAACCGAGAAACTATATTAAACAAAGCAGAGTTGTATTCAGAAACTATTTTATAGTCTTGGAACCTCAGGTTGAGCCATTCATTTTGAGCATTTGGTAGTATGACCATCTTCTGGTGATCATATCTATCCTTCAGGGATTTCCAAAGACCTGCTGGGTCTTCCTCTGTTAGGTGCTCATTCTTTAAGTCATCATGAATATGATGACGTAGGAATATGAGAGCTGTGGCTTTTTCCTCTGGGCTCATTTCATTTCCTTCTTTAATAGCATCACCAAGTTTTTTAGATTGTAAATGGATCTTGGCATCCAACTGCCATGATAAATAATTGTCACCTCTAATTGAAAGAGCTTGAAAATCGAAGTTTAGTAAGATTTGACATCTTTTCGTAATCAGAATATAAATAAAATTTAGGCATTAATAACTAAATAAAGATAACCTCAAGAGTTTCATCATTGGTTTTGCCTTATATGCTTTATGTCTCCTAACTTCAGTAACATCAGTTACTTAACATACTTTAGTATAATTAGACTAACATTCTTTCACACGTACTTCTCCAAACATGCCTACCATACTATGCACAAATATAAATGGTTGACATCAACGATAGGTCATGCAAGTTAGTAAATCAAATCAGTGCATGTTACAAAAATAATCACGTCTGTTATCTTTATATACACGTCTGTTATCTGAAAATGATCACGTCTATTATCAAAGCATACAAGCATTATCATACTGCGGTGATAATCACGTAGCATTCAATCAATTCATATTATCATGGAAATTAAACTAACTTCCCCCTGGCCCTAGGCTAAAAGTGTAGGAGCAAATAAAGCAACATCAAGATCACAACAATTAATAATAAATAAAAAGAAAGACATTATGCACATATTCACTCTGTAACTCAGTAATGCTAATATAATATGGTTTCATAGGTGGATCAGAACCAAAGACTTGAGGTGGATCACGCCATTTCAGAAAAATGTTGCCGCGACAAGTTAGATTATTGATTCCATTAATAATTTTGGTTTCAAAATTAGTTGGATAGTGTATTAATTGCAAATGAATGAGTCAGTGGAAACAAGATCGCCATCCCTTTATACTCTAGATGGGAACACCACAAAGTACACAATGGGCATTCGAAGGATAAATAATGTGTTATGCTGAACGGATCTATATAATTGGGGTCACTAAGAAATCTTTTGTTCCAATATCCTAGGTTATACGTTAATGGTACACATAAAATTGGCACATACCAATGTAGACAAAATAGTAAAGTTAAATTCTACAGTAACGAATTTAATACCAAAATACGAATTTAAATTCAATAGTATCGATTACAATTTATAACAACAAGTTAAACACATACCTTTAATCGTAAGTAAAACACGTACCTTTAATCCAAAGCTAGAGACTATCGTGCTGATAACGTGTTAGAAATTAAACCGATTTGGAGAGAACACCACACTAACTTAACATGTAGATTGAATCAATAAAAGAGAGAGAGAGAGAGAGAATTCTTATTTCTTGAGGTAAAAACTAAATGGGAGGAGGTTACCTTTATATACAACTAGGTAACCTCCTTTCTAAGATAAGGGATTAACAGGATAGACAGTAAGAATGAGGATGATCATGATAAACATCAAGATAGAAGGTTATCAGGATAAATACCAAGATAGAGGATTATCAGGATAACACATATCAATGGTGGGCATCCATATAAGCCCATGGATTTCATAACAATAATATATATCTAAGGATTTGGAATTCTTTTTTTTTTCATAATTAGTCAAAGAGTTTTATAAATATTAGAGTGAATGCTCAAAAAATAGAGCCAATAGTGATATATATCTAAAGATATCTAAGGATTTAAGGATGATTTCAGGCCCTTCAAGTTTGGGCTTCCACGGGCCTCTTATCTGGGCTTGGATCAGAATTTGGGCTTCGGATTGAAACCCATGCAATTTCCTTCTTTCCTTCCATGTTCCTTCCCACTTTGAGTCTTTGACTGATTATCTCCAAATTTTAAAAAAGTAAATTTTGTTAACTGAAGATGAAGTATTTTTATATTCTTTACTTGTTAAAATTCCAAGTTGTGGATCGAAGGTGTTAAAAAATCTGAAAAATAGAATGAATAAAAGCAGTGTAATTATATTTGTGATTATTATATTCGTTGCACAAAGATCTGATGCTTCCTTTCTTTCCAAGATACGGAAAATGGCAGATGTTAATCCACAAGTGAACGAAACACACCAGGTAATTTTATTTATTATTTTAGTCTATACAATTTTCTATTATTTATTAATTTTAGTTATTAGAGAAGTGAGTAAAGTTTTTGTCTTTTTTTTTTTTATAGATTATACCTTCACCAGCGCCGATTGCAGAGAAAGAATTGAATCAGAATGGTATAAATAATAATAATATGACGTTACCTGAGGAGAGTCATGGTAAGGATAAGAATATTAAGGATGGGAATGAGGAAGAAGTCACTAATGAGAAATGTGAGGCTTCATCAATTAGCAGGTGCAGGGTTGAGGGGAAGATGACTGCTTGTGTCAAACGGTATGAAACAGGTGAGTTTCTTATTTTTAGCATTTTTGGTTATTTCTTGTGATTTTGATTAATGTTATTATAGCCAATTGTTTCATATCTTGTGACTATTTGTGAGGTTTATATTAACTATCACCTGCATTGTGGAGATGTTGACGACAAGTGGCACCCCCTTAGACATGTGATGGTGGGAATCTGTAATGGTTCAGCTGCAACGATTTTTTGCACTCCTCCAGATCAGCATTCGTTCCTAAAAATCTTTTCTTTTACGAGCCTTTTGTAAAAACCTAAGTCACATTGAAACTAAAACGAAGAGTAGGACACAGTGACACAACTATTTATAAGGAAACATATTATTCTTTGGTTACACAACTAATTCTTGCGCTCAAGACCTTACAAAGTGCCTCCTTACAAATAGATAACTTTGAAAGTGGCATATCATAGTTGTTTAGGGTATAGAAGAAACCCTATTTAGAAATCGTAAGCACAATGTGTCCGCGTGTCTGTGCGTCAGACACAGATTTTTTAAAGAATATGAAGTGTCCATGTTAGTTAGGTAAGGACCTATTTTGACAAGGGTGCATCGAGTAGGAAACTACGGCTAACCAATCTTGTATGGCTGCAATCAAGGTTGATGTGGTACTTGCCCCTTGTTAAGATTGCAATTTGTCAATTTGTGTACCACTTTCCATGTGTGTATTCTGAGATACTCTTGTATCTAGTTATATTGTATATTTATTCTAATACATACGGAAAAATCTCTAGGATGATGGAAGTTAACAATCCATATAATGTAAGAGTATATGTTACTTATTCAATTACTTGATACATCAAGTTAGTTTATGTTAATGATTTTAAGTCTTATAGTGTAGGATATAATATTTGAGCTCTATGCCATCTCTGTAACTTCATGCGGTTAGATAGAGCATCTTTAGTGAGATGTGGGTATTCAGATTGCATTGACTGGGATAGTCTGAGTCTTTCTGTCTCTTGGAGAGTTTGGACTCTATTCCTCCTGTGAGACCGAGTAGAGATTGTTGTATCTGGGCTATCGACAGTGGTGGGACTTGGGATATACTCCTCTACGTCTTTCCATTTTTCCCTTTGTTCTCACCTTCCAGCCTCACTTCGAGGAAATCCTCTCCCAAACTTTCCTAGCAATTACATTTGGAAATCCAAAGTTCCATCCCAAGTCTCTTTCTTCATGTGGTGTGCCGCTCAAACTAGAATACTTACCGTTGATAATCTTCTTAGGAGAACGAATTTGATCGGTAAGTTCTGTCCTCTTTGCATGTTAGCCGGGGAGCTGATTAGTCATATTATCATCCATTGTCAATATTCTGGGGAGGTGTGGTGTCAATTTGTCCACTTATCTGGGGTGGTGTGGGTAGTGCCTCAGTCGGTCCAGGAGTTGTTAGCTTCATGGGCTTAGAGAGGTCATTCTTCTTAGAGATGTAGATTTGGAGCATTAGATGTTTTGCTATTTTCTGGGGTCTTTGGCTAGAGAGGAATAAAAGACCACTTTAATTTGATGATAGATTTTCATCGATGGAGGAGTTTATTATTTCGATCAAAAGGATATGATAATTCATTGGCCGTAGATTTGGGATGAGTGGTGGATGCATCGTTTGCTTGGTTTGTGTTCCAATTGGAGTTTTTTTTATGAGAACTAGGTGGTGTCTTGCACTGCGTTGTACTTTTTGCTGGCTTCAGTTTAGTTTTCTTGTAGTAATCCTACACACTTCCTTTCCATGTTCTATTTCTTGATTATATGTAATATTTATCGACTTACACCAATAAAAGAAGTGATGCAATTTCTGACACATATACAAGGTATTCAATAAATGTTGTGAGTAGTGAACCTTTACATCCGATATATGTATAATATGCAATTGCATCATAAGTTCATACATCGGGATAAAAGACCTAAATAATTTCCACATCTCATTGCAAAAGGCCTACAGATGCCCTGTATATCCACCACTTAGCTCTTCATCTATTAAATACCAAATGCACAAGTAAGAGCCACTACTCAAATAAAAAATCAAAGGAAACCTCTCTTCAAGGAGTCCCAACTTCAAGAGGCACATCATCTTTATGAAGGCCGCGTCTTCATCTGTTAGAGTCCGGCCTCGAATCTGGCTCATCAAGAGAAAGATTTGCATCCCCAAGAATGTTGGCAACCTCTAGTTGAATCAAATGCATCTCCTCCAGTATCCCCTTTATGTTATGGAGATTAGATTGAATGTACTCCAAATCTTCAGCTTGTTGCAGTGTTGTTTTGATCCTTTTCAATGAATGGATGAAAGAATGTGTGCTCCAATTCCTCGCAAAACATGAGGAACAAGTTTGTCCTGGCAACTTCAAAGCTTATGTTTAGACTCGTCGCATTTGTGTGTCTTTGGTTTCAATGGAAAGAGTGCATATATGCATCCTTGTGTGCTTGATGGCTTTGTACTAGTTCCTGATTTGATTGGAGGACTCGTCGACAACAATGGTCATTGGCAAAAACAACTTGGAGTTAGAAGTTTAGGGTGACAATGGAAGCTCCATTGTACCTGGGCATGTTAAGGGTATTAAAGGATATCTTTGGCTTGTGTCTTCTTCTCTTGTTGTTTCTTTGTAATTGACTATGTTGTATTATTTCCTTGTAATGTAATCACTTACTAGGTACTAGGATAGCCTGGAGAACTTGTAAAGCCTTTAGACTTTGTACTCATCTACTTTAGCCCCTCTCATGATATATTGTGGAATCTGTTTGGGAGGGTTGTAATATTCTGGTAGGGGTTTGCCTAACCCTAAGCTTGATTCAGAAAAAAGAAAAGAAAATTTTAGGCTTGTCTGCATCAAGTATTGTGATACTTAGAAGATTTAAGCTTCTTAAGCATGGCCTCCAAAGCCTGGTTATTTGAGACAAATGGGCTTCCTCTAGAAGGTTGATGTGAAAAAAAAGGTGTTTGCCTAGGACAAAATATTAGCTGATTGTGGCATATGAGTATTTTTCTTAAGAATGATCTGTCCTACATGCATCACTTGACATTTTTGACGATCACCATGTTATGAGCTGTCTAGCAAAGTTCTACTAGGTAAGGATTTAACAGCAAGGGAAGATTCAATTCGAACTCTTTTGGACACATGCAAGTATATTAACCCACTTGTGGACAATTCCAGATCCCAACTAGATCAATCTGAAAGAATATTGTCAAAGGAAAAAGATTTGAGTGGTACATATGTGCTAAACTTGTTGGTTGGTGTGCCTAATACTGGTGCTCCTATCCTTTAAAGATGGATGATTACATCTTCGTTTGGATGAGTAATGATTTGTTGATTGATGATTTATTAGATGAATATCAAGAAATATGGCATGCATGGATGTACTACATCACATATGTGAAACTTTGAAGAAGAATGATACAGAGAACTTCAGGATAAAATCTGACAAGAAGCATTATAGATTTATAGTGAAGAAGGAGAAGTAAAATAGATCATAGATAATCCTAACTTAGTTAGAAACTATTTAGGACTCAAGCAATTAACCACAACTAGAATTGGATATACTTCAGCATGTATGTCCTACATCATGTATGTAAACCCATTTTATATCTTTTTACTTGTTAGCAAGAATTACTGAGCCTGTGTAATGCCTGATATGGCTTAATCATACGGGTGAGATAAGTGGCCCGAATTTGTTTTGCTACGTTGAGGTACAAACACGGGGTTGTCCTTAAATTTGGAACTAGAAAACTGTGTGGTCAGTGTAGCCTTTGCAGTGAGTTTTGGACTGGAAAAGATTGTGTGTGTGTGTGTGTTTTTTTTGGGGTGGGTGGGTGGGTGTCGATAAAGCCCTCAAAAGAAGGCCTTAAACATTTAAGGATCGGGCTGGGCCTCATCAAGCCTTTGAGGGGTGTTTGTGGCCTAGAGGTTGAAGCTTTAACCTGCCCATCAACACTTATCAAGTAGGTTTATATATATTTTTGTAATTTCTCTCATTATACCATTAATACATTAAAGAACACCAGAAAAAACACTTAAATCCCAAGTTTTCCATTGTATTATCAAATGGAATTTGTTGAAAATAATAGATTCATGTGATTTTAATTACTTTTTCAATAACTTATGAAACTTTCATATTTCTTTTGTGGGCTTAAGTAATTTGAGTAGTTTTGTGAAATTTTAATTATGAAGTGACACAAATTTATCATAACTATGTTTTTTTCTCTTTAACTTCATACTATTTAGTACATATTTCAAAAAGAAAATAAGCCCTCCAACCTGGCCCCTCACTCCCTCAGGACCGTCCAAGCCTTGTCAAGAGGGTTGGGGTTTGGGAATTTAAGCGTTGTCCCCGTTCGGCTCATTTAAGACCACTAAGGCCCTAATTTTTGAAGATTAATAACCCAACAAATCGCTTTTCTTTTTTCTGTTCTAACAGGGTCACAGGACTTGATGATTCTCATTCAGAATGATGGAGAAACTGTGTTGAATGTCAGTGTAATAGTCCCAGCATCTGTGGAAGTTTCAACAAAGCTAGTGGTGATTCCACAACACCAAGCCAAAAAGGTCCCTTTCTCTTTTCTTTTTCTTAAAAAAAAAAATTAAGCTGATCTGTTGACATACGTAATTTAGGTTGTGTTTGAATTCAAAAGTCGGATCTTTTAGCAATTCTGCTTGTTTGATTGAATGCACTATATATTTGACTGGTTTTCAAATAATAATAAAGAAAATAAATAAAGAAACACTGACTTGTAATATCAGTTTGCAACAATAATTTGAAGGGTTGTTGATAACTTGATACTCAACTCCCAGCTTTTTAGAAGTCCAACTGCTCACCAATTAAAGTTTCAACTCCTCAAATCATGAGTTGAGATACATAAATATGTGCGGCTCTAAGTTGTGCCGTTTACAAAGGAAGCTGAACGAATTTTCAAGCACAATCCTTGAAAGTTAGGGTTTCTGTTTGAAACGCAACCTTACTTGCATCATTTGTAATTTCTGGGGCAAATGGTAATTGGTGTGGAATCCGTATTCTTAGCATGTTTGGATGTTTTATCATGAAAGAAAATCCATCTCAAATTTTTTGAGAACAATGCCTGTGGGTGGTCTACAGTAAGCCACTTTGTTCAAAGGGATTACCCTTAGTTCATACCAGTGGCCTGTACTCCAGTAACAAGTAACAACAATGCAAAAGAGTATGATTAATCTTTTGGCACTGTCTCCGCAACGTAAAGTATTAACTTTGTTCGCCCCATGTCATCAAAAGGGTCATTAAATTAATTTTTGGTTATCCAGTCATTTCATTATGGTAAAAATTAAAAAATCAAGCTTGGTTTTCTTCTTGTGTTTGTTTTTGCAGATCAATGCTTCTACTACTGTTGGGAAAGCTCAGAAAATTACATTAAATACTAATCCGGGTGGCTGTGTGCTTAACACTGGAGTTATCGTATCTGAAGGTAACTTTTTCCAAAGGATTCCTTCGTATGCCAACCTTGTGACTCCCACGTACGGTGCATACTTCATAATCTTGGTCGCTCTGGTTGTTGGAGGGACGTGGGGTTGCTGCATGCTTAGGAAGAAAAGGCGACGCGGCACTGGTGAAGTTCCATATCAGGAGCTTGAGATGGCATTGCCAGAATCAGCATCAGCAGTCAATGTGGATGCAGCTGAAGGTTGGGATGAGGGTTGGGATGAGGACTGGGATCAGGAGAGGGCGGTTAAGTCACCAGGACATGTAGGGAATCTTTCTGCAAATGGCCTCACTTCAAGGTCCACAAATAGAGATGGGTGGGAAAATGATTGGGATGATTAGACAAGTAGAGAGAAAAGTAAAAAAGAGTTTTGCAGAAATGAAAAAAGAATAAAAGGAAAAATTGAATATAGTATTGGTGGGGGGAGTATTGGCTCCCTGAAAGGGAAGCAATTTAGGGAAAAGAAATTTGTGTAAATAAAAGAGTGCAATGAGTTGCAGGAAGTTAGCGTTTTGTTTTGTAATCTTGTTTTTAGGTATAATATGTGATACCTGATAGAAACAAAGTCGATTTGAGGTTGGTGTTGCCAATGAAGAAATGAGGGGATTTCGTAAAGTGCAAATCTGTAAGTGTGTTTAGAAATGTTTGTTCCCTGCAGTTTTGAGTTTTGAGCTCTTTTTCCGTAGAGGACTAATCACTGTAAACTTTTTGTAGAGCTTGAGTAGATATTCTAAGTATTAGCAGTTTCGAACAATTCCTAATGTGGTTGATGATTCACTCTCTCTATGTTTAGTTCTTTACCTATTCTAGTGCTGCTCAATTATATTTTGTGCATGACTAATAATAGTATGAAGTCAGCAAAATGAAACCGAAATTATGTACTTAAAACGGGTAAATGTATAGTAATCAAAATGCGGAAGAGTCTAAGACCATGTTTGTACGCCTATATGCTATTTTGTCATAACCCTTCTTGTCAACGATTCAGACCAGTTAGGTTAAAATTATATATCATCAAATTGTCATTAGCTGAGTGTTGTTTTACAATTTTAAAATTGTCCTAGTCGCTTCAACTCTTTGATAGAAGCACGAGGTGGTCTAGTCAGGCCTGTTTCAAACAATTCAATCTGCTCTGGTGTAGTGGTGTAATGATTATGATATTTTCTGAGTGTCATGCAACTATATAGAACCACCAACCGATGAATCAAAGCTACATCACTATCCTTGAAATCTTATAAAGCTGCACACTCCACTACTTTCTGCTTTCCTTTCTGTCTGACATGTAGTTTGTATTAGATCAAGTTTGTTTTCTTCCCTTTTCCCCTATGGGGATGGGGATTGCGATGCAGTGTGCAATGTTCCCCATACAATTCCTACATATGCTTCCAGCATGCTGCGTGCTTAGTGAAAGTTGTGAGATATAATTCTGTCTCTCAAAGACCAGCTCGCTTGCATTGCTCTTAATCTATATATTCATGTTTAGGCAAATCTTCATCAATATATTGTTTGATGCGTAAGCTTCAATACTAAATTATTTTATTATTGTTTGATGCGTAAGCTTCAATACTAAATCATGTTATGGATAGTTAATTTTTTTGCAAGAGCAGTTTTCGAAGTTCAAAGTTTGTCCAAGAGCATTATAAAACAAGGTTGTTACTCCAATGATCAAAGACATTTATGTTCTTTTCCTAAAGGCTAAGCTCTTGAGGACCCATGTGCTGATTGATGCCTTGGTCCATTCCTGATTCCTCCATTAATAAGGTTCCTTTGGGCCACGATCATTTTATTTAAAACTTGCCTCTGTAACTGTTATATATCAGTAGATAACTGATTGCAGTGTGTAGGCTATGATACTTCATTGCAGTTTTTATAATGTGAAAATATTCTGAGCCCTGTTCTTAGCAACTGATGATGTTATAGTAAACAATACTGGAGAGCAATTAAGACACTCTTCTCTTCAACGTTATAGGAGAAAGCATAATGAGTAATTAAAGGGATAGAAAAAAGAGCATCATTATCACAGGACATGTGAAGGCAAAATAGCTAACAGAAAAGAATACTTATTTCATTTGCATTCGGTGTTACCTTTTTATTTGCATTCTTTTGCGACAACATCAAATGCTGTAATATTCTATTCTCTTGCCATCACTTTCTTTGATGAAAACAGATTCTTCTTAATATTTTTGTTTGCATTGACCCCCGCCCTTTTAGTATTGTATTCTCACACTCATGTCTGATTGCTTCACTCCGACTGGGCAGCTGAGAATCTCACATTCTTCAAAAACCTTCACTCCCTTTTGACTTAAAAAAAGCATCATATACTCTTTCCTTTGTTTATATACCTGACAGTAAGATATGGAAATAACCTCTTCATCTGATATGTTTTATACATGTGTCTTTTCCTTTTCTTACATGGAATATATATATATATATATATATATATATATATAAATTAATGAAAATATGTCCAAAATGGATTTTTCTCCTTGTTTTACTTTTATTTACATGTGTGTACATGCATGTTTGATGTTTCCTGTCGTAGCTGGGGACAAAAGTTTATGCATAATGCTAATTCAACAAACAACACAATGAGAAACATAGTTTCTTAATTGGTGACAAGAACTGAAAGCTCAAAAAAGAGCTTGCCCATGAATTCTAAGATACGAATAAGCGGTTGGGGACCATCTAATTGATTTTACAGCTGGAAATGTAAATCACTAAATCCTGACTCAACTGTTACATCGAAAGGCACATACAGTTTCATGGAACATTAGTTTTAATAGAGTTCCATGTATTAGCAGAAAATACAGAAATGGTCGAGGAAAATACTGACATAAGTGAAACTTTCGGGCTTTTGATTTGCCGGGTTTCGAAAATGTTTAAGTCATGACCATAAGCAGTTTCTGGTGTAATAGATTGGGCAGAAACAAACAATACTTATAGTCCAAAATCACTCTTTGATTGTGTAATTGTTGGTGGTTTCCTATAAAGGTTTTATTTAAAAAACCTGCATAGTAATGATATGTCCCAATCCAGTTATCCAACAACGATTTTGGTTTTCTCTCCATTTTGCAACTCATAGATGTTCTCCATGTCCAGACATGTAGCTACAATTCCTTTTTCTATAATCCCAACACGAATAACAGTTGTCAATATAGTTGTCTCTCGAGTGAGATAACTACAATGTTTGGTGTGTAAAGGTGTTGTTCAGCAAAAGCGTGCAAGTGAGTGGGGCTAGCACTTCCTGTTCTCTATTCGATCTTTTTATTGTTTTTCTAATATTTTGGGGTGTAAGGATGTGTGGTGAACAATTCATTGCTCTAAAGCATGCCCTGTCTTGTGAAAAGTGTTAATGCTGATTTGAGTGTGAATGAACACTTTGGTAGTGCGACTGTGCCACAAAGTTGAAAGAGATAGAACACCACAACTGTCATACCTGCACTGTGGCCAGTACAGCTGCTTTGTCCATATAATTGTTGTTCCTCGAAGGTAAATACATAAGATGCTGAGAGCCTGGATTGGAGGGTAGGACCCCTAAGACTGGTCCACAATCCTCTTACTTGCAGAGTGGAATTGAAGCACATTTGCAGACATTGGTTGAACTTTGAACGTTAAATCAGGGTGATAACTGATTGCCTTATATGCGTAAAGCCATCTCGGGGATATCACATCCTTGGGGATGAACAGACTTGAGAAAAATACAGTCATCGAGGGTGGAAGTTGATCAAGACCACAGGCTAAAAAGGACACAGTAGCACGTCCAGCTAATAAATCACTTTTAGAGTTTTAGATCACTTTCTGGCATGGGACTCTCTTATGATTGAGTAACGCGTGATGGGCAAGAAGTCCCAACCACCCGTTGCATTTTGTCTAATTATGATGAACCGAAGAATATTTCTTACCAAAAAACAAAAAAAGACTATTTGATACTCACCAGGAACAGTTAAAATTAAACAAACCAACAAAAATTATCAAATGAAGCAAGTCTCGTTCAAAAAGAACATTAGAACTTTTATATGAAAAGGGATCACAAGTTGAAACCCGGTGAAGATGAATCCGGTCATATGACAGTAGCTAAAAAAAAGATGAGCAAAATAAAGCCTACAGACAGAAAGTGGTAAAAGAAAACAAACCTCATAAAAATGGAAGAAAAACAGAAAAAATCGTCAACAATGGAATTTTGTCGTTCTTCCTTGTAAATTAGTGAAAAGAAAACCGGATTCGTCTTCGCCGGAAAGCCGTTAACCTATGCCTTGTCATCTTGTTCTTCCTATAACTTAAAAGCTTAAGTTCATTGCAACTCCTCCTGACCTTCTGAAGGACATCTGATAAGTTCCAATATGTTGACTACCTCTCCCATGTCTGGCCGGTTTGATGGAACTTGAGACGTACAGATTAATCCCAATTTCATCACTGGAATTGCCTCCTCTGCTGGGAAGGTACCCTGGAGCCTAGCATCCACACATTCCTCCACCCTCCCTTCTTCTAAAGCCCCTCTCACCATGTCACAAAGCACCACAACGTCATCCTCCATATACTCCACAGGCCGCTTCCCTGTCACAACTTCTAACACCAAGACACCAAACCCATACACATCACACTTTTCTGTTATTTTCACAGTTCTGCAAGCAAATTCAGGAGCCATGTACCCCAGTGCGCTTTGGATTTTGCTGCTGAGAACATAACGGTCTAGCATCGGAAGTAGTCTTGCCAGGCCGAAATCTCCAACCTTTGGTTCCCCAGAGCTGTCAATCAGGACATTGCTTGATTTAAGATTGTAATGTATTACATTCATTTGGTGCAAGTGAGCCAGGCTCTTTGCTGTCCCAAGAATAATGTTGAATCTGTCATGCCATGAGAGGATATTTTCACTTGGTCCTTCATGGAGATGCTTGTACAAACTCCCACAAGGGACAAATTCATAAATGAGGAGCTGTAATGACTGCGTCCAATAATATCCTTCAAGCATCACCAGATTCCTGTGCCGGATCTTCCCAAGCTTCTTAACCTCTCTCTCAAACTCTTCTTGAGACTTGACCAGACTTGAAACTGTCAGCTTCTTGATAGCAACTGGCTGTCCATCTCGAAGAACGGTTTTGTAAACAGCTCCAAACCCACCACGTCCAAGCTCGCAATCCTTGTTGAGAAGTGCATGAGCCCCAGCACTAAAGTCAGGGTCACCCGAGAACATGACAAGCTTGCCCGAGTTAGCATCAGTAGTAGGAGAACGACTGAAGTCGTCACCACCTGATAATGCAAGAGCTGCGGCAGAGCGGGAAGTGGATGATCGCACATGGAGGTTGAGTACAGTGACAGCAATCACACCGAGAGCAATGACGACAGCAGCACCAATTGCAATTAATGCTGAAATGCTAAATATAATTTTCTTGTGGCGGAGGTTTGGTGAAAAAGAACCAGAACTAGATGAGTCAGACGTGGTATTAGGATCCAGAACAATGGGCTTAGGAAGAACTGCAGGACAAGAACGGTTAGCTACAGATCCACAGAGGGATGGATTATCCGATATAGACGAGGGAGAGATAAGGTTGAAGAACCCGCCAGCAGGTAGTTCGCCTTGGAGGTGGTTGTGGGAGATATTAAAAGAGAGGAGGTGTGGGAGAT
The DNA here is from genome assembly GCF_015680905.1 of Coptis chinensis. Lineage (NCBI taxonomy): Eukaryota > Viridiplantae > Streptophyta > Magnoliopsida > Ranunculales > Ranunculaceae > Coptis > Coptis chinensis. Next base: position 95,754,575 of record NC_141462.1, read on the forward strand.
TGGCTAGTTGTTTCGGTAAGCTTCCACTGAGATTGTTTACGGAGAAGTCTACATATTGGAGGTTGGTCAGGTTTGCAATAGCTGCGGGGATTGGACCTGCAAGTTTATTCTGTGCCAGGATCCTAGTAAACAAAAACGAGAAATTTTGTTAAAATGATTGGGGCTCTTAATTTCCAAGTCAGTGAAATGAAAAACAAATACGAATAAAAAAAACATACGAATATACCCAGTGTATATAAATAAAAGTGAAGGAACTGAGGTTGTCAGTAACTCTATATGGGGGGAAAAAATCTGGTAAACGTTGATAATACTGATGCCAGCATATTAAAAGTCTGATCATTCTCTTGCATATTGGAACGATGCCAGCATGCTGATAAGCTGGTTCAGGTTTCAGTAATTGTTCATACATGTAACGGTCCAATGTTACCCTTTACTCAATTAACGATGATAACATTAGTTTTATCAAATGTTTTAGGTGCATAGTTTAGCTCCAAATAAACCTAAAATACAACCTCAAATGTGATAGCAGTGAGCAGCAAGTAAGTACTAGTATTGCAGCATGAAAGAGAGAAGGGAAGAGAGCTTACAGAGACGTTAGAGATGAGCATTTTCCAATCTGCACAGGAAGATTTCCAGCTAGATGGTTGTTCTGCAATTTAAGCTCCTTTAAGAACACTGCTCCTCCAATTTGTGAAGGGATGCTCCCATTTAATTGATTTTCACTTAAGTCAAGAACATTGACAGCCCTCAGTTCACCTATACTTGTGGGAATAGCACCGCCAAGAGAGTTCCTTGACATATTCAAGGACAACAAGCTGGTAAAAACACCAATATCCCATGGAATTTCACCTAAGATGGCATTGCCAGACAAGTCCAAGACTTGAAGCTTCTGATACGACGCCTTCATTGATGGTGAAGACGGGTTCTCTATGGTCCCACTTAAACTGTTCTCCGACAGTAAAATAGTCTGCAATCCTAGACCGAAAATCCATCCCGGAAGATCACCTGTCAATGAATTCCTGCTAAAATCTACGGCTGAAAGGCTTGGGCAGTTGGTTATCGACTCTGGAAGAACCCCATTAAAAGTGTTCTTAGATAAATTCAAAACCTGAAGTGACTGAAGGTTTCCCATTGTATCTGGAATCTTCCCCAAGAAACCATTGCCTGAAAGATCCAAAATCTGAAGGTTTGTTAGTCCTCCAATCCACGCCGGGAGTTCTCCCACAAGCAAATTCCCATGTAAATCTAGATAACTGCAACTGGAAAGCTTCTGCATTGAATCAGGAAGACTCCCAGACAGTGAATTCTTGCTGAAATCAAGTACTTTCAATAGCGAACAACCTCCAATATCATCTGGCAATGGCCCAGTAAACCGATTCTTCTGCAAACTAATTGCTCTCAAGTTAAGCAAACCTTGAATCCCTTTTGGAATCTCACCATCAAGCATATTATCCGATAAATCAAGTGATCTAAGGCCATTCAAAGACCAGACTCCAGCAGGCAATGGGCCGGATAACTGATTCGATGAAAAATTAACACCAGCAAGTGTTGAGCATGAGCTCAAACTACTCGGGATCTGCCCCGACAACTGGTTTTTCGCAAACGAAACAGCTCTCAAGTACCTACATTGTCTGAAAAACTCATCTGGAATTGTTCCGGACAAGCTATTCTCACTGAGATCAATGACTCTTAGATCCTCCAAGCTAGCAAGCTTTGGATTCACCGTCCCCGTAAAATTGTTCTTAGCTAGTGATAATCTTCTAAGAAACTGTAACTGAATAAGTCCCCTACCGATCCGCCCCGACAACGAAAAGCCATCAAGAACAAGCTCCGAAACACGGTTATTCCTCGGGTTACATTTCACACCAACCCAGTTACATGGATTCTCATCATCCTCATTCCATGAAGTAAGTTTCAAGTTTGGATCTTTAAGGTCAGCTTTAAACACTATTAACCCAAGAACATCATCATTAAGTGCTGAACCCACTGAACTAACTAAACCTGGAGCTAATACAAGTATCACAAATAGACTCATCACAACTAGTTTCCTCATTTCTAGGTGTCACTCAAGAGATTCAAACAAACTGCTTCCCACCCATTTCTATTAATGCCAACTGTTTAGCCTCACAGATCAAAATTTTGGTTTTTTTTGTATACAAGAAGAATAAAGTTACTCCCTTTTTCCAACACTGAGAAAATCAACAAGTTATGAGATGAAAAAAGTATCACATTTGTTAAAAAAAAAAACTCACCTTTGAGAAGAGTATAGCTACCGAGATATAAGATGGTGAAATGCCGGTACAAAAGTTATTGAATCTCGGACTGTCTTCTCATCTCATTAAAGAAAGAGCAGAAGAAGCATTTTGAGTAGTTGTCTGAAAAGAGAGTGAGTGACTTGAGTTTATATTTACAGCGAAACATAATAATCAGGTACATGTGCAGCTTGCTCTCTTTATTGCAATATATATATATATTTTTTTTTATTTTTTTTTTATTTTTTTTGTATACGTGGTATAGTCAAATGGGAATCTGATGTGGATGACAGGTGGAATTTGGACAGTGGTTCTTTTTGACATTTGAGGCAAGGACCGTTATTATGGAGAAAAATGAGTGCGTGAACTACTATATTATACTATATGTCAATACCCCTGGAATTCGTGGAATTTACAGAGTTCATCATTGCAGAAGATGCAAAATTTATTCAGTATTAAGAATAATTTTTGTGTATTCTATATTATTGAACAGCATGATCAAGGCTTCAATGCAAAGATAAAATGATTGATTAAATATGTGGTAAAGTATGTTTAAGGTGTTTACCAACCTTGGAAAAAGAAACGAAAAAAAATGTTTTTCATTATATTGGATATGATGATGGGACAAGGTGGGCCTAAGTAATATTTTTTGATGCATTTTCAAGATACCAGCACCAATTAGTTGCAACAATCGGAATAATTGACACACATGATCGCGTTGTTGACAGTGGACACCTTAAAGGAAATAGTTGGAACTTGGAACTTGCAAGTGTGATAAAGATCTGGTACCGATTATAGTTCGTGATTCCGAACGGAATCTCTCAAATATTTCAATTTTTTAAGAATATATATATTGATATAAGAGCCGAAAAATACAAATTTTTATTTTTGTTCAAAATAGGCCCGAAATTCTAGTTTTTGGAGCTGTTGGAATTCCAACAACTCTGAAAATCCTGTACTATTGGTTGCAATATAGGGGCATCAAAAATTTAGAAAAAATAATAATTAGAATGGAAGTGGCACTCAAGAGGGTATAATGGCAAGTTTGGCAAATGAAGAGAGAGAAAGGGGTGAGTTGAGGAAGATATAAGATGGAAGCTGCAACAGAAATTAATTAAGGAGTGGAAGGTAGGCCGGTAGGGATAATAAAGAAGGAAAAGCAGAGAGAGGTAGTGGCAGTGTGTGCAGAGATACTTTTGCTTTTACTTAAATTCCATTGAATGAGGGACCTGGGACCTTACACAACTCCTTTATTACTTCCTTTTTGCTAGCGCTTGCCTTCTTAAATATATATGCCTTGGTAAATGCAGATTCACTGTTCCCCCAAGTCTCTGCAGCAGTGCAGCCCTCATTCCTTCTCAAATTTGAACTTTTTTTTGGCTCACAATTTAAATTGACTTGGAATTGTGTTACCACTTACCAGGCAAAGCATGAACGACTTGCAGCACTGCAGCTTAGGCTAAAATTGCATTTTGGTGTCGATTACCCGAACTTTTGGCCCTTCAATTGTAAACAAATTGCTGAAACGTATGCATCGGTATACAATGTTAAGTACGTATAAATGTTAAATGAGTACGTTGATACAATCCAATTTGTTTAGCATAGGGCAAATTGGAAGTAACAGACAAGAACAAGGATGACTGAATGAGATATCAATTTCACCATTTGGGGCAATTATATTATACTATTGAAAAAATCAGAAAAACAAACTATAGGATATATTCTAGGACCACCGTTAGATATAATTTGTCCTTCTCTATGGAACTACGCTTGTGACTTGTTCTAGGGGTGTGCATAAAACCATTCAAACCGTCTAAACTGAACCAAATCATATGAGTTGGGTTAGTTATCCGTCTTGATTTGGTTTGGTTTGGTTTAAAAAATTAAAAAACCAACAAAATCAGTTTGGTCGATGGTTTTTAGAATTAAAAACCAAATATAACAGAACCGAACCATAAGATTATCAAAATTATTAAAAAAATATATTTTTACTTATAGTTTATTCTATTATTCTTCAATAATATTCGATCCGGTTACGGTTAATTGAAAAAATAGTGGCTTAGATTGGTTTACGATTTTGCATAAATAAGTCGGTTTGGTTAACCATAGTGTAATGGTTCGGTTTTTATAACACCTAACCCGATAAGTTCAGTTCAAATATCAGTTTCAAACCAAAACCAAAACCAAACCGACCCGACCCAGGCACACCCCTAACTTGTTATATTCCAGTTGTCTAATGTGAAATCTCCCTTTCTCTCATATCATTGGGTTTGACTTCTTATTAGTTCTCAAATACGTACTTCAAGGAGTTCAAGCTCACAGCCTTTGTAATGTCAATTTTCCCGAACGGCCATCCTGCTAAACTTTGAACGTTAACCATGTGCCTCCACCTACTATGCGGATTGCCAAGTTATAACTTCTTGGTCCTCTGATCTATGGGCCAGAGCGTCTCTTTTTGGGACCATTGATGTTATTATTTTTTATTTATATATATATAGATATTGATGTTATTATTAGTTTCTCATTCTACACCACCAAAGTCCAAAAAATTCCCGATATTTCGTTGAGCAAGTGTTATACTGTTATGTGTTGTACGTTTTGAACCTATCTCCTTTCTTCATTTTGCCTCTGAACCTAAACAAATAAACAATGTCTTCATAATTTGCAATATATATGAAATTTATGAATATATCAACAATTAATATTAGAAAACCAGGATTCTGATATATTTTATCGAAAAAAATGACTCCGATATATCAGTAGAAATCTATATTTTAGGGAGATCTCTATTTTAGGCCTTGCGTACCATGATTCTGGATTTCTGGATTGAGATGCACAACAAATGCTGGATTGGACTTGTGGATTGCGCCCAGTACCAAAATGTCAGCGTAAGTGTTGGGACTTCCGAAAAAATGGAATCTGACTTGGTAGACTTGCTTGATAAATTCCCATGCTTAGAAATTCCGCACTTCTCGAGATAAAAAATAAAATATGATAAGGTAATTAAAAGACAGTAAAACGACACTCCCTGCACACTTCTTTTTTAACCTTTTCACCAAATATCGAGAAATTCGTGTCCTTCTGTCACGAAACTCACGTTTGAATTGGCGTTTCCCCACTTTTTTTTTTTTTTTTTTTTGGGTTTGATAATCAAATATTTTATTAATATCAACAAAAGATTATATTTGCATTGTCATGCTTCACACCTTTGACTTGGATCATAAACACAAAATTTGTGTCAGTGCATTATAAACTTTGTAGCCAGTAATCCAATGGTTAAGCTACATGTTTATGCAGAGTTTGCAAATGGGTTGCACCTGAGAATGTCCATGGATGGTCGTCCTTTTGGGTTGACCACATTCCTATTTCTTGCACATATACTTTGCTTGATTTCCGAAGCAACTAATGCTAATCCTTTTGCATCAATAATCTAGATGTGTGGATTTTTACTACATTTTTACCTAGGATCTGATGTTGAAATTGATGGGGAATGGCTGCATTCTTTTTTGGGATAAGAGTTGTTTACGTATCAAGTTTCTTGAGTGAATTTGAATCAAGTCTTACGTAGTTCATCTCTCTCTATTTATAAGTGTATTTCTCTTTGATACACAAAGTTAGATCTTTTTGTTTCTTTTTCGTTTTTATGTTTGTCATGTCAATTACTAGTGAAAGTGTGAGCGAGGAACTGTTATTAGAGTCGAGAGAGACAACTGTTAGTGATAGAGACGGTGGTGTTAGCACTACACCATTTGGGTGATTTTGTAACGCACATAATTTTGACATTCTAACGGTTTCTAACCGTTAGTAGTGTGCTAACGGTAGGTAAGCGTAAGCAATCATAGTTTTCCGTTTGTGAATATCGAACAATTAGTTTAATTATTTTCTTACGGTATACTAACACATGCTTTACCATTTGGAAAGCGTCAAAAATTAGAAATAAAATAAAAAAGAAACATAATTCCAAAGCTAAAGCCTAATGAGTCTGAAGCCCATGCTCATCTCCCTCTCATCAGTTTATCAAATAAAGGGCTGCTCAAATCATGACCGCTATGTCTTATAGATAAAGGTTCTTTCTTTATTCTGATCATCTCTCTTTTCTTCTTTATTTGTTTAGACATTGTGAAAATCTGGATTTTTTTCGTCTTCCTTTTCGTTTAAATTCTCGTTTTTGTTTTTGCATACTTAGGGTTTTAGAGGATGTGTTGGAAAACGAATTACTGTGTTTATGATAAGAACTATCGATTTTGTCGCTCAAATTTTCAATTTTGGAATTAAGGTTTTGTGTTAGTTGTTGAAGAGCTCTAAGTTTTCTTCTTAACTGCCATAAATCTTGTTTTGTTTTGATCTCTTAGTCAGACAAAACACTTACCAGAGTTGTTTAATTTTAATATACTTGGTTTCAAATTTTTTTTCCTCTGTCCGTTTTGATTTTGATTTGGTGTTGTTGCTGATCTTTTATGATTGCAGGTCAGCTACTGATCATTGCTAAATATTGAAGGGCTTTTCTTTGAGAAGTGGAACCTTGGTGAAAAGTTTAAAATTTTCTACCCATCCTCCACGGTGGGTATCTTCTAAACTTAATGGTATGTGGTTGGCCGAGTTTATGAATGTATGTTATTAGATTCAGTGATGATTATTTTATTAAAGATTTTTCATATCATTTAATGATAAGATTTTTATTTTCAAGCTTATATTTTGATTGAAATATTTGGTTACAAATTCATATTTGATTGGGGTTACTTAATCATATATTTTGATAGATTTTGCTTAATGCAATTTTGATTGGGGATACTTATTTAAATTTATGAGCGGATTGTTCTCCCTTTACATCTGCAACATGTTTAATGATTTGACTCAAATGTGTTTTCTAGATGCTTAACTTGTGCCAGATAATGTGCTTCACATTCTATGTGTTTAGGTCATAAAAGTGAGGCTGTAATTACTTTTGACTCGTCTAGTTAATTCCTTATGAAAGCTAACACTTGAAATGAGAGAGTTAATTAATGGAGTGATGGAGAAGATGGTGATGGGGTTGCCTATATGGTGTTTTTCAGCCTTTGTAGGTGGAAGGGATCCATCTGAATGAAACCGTAGTATTGTATGTTGGGTTTGAATTTAGGCATTAAGTCGTGGCCAAAGTAAGTGCTTTCATATTTGTTTTCTTTCACTTAGTCAAGTATTGATTCATGGCTCATGTAGTTAGATCTAACTTTATTTTTTGTTCCTAGAGTTGGGGTTATACCCCAAAAGCAGTTCCACCCCAAAATCCTTTCCATTGAAATTCTGGAAATAGAGTTCACTTTGCCTAAATTGCTTCTTCTCTTAAGCTTGTGTGTTTTACACTTCTTTAATGTGGAACAATTACTACACCAGAATTCAAGAAATAGGACACACTCTTAAGACTATATACCCCGTCTTAAATTAAGAACGATAATTGCCGTCTTAAATTGTCTTAACCCGTCGCAGTTGTTTTTCAAGTTGACTAAGGTTATTTCAAGGACATTAGTTTTAGTCCCAAATCTGAGGCGAGACAAGTTGTCTTTTCTGGTTTGGTGACCGTCGTAGATGATTTTTCGAGAGAAGGTGATTGCCCACGCCCAATATATCAATATCCCCCTTGATGGTTTCATTATCCGCCCAATATTTCTTTCTTTCATAACCCTAACCTAGTGTAAAAGGAAATTTAGACTTTGGTGGGAATGATTTGACAGTAAGAGCTGCATCTCTCTCAAAATCGGCAAGAGTTGCATCTCTCTCAAGTTTTGGTAACCCCCTCATCTCTCTCTCTTTTATCAATTTTCGTTTTAGTTCACTACCTCAATTTCTGAACTCAAATTTTTGTTTTTTGTTTCAATATAACAAAAGTTTTTAGCTGAAGTGTTGAAGTGGTTTGTAGTTTCGCACTAAAAAAAATGGAGTCTTGTGAGCGAAAGGAAGCAAAGAACGTTAGGACTTTGCATCGACGGACGAGCGTTAGACGGTCGATTGTGGAGCTGTTGCTTATTGCTCCACTTCTCATTAGGTCTTTTATTCATATAAATTCAATAACACAAATGAACTATTGGAATGTTGTAATGAGTTTGTTAAACATTTGGTGTACAGGTGTCACATTGGAATGAACATAAAGAAGAATGTGAAAGATTAGAACAACAAATGAGACGTGTCGATGTCTTACATGATTTCCCGTTTACATTCTCTAAGGAAGCAACGGTCCAGGTAATTATATGATCATGTGATTGAGCACACACACTTGTTATGGATTGGATTAATTTTTTAATTTTTTGTTATGTCTGTAGTAGATATGTGAAAAGAGGAGGAGTCGTTCGTTTCTTATGGATAGGAGTCTCCATAAAGTAGGAATGTGGAAATACGAGTGTAATTGCTCGGGGTCAAGTTCATCTTGTTATTCAAGGTTGGTTAACAATTCTTATCGTTCTGTTTATTCACATGGATTTGTACATTTAATGTTTACAACAAGTTTATGAACATGAATGGGCATCCTTAATGGCGTAGTTGCATGTACCATCTGTCATTGCCGTATGGTGATTACTTTAGGATGGAATGGGAAAGTGGGAACTGTAGTCTGAACGAATGCCAAAGTTGGAGCAATATTCTAGTATAAGTAAACACTAGTGAAATGTAGACGGAGCTCAAATCATATAAATAACAAGGAAAGTTAACTTCATGATAGCTTGAAACAACAAGAGTTAATCATATCTTATCACTTAGGCATTTTCTCTAGGTTATTTTAATGGACTTGCTCTCAGTTTTTATCACTGAGTTGAGAATTTCACCAATCCAAATGTCAACTATTCATAGAGTTTCATGGAATCCATACACACCGTGAAGAATGTCCACTTGTACTAGCTTTAGGCAAGGACATCATTTGTGTATTTTTGTTTAGTTTTTAAAGTAGGATTTGGTGGATTTGTTTTATGAGAATTGATTCAAAGCACCTTTTGAAGAAGCTGTAAGCACCGCAATTTTGAACAATATTTTTTCCTTTTGTATTTGGACCACCATTTTGGTGAGATGGAGGGAGACAAAATCACTCTGAGGCCGGGTGATGAAGGGACTTAGGGACTGGCAATGCGGACAAATATCCATAATGTCTTTGTTTTAGAACAGGAGGAGAAATGATTGGTAGCATTTTGTAAAATCAAAAGAACATCAGGTTTTCATTTAGTTCAAAAAATCAATATTTTATTGACCATGTATTAGATTAAGAAATTAAGAAAAGCTTTTTACCCGGTGGTTCTGATCATACCCACCCATGAGAGAAACTATGGCTCGACCTCACTTTGCCTCGTCTAGTGCTCCCACATGCCCCGCATTACTTTTATGTTTGATGTCTATAAACACAGTACCACTAATATTTGATGCACTCATGGTCTCTTTTTCAAGTTAGTCACGCCAAGCAGTTTTAAAGAAACTATCATAAGCAAATGTATTGATCAAATAAATGGGGTACGCATTGTTGGAGGATATGAAAATACAAATGTGTACACATTTCCTCATGGGGACTATATCTAGAGTGTTAGAAGATTTGTCATATACATCTAATTTTATTTCTTCCCTTGTATTCACAAGTGTTATTATATTGGTAGGGTTGATGATGAGTGGAGCCTTCCACAGTGACTCATGCCCCTGCTGTGGTATATTTTATCTCTTACTTTTTCTATGGTTCTGTCACAAATAACATGTTAATTTATTTTTGAAATAAATATCTAGAACCAGTAATTCCAATCTCAATACAGTTGAGATGTTAGAAGGACTACTATAAATGGAGGTCTCTCCCACTACATTCACCTATTGCGTTGTTACTTCATTGGGTACGGGATTCCTTAGTTTAGTAGTTCAAACATGAGAGCCATTAAAAATTTATTGTTATTTTTTTTTTCACTTGACTATTCTTCATTATTTGCATATGGATCTTTTGTTTACTATAGACTCATAGATTTGATTTTGATTAAGTAAATGTTTGTTGCTTTCTTGGGTTTTAATTCAGTAAAAGTGTATATATACTGCAGACTAGAGACTATCACGTGTCACGTTCTTCATATACCCACACACACACACACACATATATATATATATATACAAGATTTATATTCTTTTGATTGGTAACTATCCTTGTTTTGATATTCAGTCCAAGTAAGTTGTCCTTCTTTTAAGAGCGTGTGGATTAAAAGCAGTTTTAAGGCCATACAGCGTTATGTGGTGACCATATATAGTTTTATTAAACCCTTGCACAATAAGCGATCTTCAACCTGCAGCCTTTAACTCAAGCTCCTCACTAGATCTGACTGTCTTTGGCTTTTACTTTCTTAACTCCTATTTTCCGGTTTGGCAACATCGCTGGCGCCATTCCTTTGGAGTGGTGGCTAGGACGTGGAGCCCCCTTGGATCCTTATTTGAAAGGCTTATTAGTAAGTTTTCTCCAAAAGGAACTAAAGCCGTGCGACTAAAAAGTCGCGCCTGATGAGTCGTGGAGACTCAGACATGTACCAAGCTAACTTATCATATTGAAATTACTCGTTGCTGGTTGTTTCTCTTTGTTAACTACTCGTTAACTTATCATATTGAAATCCATTTGACACCATCCCAAACTAATCCAAGGAAACAACTCATGAGACATTTTTTTTTTTTTTTGCTAAGGGTAATTGTATTAAAAAGAAAAATTTTGAAGTACAAAAAATTTCGTAGTACAAAGAACTCATGAGACATTCTATTTTCTATATGAGATGTTATACTTTTTATGTGTCGACATCCATTATTAATTCTCATAGTTCATCTAATTGAGGTGAGGCTATATTCTTGTAGCGATCTATCGAGATTATGTGGCAAAAGTTTTCTTACATTTGCTAATCGGACCTAATCAAAGGAAGGCTAAACATGTATTTAGGGGTTTTACTTTTTTTTGGGCAATTAGATATTTTATTTTTAAATTAAATATCATTGTTTCTATTCCTAATGTTTCCAGGACATATAGTTGATTGGGCATTTACAATAGCCTTTAATCCGATGTTTGATCCGTTACTTAAGGCATCGCGAGAGGCAACCAATCTTTGGAATTAAGGTATCCCATTTCTTTCTGATCTTTGCATACAATTCTACATTGGTTGATAATGTTTGATCTTGCAATGAATTCTTCTTGAACACTTAAAGAATCATCTCATCCTTGCATATTTAGTTACTTAATTAATGTTACATAAAAAAAAGCAACTAACATTTCAATATATAAAACCTTAGCCACTCAACCCATTTCTGTTTTATATGTTTTAGATGTATCACTGCACAATGAATGCATATATGAACTTGGAATTAGTATGTAGTGCCTTTTCTTCTTCCAGTTTCTAGCTCTGAAAGTAAACTGCATTGCATATTCTAGTATTATGGATGGTAATTATTAAGGTTAATGACAACAATATGCTCATGTGTCGTAATTTATTCTGCTCTACATTAATGTCCATACATCATATCTGTTATGTGGTGTTTCTCTTATATCCTGAAGGAAGCTGAAATAGATATAGGTTTGTGTGATGTCGGCGCTGCAATAATCCAGGAGGTCATGGAGTCATATGAGGTTGAAATAAATGGAAAGATCTTTCAAGGTACAGTTGTTATGTTTGGAGATTGTTACTATACATTTCTAGTCGTTTATAGTAGATTTAAAATCTTAATGCTTTTATTACTTGCACTATGTATTTGGATGCTATTATGATGATACTTGGTGTAGTGCTTTTTTTTCTTGGATCATTGAGCTGATTTTAGCTTTTCTTAAGGGAACTATTTAAAAACCAATAATGATGCATACATAGAAATTATGTATTATCGGTGGCGGTGATTTGCAGATGAAAGTTTTCGGGGAAAAGAAATCCAAGCATGGCATGGTGAGTATATTATTCTATGTAGAGACTTTGATTTAGATTGACCTTGTACTTGCATAATCATGAATAGGCTAGCATGATAGTGTCATTTCTTTGGTGTAATTATTTTGTGGGTTTTGACTGAGCAAGCATGGTTTGAACTTTGTCTTTGATCAAGTGAATGTCTTTGGTTCGACTTTTTTGTGTTGATTAATTTGGTTTTTGTGTTATGTCTACCCTATGAAACTAACTTGGTTAAAGGTAAAAGTAATGTTAAATGTAGTTATTGTGTATAATCGCGTATATGTTACTTTAGTTATTTTGTTATAGGAATAAGGAACTAAAATGCCTCCGAGTGAGGAACTAGCTTTAGCGTTCCGGAACGTAGATGTAGAGCAACAACAGGAGACCTAGCAGTTAATGAAAGGTAAGGTCCTTGTGTGGTTTTCTTTCGTTTCATATGTGACAATTGTATGCGGATGTTGGAATATTCACGAGTTTTGTTTTGGAAGATAGGTATGTGAGTAGTGTGAAAGTATGATGTATATATATTCGAAGTGTGGTATCTCTGATTGAAACTAATAGAGGTGTATAACACTGATATAAGTGGAAGTGATGTATATATTGTTTTCATTTTAATTTTGGTATATAATTTATGGTGTCTTTTTTATTCGAGGATTGGTTATTTGACTTAACTGGCATTGGTTGAGATGGTTAAGTAGCTGGTTCTATGAATCAATATATATTTGAGTAGTTGGGTTTACAACTGAGGTATGAGGTTTTAATATATGTTATGGAAGTATATTATTTGATTTTCAGGTTATGACAGGATTTATATCTATGAAATGTTGAAAATACAAAGGAGACTCTGCCGAAATTTTTATGTCTTTCGTCAAGGTGTCTGACAAGGTTATAGGATTTTGGGGCGTTACATAAACTTTCATGTCTATACTATGCTTCTATTGCTACTAGTCTGCTATCATACTCTCTTTTCTGAATTCCGTAGTTTAAGTATAAGGAGCTACTACTTAAGAATAGGATATAAGTATATATCTATACATATTTGTTTTCTATTGCCTGACTATCTTTTATTTATTTTTATTGGTGTATATGATAAAAGGGACTTTTCTGATGATACCATCCCAAAGTTATCCCCTGATGCTTGCAACTACTGAAGGTGGGATATCTGTACAAATGACGTTTGAGAGCTTGAGTTTAAAACAAGTCCCATTTATTGGAAAACAATGTGTATTTCATTCGTGGCAAGTCCTATTTATGAAAAAAGTTTTGGTGATGTTATTTTAATAAAAGATTATGTGATTGGATGTACTTGTGAGATTTCTTGTTTATGTTATGGACGATTGCAGAATACCCAATAAGTGGGGGCATCTTTATACAGGTTCAGTAGTCTCCCAAAAATGGTGGTTTTGGGGAAAATTATTTTTTTTACATATGGAATAGTTTTGTAACGGTATAAAACCGTAACGAATCTTTGCAATGAGTAACACTTACGAAGCAGCAAAACCGTTACCAAAAGAAAATTAACCGTTACAAATTTTATAAATCAGTAACACAAAAAAGCGTTACTAACTTTATAAAACCGTTACAAAAGAGTAACACAATTGAGCAAAGAAAACCGTTAGCAAATATTTTTAGTTATGGAAAAAACCGTTACAATAAATAATTATGTAACGGTTCTAAACCGTTATGAATATTAATAACGAATTAGCAACGCCCAAACTGTGATGCAAAAAAACTGTTACAAATATTTTTAGTAACGGTTTTTGACCGTTAGGTATGTCCTATTTTGGTATAGTGTAGGGCGTGTAGTGGAGATGAGGCGTCATCGTCTTCGTCGTTAGGGACGATAGCTGAGGAGGTGGGACCTAGGTCTGTAGGAAATATTGTTGATCTGAGGGGGAGTTTGGTTGGGTGAACTCCGATCTGACGATATACGACCTGAGTGGAGAGAGAAATGTATTTGGCTTGGATTACGTTCCTCGAGATGGGGTGTTGTGGTTTGTTATGGCCAATTGAAGGCTGGGATGAGGTTACCGTTCTCAAGTCTTACTGTGGAGGTTTTGAACTTTTGTGGGAAAACCCCTTGACAGTTCGTGGGGAATAGTTTGAGAGTTTTTCATATGTTGGATTTGTTGAATGATAGGGGCTATAACATCATCTATTTATCGAATGTGCTTGAGTATTTTTCGGTGAAGAGGTCGTCTGTTATGAATTTTAGTTTGTAGGTGTTAAGGGATAAATTTGTTATGATTGTGGGTGTGAGTAAGGAGGATTGGGGCGTAGGCCCTTACTGGTTGTGGGTAATTATTGTCCTTCTCATTGGGAGTTGACGAATTGTACTATAAAATGGGATGGTAGGTCGTTATGTTATAGGTCGTAGTGTATGTAGGGTAGTTGATATTTAGAACGTTCTGACATTTTTATTTTGTTTTGCAGAGGTTGCTATTTGTGGGCGTACGAACACCGGAGCTATAGAAGAGTTTGCTTGTTTGAGTTGGGAGGAGAAACGATCTGTCTTAGGAGAGGTTGCGCATTACTTCAAGAAACGCATATAACACCCGGCTATTTCTATTTATTATTTTTATAATATATGATTAATATTAATAATAAGAATAAATAAAATAAAATAAATAGGATAAAGATTAGTGGAGAGAGAGGAAACGTGGGAAAAAAGGATAAACCCTCTTCCCTGTTTTCGGGGATTTTGAAAAAAATAAACACAGAGAGGAGTTCACACGGAAAGTTTTATACAGAGAAGAAAGAAGAAGAAATGGGGATTTGTGCACTTCTTATCTAGCTTTGGATCGGATTTTTGGCGTTCTGTTCTATATTTTTTCTGCAGGATACGAGAGGTGAGTAGATACTGTTATCTTTCACTGAAATTATCGACATTCACATTACTACGTATGTTAGAACTATGTATGTTAGTCTATTTAAAATTTGCTTATTCTGTCCAAACATAAGTTTCTGTGTAAGTTACGATTTCTGTCGAAACCATGAGGTTCTGTTTTTATTCACGAGTAACAGTTGAAACAAACATTTATTTGGGGGGGGGGGAGGGGGGGGGGGGTTTAAATGTTTGAATGGGTTGATTTTTATTTGATTGATCGTATTGGGTTGTGTTGTGTGAACTGTCGATTTGAATTCTTTGAAACTGCTGGTTTGTTTAGGATGTGAAATCTGATCGGTTGGTTATTGGTTGGATGTGATACGTGGGTTAATATTTAGGGGGTGTTATTGAAGCTCCGAAGGTGTGTCAATGGCATCGATGGAGAGTTTTGGGGAAAATCTATTTGGTTGTTTTTGGTTTAATTAAAGTTGTAGAGTTTTTTATTTGGATTAAAATCGATGGATTTATGGTGGTTAGAGTTTGGTGTTTGATTGTGGCTGATCGGTGAAAGCTTTGGGCAGGACAGTAATGGAGTCGAACTCAGTTTTGGGATGTGAGGGGAATCGAGTTTTGGTTATGTCTAGGGGTTCAAAATCGAACTATTTTGGTGGTGGTGAGTGGGAGTTGTGGTGGCTAATTCGGTGGCGGTGTGAGATGTTGAGGAAGAAGAAGGAGACTACGATCTAGTGCTCCAGGGCTTCTATTTCTTTTAGTTGGGCTTGGGCCAAAATAGAACTGGTGGGCTTGAGTTTGTTTTTAAGTTATAAGACTTTTAGTCTTAAGTTTTGTTTGAGTTGGGCTTGGGCCGAAATATAAACATGTGGGCTTAAGTTTTGTTTAAGATGGGCTTTGGGTGAGAGTTTGTTTTTGGGCCGAATCTGTGCCTGGTTTGGAATCAAGTTTTCACATAGTTGATTCAAACTCTTGCCAAAACATGAAAAAGTGGTTTTTCTTAGTCTTCTTTCCAACGCAATTGGCCTCGTCGCATTCCGAGGTCTGTGGAGGTAGATATGGTGTCTGGAAGTTTGGTTGAGAGAAAGCAGTGCATCAGAAATCAGTTTCTGCGCACTGTTTTAAGTCCAATTTTAATTTAGTTAGAGTTTGAACTATATTTTTATGAAAACATAAAAAAGTAAGATTTGGAAGTCTGATTTCTATTCCCATTGCCCTCATTGGATTCCGAGGTTGTGGAATTAATTATGGTGTCTGGAAGTTTGACTGGCATAAAATAGTGCGTTAGAAATCAGTTTATGCATATTGTGTTTGAGCTTAATTAGTTTTCGATTATTTAGAATGAGATTGAGTATTTTTGTAAAACATAAGAAAGTAAGTTCTGTGTGTTAGATTTTCAACGCAAAAAGCCTCGATGCATTTGGACACATGTAGAAAGCGTTGTGTCATTAAGAAAATAATCCGTCATAAATCTAGTTTGCTAAAAATTAGTATTTTTACCAAGTTTGAACTATTTTTACTCCGAGATAGAATGACATTGGGACTTCGAGTTCTACATGAAAAAGTAAATATATCTATTATAGTTTTCAAATAATCAGGTGATGTATCATTTGGATGGCTATAGGAAACGTTATTGTTTTGGCAAGTTACCTAGATAACCTACCATGTTTTCTTTTTAGGGGAGCTCTAGTTAACTTTTCTTATTGTAATGAAATAAATGATTTTACTTAGACATATGAGTGTCTTGAATCTTGATTGCTTAATTTTACATTTGTATTATATTCCAAGTACAATTGTTGCATATACACTAAATGTTAGTATAGATTTATGTTATATCACGTGATATGTTACATTAAAGTTTGTGTTTAATATATATATATATATATATATATATATATATATATATATATATATATATATATATATATATATATATATATATATATATAATTGAGGAATGAAAGGGAAATAAAGTATGCAACCTTAAAGCATGAATTCGTATTGTTCTTTGACTTTAACTATGTGGCTGACAGGAACGAACTACGAATGTTTGATTCCAATCTTGAAAGATTTAGATACGTAGGCAGCTTTGAACAAAATTGCAGCCACTATATTATATATTAGTTATTAGTTATTAGTTATTATGATAACTATATGTGTACAATGTTAGTACTTAATTGTGTACGTGATTGTGGTTGTTTAAAATGTATTCACGAGACATTTAACTAATGCGTTATTCCTGATTGAACATTTTGATATCAATGATTTATATAATTGATAATTAGCTAGGTGAGTTGATTAGTTATTGTGTTTGAAATATTTAGTAATGATTCTATTGTTTGAGATGATATTTGTTTTGTAATGAAAATATTATAATAAATGAGAACTCTTGAGTGTTAAAATCCAGTGTAAAAGTGTTCGGTGAAAATTTAATATGTCGCCCACATCTTTAGATCTCTCCACGCCTCTTTAATGAAAAGAAATAAAAGGAAATATTTATAACTAATGATGTTATGTGAAAAGCCGCCTTAGAGAGAAACTACGACATTCGCCTTACGGTCGGGTGTATTCTTTGAGTGTACGAGAATGTAGGTCTGAATTCCTTGAATGTGGCAAAAATGACCTAAAGTATTCATTGAATGTGCCATGAATGACCTGTTAGTGTTATAATGGGTATTCCTTAAATGTGGCGAGAATGACTTAAGGTATTCATTGAATGTGCCATTAATGACCTGATATTTTGTTATGCCCAAAAGAGGCTTTGTGTATGTGCATGGATGTGACACCCGAAACCCAACACACATCCCGAGGACGTGGAATGAATCTCGAGGCGGTCGCTATCCCGATTCTACCGAAATTTCGGCAGAGTTTTCTTTGTTTAATCGACATTCGTAAACCCTAAAACCTGTCATAAACCTGTCATAACCAGGAAATCCTAAACTATAACCTTCCAACAACCATATATATACAAACCAACATTCTAAACAACATTATATACATCCACCTACTGTTTAAGTGTAACTGCTACTCAAATACATCAAGTATTACATCAAAATGAGCGAAGCTCTCTCTATATATACAACCAAAATGACTAGACTATCTCTATACAACCCAAAATACTTAACTTGACTCTGTCCTCATCAAGCATAAGGGAATCCTCCCAAATCCCCATAACCATCATCGCTAGGGTTAGGAAAAGCCTCCTCCTTGAATCGCTCGTCTGAAATGTTAAGTAGGATGAGCAACAACTATGCCCAAGAGAAACGCATTACATAACCAATAAATAGTCTACTTATAGAAAACATTTAAAACATCGGGGTTTCTATATTAGTATTCAAATATTGTGACTATGTATATATACATCACTAACTAGCGTAAATCATCTCGACATGCTTCATTGATATACAAAATAGAGTTTTTCACAATCATCATAACAACTATTGTGGGCGTGATCCTATTAGAATGGTGAGGGTACGACCGGGTACTTAGCCCGATCCGCAGGCAAATCTCGGTTCAATACTTTCCAGTGTGAACCATGCACCGTTGTTTTCCTGATTTTACCGGCAGGGAGCTGAAATGTCGTTGTTGTGTTCGTACACACAAAATCCCCAAAGCTTTTAGGGCTCAGGTGGGCCATGTGACCACGACCCCCATATGGGCTGTCACCTAACTTACGGTGGTCAACCGTTCGACGAATCGGAGGCGCCAGGGATCGACACACATCCGGGGAGTGGACTAACTCTCACTCCTCGCGTCTAAACCTCATCGAGGTAACATGTAACTCCACACAAGCTAATCACCATACAACGTGACACGTACAAACATGGTTATCTAGAAAAATTGAAAAGGAATTCCCGGACTACATCCAGTGATGCATCCCTTTAAAGGTGGCCCACCACCTCGAAAGGTGTACACCACCGTTGGAATCCTAGAGCGAACTGCCGTCTCCGGAAATACGACAACAGTTCCTTTTTTATAGGAATTCACAATTCATTTTCTAAATCCCCTCGTGATAAGCATAGTAATATATATATACTCGTATTACCGGTTATTTCCAAATACTATAGATACATATTTAGTTTTTCTTTTAAAACTGTTGGTCCTGTATGTGTGAGTTCCTGGATTTCCCCATCGATCACATACAACCTATGACTCCCAAACGGGCCAATCATAGTAAATGACAACCGATGATTCCCAAACGGCGAATCATCGTAAATAACAACGAAACTCTATCCCGGGGACAATCCAGAACCTCACCCATATTTACAAACAACCGGGTAATCCTTACCCGCATTACAAAATCACTCTCTCTGTCTCATTACAGAGACAAGAGACGAGAACCCTTCCCAAAACCAGTTTTTCTCTTTTAACAAAGAAAACAAATCTCCGCTACCCCGATTTTACCAAAAACCCATTTCACACGAAAACTATCTATATATATAGTTTATAGCGAGGAAATACAGTGCAAAACATGAATATCATATATACATGCATGGTTGATATGCAACTATCTATTTCCTATTTAAACAATTCAAATCATGCATGAAAATAAGCAGACCATATATTGGTATGTAGGTTCCTACCTTAGCAAGCTCCGTTCTCCTCAAGCCCACTTAACCGAATCCACTCGAGATCACTCCTATAACACCAGATGTATACGTCGGTCGTTAGAGTTTATCAAACTAACAAGGAAATTCTTATCTACGAAAGTCGAGAAGAATCTCGACGTTAATAATTTGGTTTCGGTTAAATTTTCATCTAACTACCGTTAACAGAGCTACAGGCCATTTCTGGCACTGATACTCTGACAGTCTCCGCGGCCTTTATGTCAATACTACTCCTATCAATTCTACTAACGATTAAGATTTTTCCCAACTCCAACTACAAACAAATTCCACTCTTCAATTCACCTTAAATCTAGAAATAATTACGAGGTATTCCTTATCAATCGTTCATCAATCGACCTAATCCTAAACAAGTATATAACTAACATAAACTTCTCTAAAATAGAGTGAATATTTATAATTCTTACCGAGTCAGTAAGAACAGCTCCTTAGCTAGCTGCTCCACCGATATCGCTCAACTCAATCTTCTCCAAACAAGCTACTGCCGACATTCAACAACCAATTTCAATTATTATTATTTTTTTCAATACATCACAATCCCATCCAAATTTCAACACTCCAACCATAATAACTTCATTAATGAATGGGTGCGAATTTACTCTAATACATATAACCTTAGAATCATTGCTTTTAAAATTCCCAGACCTATAAAACAAAGTATAGAACTAAAGAATATCAAAATCTCTTACCAAATCAGTAAGAATTCTTCATTTAGCTTTCTTCTCGGCTGATTTCGTTAAGCCATCACCTCTCCAAATAGCTACTGTCGAATTATACAATCACCCCATTCAAATATCTTCAGTAACACATCAAATCCATTGAAATGAGTTTAAAACTATTTGTTTGAAACAAAATTACTCACCTTTCGCGGAAAACACGACTCAATTCAAATAAATTTTTGAATCTCCACACTCGCGTTTACTGTTGTTAAGGATTGGGTGTTTGAATTGAGGTTTTTAATCACTGAAATTGGATGAATTTGGGTTTCTCTCTCCTAGGGTTTAAGAGATTGGGCGAAATTGGAGAGAAATTTGGTTTCGCGATTTTGGTTTGGCCGATTTTTTTTTTTTTTTTGTTTCGTGCGTTTTTGGTTTAGTGCGATACGGGGTGTTTTTTTTTTCTTGTTTCGCGATTTCGTTCTATTTGGGCCAATATATTTAGGCCCAAGCCCAATATATTCCAATTAAGCTTAAGGTCCTAATACTCCTAACCACTAACTCATTTGACGTCGCGTCGTAATTATTTTTCCGGCCCATCCCGCTAAATTTAATCTTCTATATTCTATCTTACCGCAAGCTATAACAATAACCCACTCATGCGTGTAAGCTGTTAACTCGTGCCAGCTTCGAACGCAGAAAACCGCTAACCGACATTTTTGGTCAAATTTTCGTATAAGATTTGCTTATCTAACGGGGCTTAGGAGTCGGAGTTAAGTTTCCTTAAGTTACGTACATTTGAAATATAAACCCGACGACCAATTTACATAAACGACCCTAGATTTAATATGAAATTTACAAAAATACCCTTAATAATAATTCAGGACTTTACAATGGAAAGCCTAGAGATGGATGTGACTCACAAGTTACGAGTTTACAAGATGAAAATATGTTTCTTGGAGGAGATATCCCCGCTTGGGACATATGTCTTATAGTGGTACTCGGTGTGAGTGAGGCACACGGATATGTGTGATTTGGCAAATGTGTAAAGTCAAATCGTGGAGTAGGAACTAAAGGTTGGGATGTGTCTTTTAATAAATGAGTCAACGAGATAATTAATAAGCAAAGTAAAATATTAATTTTACATGTGATGGAGTTATTGCATATGAATATTTATATATTATGATGCATATGATTTCTTATGAGAAATGTTTATGTGGTTTGTGTGAGTTGATACTCACAAGGGATGAATGTACTCCCTGGTTGTGACTTTTTCCTCGTTCTCATAAGTAAACGAGTGATATTAAAATAAAATATTGATTTTACGTATGACTGAGTTATTACATATGAATATTTATGTATTATGATGTACATGATTTCTTATGAGAAATATATACGTGGTTTGTGTGAGTTGATACTCACAAGGGATGAATGTACTCCTTGGTTGTGGTATTTTCCTCGTTCTCATAAGTAGACAAGTGGTTTTTAAGAAAAATATTGGCTTTAAGTATGAGTGCGTTGTTGGATATGATTGGTGATATATTATGATATGATACATATAATTTCTTATGAAAGAATGTGAATATGGTTAGTGTGATATGAATGTTAGTTAATACTGGTGAGATATTATGATATGATGGATATGGTGATGTGATATGAATGTTAGTTAATATTGGTGATATATTATGATATAATAAATATAGTGGTGTGACATGAATGTTAATATTGGCGATATATTATGCCAGATTATATATACCCATGATGGTTGCAGTGAGAATAAAATAGATGTATACTATAAATGGTTACGTTTGGAAAATCTAACTTTTTTTTGCAGGAGGGTAGAACTTATTAACTTTTATGCAGAGACGTTGTCCTACCCTAAGACGGCGTGCTAGCTTAAAGGTAAAGTGTATCA
The DNA here is from genome assembly GCF_015680905.1 of Coptis chinensis. Classification (NCBI taxonomy): domain Eukaryota; kingdom Viridiplantae; phylum Streptophyta; class Magnoliopsida; order Ranunculales; family Ranunculaceae; genus Coptis; species Coptis chinensis. The sequence continues at coordinate 95,776,755 of NC_141462.1, forward strand.
AACTCATATTTAAATAAGTTATCATATGTGTATGTAATAAGTGAAATGTAAGTAGTAATTATATTGTGAGTTATTTTGGAAAGTGAGAATGATGAATACTGTTATATGAGATTTCTTGAAAATGTATATTTTGGGGTTAAAATCTTACTTGGGAAGAAACTGCACGCCATTTTGAGAATACGGAACTAAATTGTCTTCCAAGTTGAAATGATTGTAATAACATATTTCTTGGTTTGAAAGATTGAACATATTGCTATATTATTTTATATTTTTAGTTTTACTCATACCAGCAAATTCAGTTTGTTAACCCATGTTTGATTTGTTTTGCAACGTGGGTGTGTTCTTGGAAACATAGATGGTGGAGTGTAGTGGATGAGGACACGTGATTTGGATTGCTCTTGGAGTTTTCTGGTTTAAGTTTTTATGAAGTGTACGGTTTTGTTTTGAGACAAATATAATAGAGCTGGTTAGTTTCTTTGTAGTTTAATAATATGATTGAAGGTCCGTTTTGGTTTTAAATTTGATCTCAGATTTTAATATCGTGATTTATAATATGTTATTAGGGTCATTTCATCCTGAGTTTTCAGATGATTGAATAAGGCGACAATTGAGATAATTATATCTTGGATAATTCCCTATTTTAAATTTTCTAGAAATTTGGGGTGTGACAAACGCAGAGGTGAGAAAATCAACCGGAAGAAGGTTGAGCAAAAGAAGAGGGACCGAAGACATCTCTGACTCTAGCTCGGATACTGAGATAGATCGAGAAGATCAAAGAAGGGGGCCTGTTTCTGGAGCAAGAAATGTTGGTGTGGGCTCTGGTAACCGTTCTTTGGGTAGACGACCTGTGGAGCGGGGTGAGAGTGATAAGGGTGGACGTGGAAGTGGGAGTGCTGGGGGGAGTCAGGGAGGTGGTGATGCTCCCGCTCCATTTCTTTGAGCCTCGGTTGAAGAGGTGAACTGAATATGGCGAAAGCCCGAGAGGTGGCTAAGAGACGCCGACTGAAGTCTGAGGAACGACCTGTTATGTTGGAAGGTCGTACTTCATCAGGTCGGGCTCCTTTAAAAAGGATGAATATGAATGAGCTGGCAGTTGATGTCGGTGTTACTAATGCTAGGGGCAAGAAGAAAGCTAGTGACACCGAAGCTAACTACCCAAAAATATAAAGGGTCTGGCAGTACATTCCAAGGTGATGAGGCTGGTAAGTTTGACGTTCTGGATAGGACGGTCACCTATCTCGATCCCAGTGAGTGGGCTAACGCTGCTGGTGAAGAATAAAGACTGCAGTTTCAAGTCTTCACTGGTTGTGAATGGACTGCTAGAGATTATTGTTCTTGATTGGGACAGGAACGCGCTGGAGACTGGAAAGGATCTGGAGGCAAATCTGAAAGACATAGATCGCTCGATCTATTTTGTAAGTATCTTTCCGATCTAAGCTTTGTTTTGTGTTTTGTGTTATTGATTTTTGACTTATTTTGTTGGTTTGTCAGGTTTTTGCTATATATAGGAAGTTGAAAGAGATGGTAGTTATTTCTGACTTGTACAAGAAGGAGCTGGAGGTTGCCAAGGAGGCTTATGATAAACTGGTGGCTATGCAAGAGGTTGAACGAGCTGAAGTGGTGGGGTTAAGGGCTCAGGTCGGTGACTTGGCTAGGAAGGTGGCTTTATTGCAGCCATCTATTAACTTTTCAAGGGTGGAGGTAGCGCATTGGATTGCTGAGAGCAAATAATCGCAGGCCATTGTTGAACGAGCAAGAAATGTTGGTGTGGGCTCTGGTAACCGTTCTTTGGGTAGACGGCTGTGGAGGGGGGTGAGAGTGATAAGGGTGGACGTGGAAGTGGGAGTGCTTGGGGAGTCAGGGAGGTGGTGATGCTCCCGCTCCATTTTGCAGGCCTCAGTTGAAGAGGTGAACTGAATGTGGCAAGCCTGAGGTGGCTAAGAGGACGCGACCTGAAGTCTGAGGAACAACTGTTATGTTGGAAGGTCGTACTTCATCAGGTCGGGCTCCTTTAAAAAGGATGAATATGAATGAGCTGGCAGTTGATGTCGGTGTTACTAATGCTAGGGGCAAGAAGAAAGCTAGTGACACTGAGCCAACTACCCAAAAATATAAAGGGTCTAGCAGTACGTTCCAAGGTGATGAGGCTGGTAAGTTTGACGTTCTGGATAAGACGGTCACCTATCTCGATCCCAGTGAGTGGGCTGACGCGGCTGATGAAGAATAAAGACTGCAGTTTCAAGTCTTCACTGGTTGCGAATGGACTGCTGGAAAGGATCTGGAGGCAAATCTGAAAGACATAGATCGCTCGATCTATTTTGTAAGTATCTTTCCGATCTAAGCTTTGTTTTGTGTTTTGTGTTTTGTGTTATTGATTTTTGACTTATTTTGTTGGTTTGTCAGGTTTTGGCTATATATAGGAAGTTGAAAGAGATGGCAGTTATTTCTGACTTGTACAAGAAGGAGCTAGAGGTTGCCAAGGAGGCTTATGATAAACTGGTGGCTATGCAAGAGGTTGAACGAGCTGAAGTGGTGGGGTTGGGGGCTCAGGTAGGTGACTTGGCTAGGAAGGTGGCTTTATTGCAACCATCTATTAACTTTTCAAGGGTGGAGGTAGCGCATTGGATTGCTGAGAGCAAATAATCGCAGACCATTGTTGAACGAGCTCAGAAAGAGTACAACGACCTGGTTGATCTGGTAGAGAGCGGTGATGTCTACATTATAGTGGATGATTATATGGAACTAGAACGTAAGTACAAAACCTTGAAAAGGTCTGTCGAAAGTGGGGTTGTAGCAGTAACTGTGGAAAGTATTACTGCAGATGCTAGTAGACGATCTGATCTGCCTACCGACCTGAGTGTTGCACCAGCTGCCGAACCAACTAAGGATGTTGCTTCTGAAGTGCTTGATGCAATTGGTAATCTAGCTGGTGGCTCTGTTAGTGAAGAGGGTTGCAATCTGGACCCCTTAAATGTGGAGAATTTGTCTTGTGTCAACTAATTTTGTTCTTCTTGTGATATATTTGATGGTGGGTGAATTTATTGAACTATTTTTGTTGCTAATACTGATAACTGCAATTTTTTATGGCGATGCTGAGGTCATTTTTCTAGGATAACTTGGGGGCTTCTAGTATCTAACCGACTTTGTAGTAAGTAAAATAGTTAAATTACTTATTTGTTTTGAAACGAGATTATCTGTGAATTTGGAATGAATGTGATTGCTTCCCTTGGTTCTTGTTTTGTTATTTGACGACCTGTCCTGCATAGTAGTAAATTCGACGACCTGTCATATTTTGGTAGATTGATGCTTTTAGGTCGTCAGTATTTTTTGTACAACTGATAGATGCGTGTAGTTAACACCTAGGTTTCTTCATGTTCTTAGGTGTGTGTGGGTTGATGGAGTGGTTTCTTTTGGGGGAACTTTTTATTGATTTTTTACTGATAATTAGCCTTTGAGTGGTAATTATAGTAGAGTCAAATTTAATCCTTTCAAAGGCCTTAAGTTGACTTGTGGTTATTTTGGGGGTATCTTAGATTGGATTTGACTGATAATTAGCCTTTGCGTGGCAATTATAGTTAAATCGTGCTTAACCCTGGTGTTGGTGTTAAGTTAATTTGTGGTTCTTTTGGGGGACCGTGGATTGGATTTGATTGATAATTAGCCTTTGCGTGGTAATTAAAGTTGAGTTGTTCTTAACCCTGGCATTGGTGTCAGGTCAGTTACTTTGATATCCCAGATCGGGCAGTGAGTGCAAGATGCGTTATACTCATGTAATGCAAGGAGAACACTTATACACGAAATGTTGATGAAATTTTATTCATATTAATTGATACATCTGGAGAAAAATTATTGGTAAAAGCACTTGAGTAAAGATGTACATTCCAAGGTCAGGGAAACACATCCAGTAAGCTCCATTTCTAACGAATTTATAAACTATGTATGGGCCTTTCCAAGTTGGGTCAAGCTTGGCTGGTGCTAAGGTCCTTTTGAGGACTAGGTCGCCAACTTGGAAAGATCTTGGGATGACCTTCTTATTGTAAGATCGTTGAATGGTTTGGTGCTACCGAGCTAGGGATATTACAGCAATTTCACTGCGCTCTTCTTGGAGGTAAACTTCTTTGGATAAGATGTTGTCGTTTTCTCCTAATTCGACGATGTCAGAACGTGTAGTTGTGATTGTAAATTCTGATGGTATTACTGCTTCTATTCTGAAGCAAAGTGTGAAAGAAGACTCGTTGGTACTCGTTCTAGTTGTTGTTCTGTATGCTCATAAAATGTTCTCGAGTTATTCTGGACATTGGCTTTTTTGCTCTCCAACTTCTTTTGGAGATTCTCTTTAATGGATTTGTTTGTGGCCTCTGCTTGGCCATTTCTTTGCGCGTATCTAGGTGTAGAAAATGCTTGGGTGATGCGCCACTTTTGTAGGAATACCTTGACTTGTGTGCCAGCAAATTGGGTTCCGTTGTCCATGATGAGGGTGTGGGGTAGACCATATATTGTGATAATATTGGTCTATATGAAGTTGATGACGTGGACTTCCTTAACTTGAACAAGTAGGATCGCCTTAACCCATTTGGTGAAGTAATCTGTTGCAGCCGGGACGTATTTGAGTCCTATTTTCTTTTGTAGGATAAATGGTCCCATGATGTCTAGCCCCCCACATATGAAAAGGTCACGGGCTGGTTATATTAATCAACTCCCGTGCTGGACTTAGGTGGTTGTGACCAAATGTTTGACATTGGTGGCATTTGAAAACATACTTCTTTGCCCCGAATCCCCGATGTGCATGCCTGACCAATAATATCCTTGAGCGATTGTTTTATGAGCCAGAGATCTTGCTCCTGCATGTTGTCACATTCGCCTTTGGGAATTCCATTAAAGATGAATTGGCCTTCGCGTGGAGTTATGCACCTTAGGTAGGGGTCCTCCTGTGGATTTGCGAAACAACCGTCCATTGATCACGGTGTATCTAGGAGCGCGAAATTGTATGGCACGAGCATTCCTTGCCTTTGCTGGGAGCTCGCTATGTAAGATAAATTTCAGAAATGGGCCTATCCACGATTAGGTGATCTCTTCTTCGATTGAGGGTTGGAAGTCCGTGAGGCTGTTGACACTTTCATGTTGGTAGTTGGACCTCTCTAGGATGTCAATGTAAACTGTTCTGGGACATGCATCTTAGGTTTTGAAGCTAAGAAAGTCAGGTTGTCTGCATGTCTGTTATTCTCTCGGGGAATATGTTCTAAGGAGAATGTTGTGAACGAGCTGATTATATCATTAACGACCTGAGCGTACTTGGCTAAGTTTGTTTCATTTGTCACATACTCTTTGGTGATCTGTTTGACGATTAGTTGTGAGTCAATGTAAGCTTTGAACTTTCGGACTTGTACGTAATTGTTGTGTCATGCAGAGGCCTGTGATTAACGCTTCATATTCTGCTTCATTGTTGGATGTTGCAAAATCGATCTTTATTGACTTTTGTAGTTGGGTTCCTTCTGGTGAAGTTAACACAGCCCCCAGTCCATTACCGATGTTGTTGCAAGCTCCATTTACATAGAGGTGTCATGTGTCTGGGGTGGTTGGTTGATGGAGTGAAGTAATGGGCTCGGGTTCCCAGTTAATATCTTCGACGGGGAAGTCAGCAAGAAAGTCGACAACGACCTGCCCTTTGTGAGATGTTCTGGGAAAAATTTGATGTGATGTTCTCTGAGTTCTTCAGCCCAATTGGCCATGCAGGCTGTTTTGTTGATAGAACTCAAGACCTGCTTGATGAGTACATCTATTAAGACCTTGATGCCATGAGCCTGGAAGTATGGTCGAAACTTGCGAGCAAAGTATAACAAAGATAACATTGTTTTCTCAATTGGAGAGTAATATTTTTCTGAATCTGCCAATGTCTTGCTGGTGAAATAGACTAGTTTTTCGATTCCCTTGCTTTCGTGAAAGAGGACCAAGCTGATGGTAAAATCAGTAGTCGCAAGGTAAAGCCCCATTGTTTCTCCTTCATTTGGTTTAGACAAGACGGGCGGAGTTGATAGGTAAGCCTTCAGGTCGTTAAAAGCTTTGTGGCATTCGTCTGTCCATGTGAATGTTGTGCCCTTCTTTAGTATTTGCAGGAACAGTCTGAATTTGTCAGATGTACGGGAGATAAATCTGTTGAGGGCTGAAACCATGCCAGATAGCTTGTGTATTTGTTGTTTGGAAGTTGGTTCTGGAATTTAAAGGAGAGCTCGTATTTGTTCTGGGTTTGCTTCAATGCGTCTTTGTGAAACGAGGTATCCTAAGAATTTCCTAAGGCTACCCCAAATACGCATTTTGCTGGGTTGAGCTTCATCTTGTTTTGGCGCAATCTTTCAAAGGCTTCTTGCAAGTGAGAAATGTAGTCGCTAGCCTTTACAATTTTGACTATCATGTCGTCTATGTAGACTTCCATAGTGTCGCCCAGCATGTCTTTGAACATTTTTGTGACAAGTCTCTAGTAGGTCGCTTTGGCGTCCTTAAAGCCGAATGGTAGGACATTGTAGCAGAACGTTCCTTGTTCGGTTATGAAGGACGTCTTTTCCTGGTCCTCTTCTGCAAGTGGTATATGATTGTATCCGCTGATAAGAGCCCAAAACTGTAGTTTTAACCCCTTAACAATCGTACTTTTAGACCAATTATGTGAATAATAAGTAAGAGTTAATATTGATTACGTGTTTTTATGCATTTCAGGCTTCAAAGTCCATTATGTGCCAGAAATGTGCCACTTTAGCGAGATAAAGGAGCAAAGGTCGGTTGCTAAGGAGTTCTGTGATTAAAGGCCAATTTTCAAGAAGACAAAGCCTTTGTAAAGCCCGGTCAAAAGCTGAAAAGTCAAAGTCCACTTGGGAAACTTGATTGCACAAAGTCGTGACTTCCGAAGACCATATCTTTGGACTCGGACATCGAATTGGGCCTACCTTATGTCAAAACGACCGGCTCGAAAAAGAGCTTTCCAATGGTCCAAGACTTGGCCCAATAAAAGGAGCAAAAGTGGACGAAATATCTGTCGAAGCCAACTACAGCTGAAGAGCCCATTTTGGACTAAAGAAATTGGGTTTTGGGCCCGATTTTCCGGCCCAAAACATGGCTCCAAGCCCATGCACGATTTTGGATCTGAAAGTATAAAACAAAAGCTTGACTCTTTGTTAATGGTAGTTAGGTTAGGAAGTTAATGTTAATGGAGTTTAGGGTTAGAAAAAGATAGATCTAGATTAGTTTTTAGATCTAGATCTAGTTTTTACATTCATTCAATTAGTTAGTTTAGAATCATATTTTAGTTTTTAGAATAAAGTAGTAGTTCTTCATTTCAATTTAGATTATTGCTTAAATTCTTATTTAGATTTAGTTGTCTTAAATTCATAATTAGTTATTCACAATCTTAGTTCTAAATTAGTTTTAATTTCGGTTTAATTTAATTATGTCTTATTGTTATTATTGTTCTTGTGTTGGGAATGGTAGTATAGAAGTTTCACATCAATCATTACTCTCACATTGTTCTTTTGTGTCGAGTAGTTGAATTCTAATTAAGTCTAGAGAGTTAAGAGTGGAGCGAATCCTTACTCATTATATTGCATGATTATGTTTTGAGAGTAAGAAGAATTGATTTAAAGCGTAAAAGCGGTGGGATTTAATTATTAGTGTTGTTAACATTAATATTTAGGATTCTACTATTTTTACGGTTATCAAATGGCGCCCGCTGCCATCTTAATCTCATTCAAGACAAAATTCAATTGCTTGAATCAAGGGAAATCCCCATTCTCTACCCACCCCACCCTTTTAATTTTTTTCATTCTTATTTCTTGAATTTTCGGGCTGTTCCTTTGTTTTCAGGGCATAGGGGCTTGGATTCACAGCGAAAAACACTGCGGTGAAGGTATTTCTAAATTTTTGAAAATTCTGAAAATTTTCATACATAACATTTAATGTGTTGTTGATTTACTGGAATATTTTCAGATTTTTCAAAGTTGGTTTACCTTGTGAAAAAAATACGATCTTTACAGTGCTGCATTTCAGTTTTCACACCGTATGTTCTTGAAAAACAGACGAGTAAGGTTACTTAGGGAGTTCTAAAAATTCTATAATTTTTACAGGAGTATCTATCCTAAGTCAGGAGTTTGTAGTAAAAATTTGACGAGTTTTTGATTTGTTTTGACCACCTAAATAGTAGAGTATTTCCAGTGTGTTCCTGCAGTGTTGCAAACACTTAATATCTGGAACACCAGCCGATAAGGAGAGGTTGTAGAACTCCAATTGCTTTAAAATTTTTACAGGAACAAGTAGGATCTGTCAGGAGTCTCCAGTAAAAATTTGGCAATTTTTGACTTTGTTTTGATGGGTTAACCATTCGGTTGTTTGTATTGTATCCAAAAACTGTTTTGCAAACTTTGCAGGGCAGTAGAGGGAATTTCATAGCTTCGATTGATCTGAAATTGTACAGGCTACTTGATAGATGTCTTAGCAAATTACTGTAAAAATTTCAAATTTTTTGGAGTACGATAAAAGGCCTAAAACTCGAAAACCCTGAAGCGCTTGACCAGCGCCCAAACCCGGCGACCGCGCCAAAAAACGGACATTCGAAAAAACAGAGGGCACCCGCGCCCTCGAAGGAAAATTCAGCGTGAATAGCCCAATTTTCACGGGTTAGTTCAAATTTCTATTTCTTCAAGTTATTCATTGTTTCTAACTTATTAAATACACTGAGATCGCGTATACAAAGCTATTTATTCAAAACGCGTAGCAAGGAGGCATTCAGGTACTCTTTCTTCCACTCCTCGCCTCTTTTGTCAAAGGAGTTTTAATTCTAGTATAATCGGGCTTGTTTTTGTAAAAATAAATACAACCGCCTATCTAGAATTTCACACACTACACTTGCATCAATGGCTAAAGAACAAGAGACTCCCTCTCTCGATTTTTATAAAGCCCTAAGCGATGGCCCTAAGTAGGTGCATCGTTCTTTCTGCAGGGACCTAGTGGGGGATTTTTGAATCCCCTAATATATTTAACTTGTTACCGGGTTTTCATGGTTTAGACCCGAGAAGCCTTACCAAAGACATCGTAGGATAGACCAAGCTCTCACTATATTCCATCATCCTAGCGTAAGTTTGGATCAAGTTAAACTTAGGGTGTTTCCTTTCACCCCTAGCCGACAATCGACGTCTTGGTTAAGCGCCCAAGCGCCAAACTCTCAGTAGACTCATGGGCTCAACTTGTTCAATTGTTCATGGAACAATTTTACCCACCACTAAAGGCGGATGAAATGCTTCACAAGATTCATTTCTTTGACTAGAATCCTCATGAATCCTTTTTGAGGAGGCACGGAATCGTTTCAGCGATCTTCTCGTTGAATGCCCGCATCATAATCTTGCGAAAGACACGCTTGTTCGTGTTTTCTTCAAGGGGCTTTCACATTATCATAAGGAGGTTCTAGATATCATGACTGGGGGTAGTTTTCTTAGTAAAGGAGCCTTGGAGGCTTATAAATTCTTAGAAGATCAATCTAAGAAGAACAACAATTGGGGAGGTAGCGATTCCTCCCGCTCCTCTCCTTCTTCTCTTGAGGGTTAAACATGATCCCGAGCTTAAAACTCTTATCGATGCCCTCACTAAAAGGTAGATGTCATCTCGTTCAACAACAACCCACTCCGGTCATGAACATTAACTCTACTTCGTTGTAATGTGCATTTGTAGTCTTGAGCATTCCGACTTCTATCATTCCTCTTGTCTATGCACAAACACCACCACAACCATCACACTTCAACCCGGTTAACTTCAACATCAAGGATAAAGGGAACTTAGGTGACCAGAATAGAGGTTTAGTACCCATAACCCGGAACTATCAACATCAAGACATGAGCGGCTCAACAAGCTTTAATTCCAATACAACCATCTACGGACAAAGTAGTAGTGACTTTGTTGGAGAAACAAAATCAAATTATGCAACAAAACTCGACTTGATGAAAGATCGGATGATCAAAACTCTAATATGATGAAACAAAGCGATACAAATGATGCGGTCTTTGTGCCAAAAGGTTATTGACATGTCTTCTAACCAAAATAATAACCAAACCCGGCGTGTTTCCAAGTCAGCGGTGCCTAATCCTAAGTCGACAAACACCGCCTTTGAAATAAAGCGATTATTTACTATAATGGTAATATAAACCAAAGGGGACTTCTGGTGCAGTCACTACCGCCGTTCGGTAGTAGTTGTAACCAAGTGACTATGCCTAAAGATTACCCACAAACTAAAAATGATACCATACCAAATACTATAATAGAAACCGAAGACCACAATTTGTAGAATTACCCGGTTAAACCCATGACCAAAAGGAAAACATTACAAGACCCAATAATAGAAAGTGAAGACCTACACACGTAGAGGTTCCAATATAGACACCTAGATGGAAAAGCGGCTAGAGATAAAGCAAAAAGACTAATAATACTTTTATCCCTTCTACTCAAAAAGGGCGACAATTTTGATGAGATTAGGGAAGTGTTTAAAATTTGACTATAAACCTACCTTTTCTAGAAGCTATAAAAAGTCTACTGGACACGCTAAGTTTCTAAAAGAGTTGTGCACCAAGAAGAGGAAAACCAACATACCCACGAAGCATTCTTAAGCTGAATAATATCACTCTTTATCCGACATACTTGAATTGTTAAGTACAAGGACCCTGAATTAGATCTCTAATCGTACAATGCACCTTAGGTAATACCTTCATAACAACTGCTTTATTAGACACGGGGCGAGTGTTAACTTACTCCCTTTTTATTTATATAAACAACTAGGTCTAACAAAACTTCAACCAACCAAAATGATTTTGCAGTTAGCCCGATCGTTCTATTAAGTATCCGAGGGTGTAGTTGAAAATATTCTCATTAAAGTTCGGGATTTTTACTATCCGGCCGACTTTGTTATTCTTGACACGAAGTTGCTCATGATTCCATTCCCATCATCTTAGGCGTTCTTTCTTGGCGGCCGTCAATGCCCAAATCAATTGTCGGGATGGCTCAATGACTCTTTCTTTTGGAAATCTTTCGTAGAAGTTAACATGTTTAGACAAAAACAGGGGACAACTAGGTTTTTTGTAGAAGGGGAAGTGAAGTCCATTGAGAGTTTTGTACCTCACATTAGTGCGGGTGACACTTTAGTCCCCACACTAGTAGACCCCTCTTATGGAAGAAGACAAGGATCTGATTTCTACTCCCTAGACATAGATAACATCAAGGAGGATTTCCTTCGACTTTTTGCAACCCTTCTTTCGCCTCGAAGTTCTCTCCTATTGACATCCATTCATCTCTTGATGCCATGGCCGAAAGAAGAATTTTTAAGCCCTCTATCCCGGTGATTCTTCTTACCCACCTATTGAGGAATATCTTGCATATCTCAAGGCCTCGATGATATAGACCTAAGAACACTAGTTGAACACCATTCACCCACTTCACATCCTCATGTCACTCATTCACCTTCCATCGCGAATGTTCCTCGCCCTCTACCTTTTCAAAGAACCATTGAGTTTGTACTTGACCTTGGCGTTTCTCCTATGCTTCATAACTATCTAAAACCAAGCTGGTGAAGAAGTAACACCCAAGGACAAGCCACGACACTTTTTCATTTTTTCCATTTTTTTCCTTCTCAAAATTATCCACATCCTACATATCTTCCACAACCATCAATTTTCTCCGCTCATTTACTTGGCATCCCCCTTCAGGAGGAGGACAAAGAAGAAACTGTATGCTTTCGATTAGGTTTTAGATCTATAAGGCTTTGCTCTCATTCCACTAAAATTTCGTCATATGAAATCTTGGTGCTTAATTACGTTTGATGGTGCATTCCATGTTAATTATTTGTGGAAAGACCCACAACTTTTCGATTGTTGATATATGGTAAACTGCATTTTTAATACATATATATTAGATTAAGTCTAGGGAATCGACTTTAAAAGACTCAAGTTTCGTACAATAGCAACTTTCTGGAATATAGGCCAAACAAAATTTTCAAACTTAAAAGAGTTTTCCAATTTTGTTTGGGGGTGTATATTTTGGTATTCATTTCAAATCATGTTGCCACCCTAAGCCTGTCATATGTTTACTCAGTAGAGTTTGTGTTAGTTAGTGCGTACCGGTTTAATTGTGTTTCATATTATCATATCATCTTTACAATATTTACATTCTGAGTGCTTTGCCAATTTTTGCCACATTTCTATGGTAAATTCTTTCCTTATCTCTTTACACTTTGAGGACAAAGCGTTTGATTGTTTGGGGGTGGGATAGAAACATTGCAAAAATTAGACACTTTTAGGATGTAAATTACGCACTTTTATTTATAAAATGTTAAAAATTATAAAAATTAGTTAGTTACATAATTTAATTGTGCTATTGAATTGTTTCATGAACCCCCTTCTCCCAAATTGTTTGGGGGTGGTATAGAAACACGATGTAAATGTTAAGCACATATTAGGTTGTATATTACGTATTATTTGTCTTAAAAATAATAAAAATAAAAAGTTTATGCTATACACTTAGGAATATTTGTATTGTTTCTTTCTCTATGCTCTTAATAATCTAGAAGTCTCACATAGCTTTTGCATTAGAATAGTTTTTATAAACTTAGGTTAATATGTAGGTAATAATCTTTGTATCTATCTATAAATATATTACATGAGTATCTATGATTGTTTGGCAGTAAATTTCTGAAATCTAGGCTAGAGTACTTATTATACAAATCCTGTGAGAATATAGCCTAAAAGCCTTATATGAGTGAAACATTTGAGAAATGACACAAAGGGAGAAGTATATTCCAAAAGAGAAATCACGTCCACTTGCTTGACCACTATACCATGTCCTAAGAGAGAATTTAGGCCCTTTTTGGATCGATATAGCTAGAAATTCTGACCTAAGTATATTTTCCGCTAGTAATAATCGAGCCTTTCATTAGCCCTTTCATAAACCACAAATCCTTTACCCTGTTACAAAACAAAATAAAATAAAAAAAAATTCAACCTACCCAATTTAGATAAGTCCGAGAATAGAATAAGGAAGAAAGAAGAAAGAGAAAACGTATGTAAACAAAAGTTAGTTAATTGCTCTACAGAAAATAAAGAAAATAAGTTTCCATCCAAAGAAAAGAAAAATAAAAATAGAAATAAAATAAAAACTCTAAAAAAATATAATAAAAGGAGTCAAAAGCCAAAGAAAAAAAATATATATGGCTAAGGATGGAAACAAAGTGTATAAGCAAAAGTAAATAACAATGTTTTCTCTAGTTACATAATATGAAGACTCTATTATCTCAGACTTGTCCCTTTTGAATATCCATTTCCTTCCTTCTTAAACCATCTCCTAATCCCCGCAACACCTAATAAAGACCTCTAGCTCAATTAAGAATAGGTTAGTGGGATAGTAAAGTCTTGAGATATGTTTGATCAATTTTCGCTTCCTTGTGTGTCATTGAGATTGTAAGGTAAAGTATGCCCATCGCATTGCTGGAGTAAGCAAAACTTGAGTGGAAAAATTAGAGTGATTTTTGTCTTGACTTTTATGTGAGAACCTACTTGGGGACGCTTATTCTAAAGTTTGAGAAATGGACACATACTGCATTTCATAGCATTACTCATTGTATATATGTTTATTCGTAGATGATTGATTATTATGCATATATTAGCTTAGGTTTCAACATGATTATTACGTATTCATTGCTAGTAAGATGTATAGATAATTGAGACATAAATAAGGAAACAATAGTTTTATTTCTTAGTCGGTGTAGTATAGATGAAGTTTGTGAGTACCTTCACTTTGGAAAACTCTCACGAGGCTATAACTCGTCCCACTAGGAATTCCTAATGGTTTAAGGCCTTGTTGCATATGGTTGATGCAATCGCATTTCAGTAAAGCGAAAGTAGATAGAACTCCATTTTTGGTCACTTATTCTAATTTCTCATCTTTGCTTGAGGACAAGCAAAATGCTGTTTTGGGGGTGGTTTGATAAGAGCCCAAAACTGTAGTTTTACCTTAACCCCTTAACAATCGCACTTTTTAGACCAATTATGTGAATAATAAGTAAGAGTTAATATTAATTACGTGTTTTATGCATTTCGGGCTTCAAAGTCCATTATGTGCGAGAAATGTGCCACTTTAGCGAGATAAAGGAGCAAAAGGTCGGTTGCTAAGGAGTTCTGTGATTAAAGGCCAATTTTCAAGAAGCCAAAGCCTTTGTAAAGCCCGGTCAAAAGCTGAAAAGTCAAAGTCCACGCGGGCAGAAACAATGCACAAAGTCAGCAGAACTTCTGAAGACCATATCTTTGGACTCAGACCTCAGAATTAGGCCTACCTTATGTCAAAACGACCGGCTCGAAAAGAGCTTTCCAATGGTCCAAACCTTGGCTCAATCAGAGGAGCAGAAGTGGACGAAACATCTGTCGAAGCCAACTACAGCTGAAGAACCCATTTTGGACTAAAGAAATTGGGTTTTGGGCCCGATTTTCCGGCCCAAAATATGGCTCCAAGCCCATGCACGATTTTTGGATCTGAAAGTATAAAAACAAAAGCTTGACTCTTTGTTAATGGCAATTAGGTTAGGAAGCTAATGTTAATGGAGTTTAGGGTTAGAAAAAGATAGATCTAGATTAGTTTTTAGATCTAGATCTAGTTTTTTTACATTCATTCAATTAGTTAGTTTAGAATCATATTTTAGTTTTTAGAATAAAGTAGTAGTTATTCATTTCAATTTAGATTATTGCTTAAATTCTTATTTAGATTTAGTTGTCTTAAATTCATAATTACTTATTCACAATCTTAGTTCTAAATTAGTTTTAATTTCAGTTTAATTTAATTATGTCTTATTGTTATTATTGTTCTTGTGTTGGGAATGGTAGTATAGAAATTTCACATCAATCATTACTCTCACATTGTTCTTTGTATGGAGTAGTTGAATTCTAATTAAGTCTAGAGAGTTAAGAGTGGAACGAATCCTTACTCATTATATTGCATGATTATGTTTTGAGAGTAAGAAGAATTGATTTAAACGTAAGAATGGTAGGATTTCGTATTAGTGTTGTTAACATTAATATTTAGGATTCTATTATTTTTACGGGTTATCATCCGCTATATACGTCTATGAATGATAAAATTTCATGACCGCAAATTTGGTCTACCAGTATGTAAATCCTGGGTAGGGAGAAGCTGTCTTTTGGGCAATGCTTGTTGACGTTGGTGAAATCGATGCAGAGTCATACTTGACCATTTTTCTTAGGAATGGCTACAATGTTAGCTAACCAGGTCGGGTATTTGACCTCTCTAATAAGTCCAACCTTTCTGAGCTTTTCTATCTCTTCATTGATAGCTTTTTGAAATTTAAGTGCTAGTTTCGAGATCGTTGTTTGATAGGCTTTATAGTTGGATCTACATTTAATTTGTGGCAAGCGACCTGAGGGTCGATTCTGGCGTATCGATATACGACCAAGCACTTTATTGAGAGATAGAAAATTGACAAGTTGCTCCTTGAGCTTGGGGTCTAAATCAGGCCCTACATAAACAAATTTTGGGTCATCATTTGTGCCCAAATTGACTTTCTCCCCTGGTTCGACTTGTGCTTATTTTTTCTTGAGCTTGTCTGTTGCTGGTGTTGGAGGACCGGAAGCTTGAGGATTTTGCAACTTTGGGATATCGTTTGTCTTGACGACCTGAGTTTTGGCCTTGGTTGTTGTGCTTACTTGATTGCATCAATGAACTTCTAGTTGGTTACTTCTGAGCTACATGATGCCTCGGGTGCGGGAACCCGGGACTTGGTGTAAGGTTGATGGAACTGCTTGGATCTTGTGAATCCACCGTGGCCTAAGATGGCGGTGTATGATGACTTGACATCTATCATATTGAAGCGTGTTGAGGTCTTAACCATGTCCTCTTTTTCTCCAATGGAAACTGGTAGGATGACGTCTCCAATGGCATCTGTGTGGTCTCCATTAAACCCGTAAAGTGGTGCATTTAACTCTATCATCACCGAGTCTAGTAGGTACATATTCTTGTATGTTTGGTAGAAGAGGATATCGCAGGAGCTGCCTGGATTGATTAGGCCCGCTTGACTGTCCATCCGTTGATCTTGACGTGCACTACCATAACATCATTATGGGGTAGGCACACCTTGTCGAGATCTTCCTCGGTGAATGATATTGCGGTTGTAGTTTGAGAGCTGGCAAGAGTGATCACTTCAGCTTTGTGGGATAGGTGGTAGATTTCTTGCAGTGCTCCTATGCGCCCACGCTTTTCACGACTGGAGGTCTCATTGTTAGAGGTATCTGTAATCATGTGGATTACCTTTTCCTCGTCGTGATCAGAGGAGTATTGTCATCTGTTGTGCCTCGACCAACCTAGAGATTTAAATTGTCGGGATGTTCTGCTTATGCTCCTTTTGTGTGCAAGTCGTTCATGACTACGACTCCTGGTTCTATAACGGTTAGCATTCAATTTATCCCTGAGGTCGCTTTCTAACAGAAACTCTTTCAGCTTTCCCTCTTCAACTAAGTCTTGGAGGTAGTACTTTAGGCTCCAACATTCATCTGTGTCATGGTGATAGAGTTTGTGGAAGTGGCAGTATGGTAGACATGGTATTGCTATCACCTTGTTGATGTTTGGTTTGAAGTAAGGTGTTGTATATATCTTCTTTAGGATGTGGCTTGGTGTTCTGGAGAAGTTGGAGAATTCTCTCTTGGTATAAAATGGCTTTTGGGAGTTAGTGCTCTTGTTGTTACCGGAGTATTGCTTGCTTTCTTTGGGTCCCCGTTTATTGCTTACTATGAGGACTTATTTGCTTTTGCGCTGTGTTATCCATTCTTCGTACTTCATGTACTTGTCGACGTTATGGTACAAGTCGTCTAGACATTCTGGCTTATTGTGCATGAGAGATCCTGCTAGCTCATAATCGTCTAGGAGGGTGTTTCGACCCCCACCTACGTGGCAAACGTCCATTGGTAGGAGTCTCCACTTTATTCGTTTAATCGACAGGGCTAAAGCCCAATTCGCAATATCATTGAATAATGTACAGGCCCATTAACTCATGTGTCTAAGGCTGAACCTTAGCCACATGGCTTGCCACTAATGTCACGTTGATTTATGTCGATTTATTTCTTATCAAAAGATAATTATCGGTTGAAAGTTATAGTCTATCACAATTACTCAAGCTACAAGATTACTTCGAGCTACAAAGACTCTCTACTCTACCTATATAAATACCAAATTATTTTTCATACGGAACCACGTTCTTGAGACTTGATCCCACCGATAATTTGGGTGCGTAGGCAACAGCGAAGTACAGTCTCATCATTCCCCGATCACCATCATTTTTCTAATTACTTTTCTCGTTCTTCGTCTTTTCATCAACACTTGGTGTTTTGATCATATTTGGTGAAACATAATGGGCCGTCTGCGGTTCTTATACTACCCTCGATCCGTTCTCGCGAAAGTTATGACGATACTTTCGAAGAGCTCAAAGGTCCCGATGTGATTACCGGCGATCATCCGCGAACATGATGGTCAAGGACAACTTGGCCGACTTAACGACATAATACCTTCAAATACTATCGTTCCACCAATCGCCAAATTATTCAGCGTGAGGTTATTGCTTACGACGATTCTCCGATTATCGACGCGGATAATGTAAGTCATATGTCTCGAGAAGCACTTCTTCAAAAGTTAAAGACTGTAAAGCAAACAGAATAATTACTACAGCGTCATCTTAAACGACGCTCCCTTTCGTAGATGATGTTGTATCGCCACACCACAGCGTCACACACTGCGCCAACGACATAATAGTGTGTGGGATCGTTTTTAAGTGGTGAGGATGAGATTCGCGATATTTCGCGAACAGCCATCAACGAGTTAAGAGTAATGGGCTTAATTCCCGACCTCCGCCCGAGAAATCTCCACCCACTTGGTCACGCGTTCGGTAGGCAAGGCGAATCGCTAATAATCGTCCGACTGCACCCCACGATCCTACAAATTATGTTTCGACCAAATATGATCAAAACATTAAGTAGCGGCGAAAGAGACGAAGAACATAGAAAAGTAGTAAAAAGGCGATGGTGATTGAGTGAATGATAAGACTGTACCTTTCGGTTGCCTACGTACCCAAATTATCGACGGGATCAAGTCTCAAGAACGTAGTTCTGAATGAAAAATAGTTTGGTATTTATATAGGTAGAGTAGAGAGTCTTTGTAGCTCAAGTAATCTTGTAGCTTGAGTAATTGTGATAGACTATAACTTTCAACTGATAATTATCTTTTTTGATAAGAAACGAATCTGGACATAAATTAACGTACATTATTGGTAAGTAAGCCATGTAGCTAAGGTTCAGCCTTAGACACATGAGTTAATGGGCCCGCACATCGATTCATGGTATTTAATTGGGCTTTAGCCCTGTCGATTAAACTAATAAAGTGGAGATTCCTACCAATGTATTCGCCAATAGGTGGAGTCGAAAACGCCCCCTCTTTGGCATGCGAACAAAGTTCATATGGCAAAGAAGAAAGAAAAATGAGCGGAATGTATAACGAAGTGTCGTGCGAAAAGAAATAATTGGAAAATTGACTGTTGAAAAAAAAAATCGTGAATTATCGGGAACGAAATAATGTCAAACTAACGTATACGGGACGCAATATATTTAAATAAAAGATGGCCGAAAATGCACAGAAAAATAAAATAAAATAAAATAAAATATGCACAGAAATAAAATTGTAAAAAAATTCGATTGGAAAAACGCGGGCATCTAACGCCATCGAATAATTTAAATTTGAAATGCGTAACGTGCCAACGGAATAGCGATACTTGGATTATACCATTGAAAATTAAACGTAGGGGCAGTTTAGTAATAATAGTAATAAAAGGAAGTTAAATACGAATTGAATTCAAAGGTTGCGGATAAGAATGCAGAGTAGATAAGAATTAAGATTAGAGACGAAATTGGATTAGAAAAGAATGTGAAGTAGATAAGAATTTGGATTAGATAAAAATTCTTCTATTTGATCCATTCGACTGTTTTGAATTTCAAAGATGGGCAAAACTGGGCTACTAAGTCGGTCGGTCTATTGAAGCTGTTTCGGGTTTCTTTGGGTTTAATGTAAAACTGCCCGAGCCGGGTATAATGGGTTCGCATGATGACAAAACAGGAGCGAGATGTAAACTGACCACGCTCGTCTTAATGCATCATATTAAGGATGTAGAAGTAACATATTTTGGAAGTCTAATGAAATTGGACCTTGTTTGCATGGCATCATATGGGCAAGAGGATTCAACGAAGAAGATCAACCAAGTCTTTGATAATCGACGAACGAGCTAGGCCTCAAAACCAATGGACCGACTACGGATCTCAAACAACAACGAAAACAATATCGAAAAAGCTAGGCAGCGAGGCAGCATTGAAGCCAATCCTCAAGGCAATCTAAAAGTAAGTATCGAAAAATCTTATTCTTCTTCGCCATTTCACTATGTGTCTCCTTGGACCTATCGGGCTGTTGTTCGTTACCCCCGTAGTGTCGGAAATCAACAATATCATCAAAGTAGCTCAGATCTACCAATCTTTCGCCGTAACATTCATGAAAGAAGAAAAGGTTGTTCTCCACTTCCTTGTCAATTCAAGGTCCGGTAGTGTACTCGCGTTTTAATTTAGACAAAAAATACCTCGTGTTAGTCAACCGACACTCAGAGTTTTCAATACTTATGTTTTGGCTTACCTCGAAATTTGTTCGGCACTTTAAACTCTGGCCGGATTCCACTTCCTGCAAAAGCGGTGTAAATCTATCCCATCCGGTGTATACTTTTGGGAACTCTTTAAAAGTTCCGTTTGAATCCTTGAATTCAACTTCAAATTTTATGTACCCTTTCACAAGATGGCTTTTCGGTCATTATCAACGCGAAGATTTCTTGAGCCCCAAACCTTCTGTTAAATTCATTTTATAAGCGCGTGCTCTCGTAAAGATTAACGAGCGATATTGGCGGTTTGTCGGTGCAATTTGCCACCACTCCAATAATTGCGCTAATTTTTTTTATTCAACGGAATTGTATTCCCGAATTCAATTGTGTGTAAGCCATTACTACTTCATCTTCTTCGACTTTCGTTTCAAATTCATTTACATTTCTTCCATCTCAAATTTTCGAGTCCTAGTATTTTTCGTATTTCCTTCAAACGACCATCGACGCGGTTTGTAGTCGGCCAGATCGTCACCTTCTTTCCACCTCACCAAGTCTCCGATCGTCATCGAAGTTTTTCTTCTCGATTATCTTTCATCCGGTAATACAGTCGTTTCTACCGCAAAAAAATCGGGTCGAAAAGCTCAAAACCGGGTTCACTTTGGACCATATCGGGTGTCCACACAGTGCGGTGCCCTTCTTTCGCTGGTGTTGCACCGTATTATATTTGTTATTTCAATTCCGGATGAACCAAACTAGTTTATATAACCCTGTGATTCTGATGCCCTCCTTTATCAAAGGCCAGACTAGATGCGTGTTTGTTGTTTCACTTTTAACCGCCAACACAGCGTTTCTTCTTCCACATTCGTTTGTTTTAAATTCCAAAGCTTCCTCCAAACTATTTACAAACCAAACCAAATCTATTTTTATCCCAAGGTTAATGGCGTGAGATAGTCCTGCTTGTTAACAAGTGGACTAAAAACAGGTATGTGTTTTCATGCATGGCGTTCGAAATATAGCGATAGTTGGTCGTTTTCATGCGCTGCCGGTTCCCTTACGGAACCTGTGTATACACGCACGGTATGTATATATAGCAGTTCTCCAATCTTGTTGTGTCAGACACGATGCAAAACGTTATTTTCAAGACGTCCAAGTAACAGGGCAAGTTTTTTGAAGAAGCAGTTTATTTTCATGATTTTGAAGCAGTTTAAAATAAAATATCCACAGATGCTAGACCAAAGATCTTCACGGTATTGAATTTTTAATCAACTTTTGCGGTATTCGCGAGAGAAAAATTGATGCGGAAGAGCTGATGGTAAGAGAACATACCTGGCTAGTCGACCGAACAAGCTTCAAAGCTTCTCTTGCCTACGTCTGTTCTGTGGGATGAGCATAAAGTGTTTTTTTTTATGGATTGGGATATGCGGCCCCAAAGACTTATATAGGATTCTGGCCGGGTTTTCGGTCTTTGGTGGGATTCTTTCTCCGACTCCAACTTCATCATCTACTCTCAATTCTTATCTCATCCCATTACCGCGTTGAATCAATTCGTGATTTAACTTCCTTTTATTACTATTATTACTAAACTGCCCTACGTTTAATTTTCAACGGTATATTCCAAGATTCGCTATTCTGTTGGCACGCGACCGGCGTCGAATTCAAATTTTCAGATTATTACGTGGACGATGCTCGCACGCCGCCTAATTTTTTTTTGCAATTTTATTTTTGTGCATATTTTATTTTTTCTGTGCATTTTCAGCCATCTTTTATTTAACTACATTCCGTCCGTATAATTAGTTTGACATTATTTCGTTTCCCGATAATTCACTTAATTTTTTCGACAATCAATTTTCCAATTATTTCTTTTCGCGACGACACCGTTATACATTCCGCTCATTTTCTTTCTTCTTTGCCATATGAACTTTGTTCGCATGCCAAAAGGGGCGATGTTTCGACCCCCACCTACGCGGGTAAACGCCCATTGGTAGGAGTCTCCACTTTATTCGTTTACCGACAGGGCTAAAGCCCCATTCGCGATATCATGGATCATGGATCAATGCCTATTAACTCATGTGTCTAAGGTCAACCTTAGCCACATGGCTTGCCACTAATGTACGTTGATTTATGTCCAGATTTATTTCTTATCAAAAAGATAATTATCAGTTGAAAGTTATAGTCTATCACAATTACTCAAGCTACAAGATTACTTGAGCTACAAGGACTCTCTACTCTACCTATATAAATACCAAATTATTTTTCATACAGAACTACGTTCTTGAGACTTGATCCCACCGATAATTTAGTAACGAGGGCAACCGCAAGGTCTGATCTCATCATTCCCCGATCACCATCATTTTTCTAATTACTTTTCTACGTTCTTCGTCTTTTCATCAACACTTGGTGTTTTGATCATATTTAGTCGAAACAGAGGGCATTGGTGAATGTCGAGGTTGCAAAGCTGTCCTTGAGGCCTGACTCTATTGATAGCAGTTCCTTTTTGAAACGTCCTAAGAAAGCGTGAATAGTCTCGCCATGTACTTGCGGTCAAAGTCGAACAACGAGTCTATGTCGGCTTGTTTCTTTTTACATTTGTGGACTAACTTCTACTACTTAATGTCTCGGGCCAACTTGTCGAAGTTGTTGATTGAATCAGGAGTTAGCCTGTAGAACTAGTATAATGCTTCGTCTTTTAAGCTGGCTGGAAAGAGTTTGCATTTAAGGTAGTCAAAGTCTGGAGCATTGTAGAGCGCCAGGATTTGGCTAAAACGAGCTATGTGCTGGCCTGGACACGAGCTACTGATGTACATCGGGAACTTTGGTTGGATGAAATCAGTGGGAGGTTGTTTGTCCCTGATTTCAGTGGTGAATAGTGACGCTTTGTATGACTGGAGCATCTCTTGAACGATCTGGGCTGCGTTGGCTTTTTCGCTTTACTTGTCTAATCGCTGGGTGAAGTCGCCAAGGCATTGATTTGTGGTGGTTGTAAGTGCTGTGACGCTGTTGTTATCAATGGCGTCGGGATCCATGTTGTTGGTGTTAGATGTTATTTGTTCGCGAAGAGTTTGATTCTCTTGTTGAAGGGCTGTAAAATAATCTTGGAGAGTCTTTATGATGGCGCCAATGTAGATGTGTGGATTTCTACCTACGACCTGATGTTGAGGTTGATGGGGAATGATTGCACTCTTTCTTGGGATAAGAGTTGCCTACGTATCAAGTTTCTTGAGTGAACTTGAATCAAGTCTTACGTAGTTCATCTCTCTCTATTTAAAGGTGTTTGATCTGACTTTCCTTATTTGCTTTAGGCTGTCGTCAAGAGTAGATCCATATTTTGTGCTCTCTTGATGATTTGTCATTACTTCTGATGTTACAAAGTAAATGTCTCTTTCATTAGTGCGTTGACTGAGTTTCATGATCACGGTAGATCATTTGTTTCCATATATGGTTGTATTTGATATTTGGGACGACACGAGTTTGGTCAGAAGTTACGCCCCTAGTGAAGAGTACCGACCTAGGAATATCTGAATCTGTAAAGATCACGACATGGTGTGTAGAGACCGTGTCTTTGTATTGATTGGTTTGAGAACATAGGGTACTTACAAATACCTTGCCTCGTGACTATACCACCGTCGTTTTAGAATTTAGAACATGATCACAAATGCAGAATGCTAGCGAAGCAACTCATTTAAAACAGTAAGCGAACAAGTGTAAAGAATCCCAACCCATATCAGCCGGGCAAGTCACAAGTGTGTGCTACTGGTGCTTTATATATGGAGTATTGCAGTGTGTTCACCCGACTCAATTAATCAGCTAAAAGAAAGACCCGACTAAAATTAATTTGTATGCATCACTCTACGTACACCACTTAAATGTTAGTATATCTTTTCATAATTTCATCACGAATAGATCTAAACTGTATTTTTTATAGTTGTTAACTGGTGAGAGTAGAAATAAACTTCATAACTTAATGTCTGACATCACTTACACACTTCGTGTTGATACTTTTTCTATAAGCAATTGGTGATATTTCTCCCTTATGGCCTTATGTATGGGGAGTACGTACTCCATCTTATCGTCCAAACTCACCAAATTAGGGGAAAATGAGTAAGAGGATTAAAGTCATGTCTCGGTTCTGTACAAATAACATAACCAAAATAATCTTCACATTTTTTCGATTTGGGCTGTCTATATGTCATATGCCGGTGTTCAGTGTTATAAAAATATTCTTGAAGTGTGGTTGGTTGGATTTGGCAATAATTTAATCAACATTGTTTCCATTTTCAGTTTTAGCCATATTTTGAACTTGAACTTCTGTGAAGAATAAGCAATTAAGTCGATCGACCTTTTTCGCATCAGATCCTTAACTTACAACTTACAATGATCATTCTAGTGTAAATGCATAACAAAAGATAAGTTCGAATAACACTGAAAAATAAACTTAATTGAAGTCTATCCAGGGCCGATTATGAGGTTTGGTCGCCCTAAAGCAAAACCTCCGGTCTTTTTTCTTAGTTTTCTTAGGGAAAAAAATGGCCTTACCATAATTTTGTTTATTTTGTTTCACTAAAGGACTTTCATCGGGCTTAATGGCTTATGAATCAAATGGGTCAAACCAGACTTTAAAATAATAATAATAATATGGACATGGGTAGTGAGTATGTAGCCCATTGGGGCCCTAAATATTAGCAATAAGTGGGCGGTTGTGGGTGTGGTGGAGCTAGGGTTAAAAAAAAATTCGGGGAAGATGGGTTGGTCGGGCGGGAGCATGGGATATAGGGGTTTCGAGGCACATGACTCGTACGTGCCTTTTTCAGTTGTTTAAAATTTGGGCCCAAGTCCAAATGAAATCAGATAATTCCGATCATGTCCTTAGTGCATCGACAACTTCAAATGCATATCCGCGCTTAATTCGCTACCCTTTAGATTCTGACCCGTGAGGTACCAAAACAATCAGCATCGAAAAATGCTACGCAAAGATATATGGTACACTCACATCCAATGGTGGATAAAAAACAAGTAGAGAAAAGAAACAAAAAGAACTTAAGGGAAATATATACAAACGAAAGAACGGAAAATTTTAATTAATTTTTTTTTTGTATTATAGATATTTTTAACCTGAATTTTTTAGAAAAAAGTGGGTCGTTTTAAGTCAGATCCCCAAGACATTTTAAAGACTAAAATTAATCCCAACCCGAGGGTTGAATAACTTGATGAAATTGAGCGCGGTGCGCTGGAGGAAGACACATATAGAGTTTAAAAACATAATTATCACTATGAGGTTGAAGACCAAGGCAGGTTAGTGTTTGACAGTTCAAGCACCAGCTTTTTCTCATAGCGTGTCTCTTACGTGCATATGAACTCTTACCCATACGGAGAATGGCTTTTGGTATATGGGTTCATATTTTTCACTTTGACTCTCTAAGAAGCGCTTGTACACGATCATTGAAACTAATCCACCTAGTCTTGCTAGGTGGAGGGGTTTTGTTATGAACATAAGACATTTTTTGGAAATTGATAATTTTTTTAAAAGAGTTTGAATTGACAAAGAGAAAGTTTTGAAGATTTAAAAAAAAAATGGGAATTTTTTTGAAAATTTGTACAAGTTTTAGTCTTTTAACGTCAGATTCTCAAGACAAATATAGAGAGGTGGAGACAAAAGATAGAATTAAACAGATAGTAATATCAATTTAGGTTACACTATTTGTTTAATTCGCGTTTGAGATTTTTTTTTCCCCCAAGCAAAAGATATCTCTAACCATATAGAAGTACGGTGTTGACAAGAAAATAAAATTATATGTTGATCCGGTATCATTTTGGTTACTCCGGGGCGAATAATTTTTCTCAAGTTTTGAAAACTATGTAGAGATGTTATAAGATACTTGTACAAAAGCTATGATTTCTAAAACTAAGTTATAAGTGGGGAGCCTAGGCGGTGGCCTATGTTGCCTACCCCTCAGAGTCGACCCTGAGTCTAGCTATCCCATAATCAGAAGAAATTCCCTCATAATTTATAATTAATTGAACGATAAGGATTGTAGCTTTCTTCAAAAAAAAAAAAAAAAAAAAAAAATGTAGCACATTTGATCTCTAAATCTTTTGTATGATATTTTTTTTAATATCAATAAAATTTATTTTTGGAAAAATAAATAAATCAATAGAATGAAATGAAAGTCAAAAAGAGAATTGAGGAATCAAAAGTGAAATAAAAGCTAATATTTTGTAGATATGATCTCCTAACTATGGATAGATTTTCCACAAAAATTCGCGGCATTTGGAAATCTCTAACCTAATTAAAAATTGTTGACAACTTTAAATTTTTAAATAAATCAATGGAATGAAATGAAAGTCAAAAAGAGAATTGAGAAATCAAAAGTGAGTTAAAAGCTAATATTTTGTGGATATGATCTCCTAACTATGGATAGATTTTCCACAAAAATTCGTGTCATTTGGAAATCTCTAACCTAATTAAAAATTGTTGACAACTTTACATTTTTTTTAACGACCCCAATTTTTCGATTTTGCAATCATCTTTTGATATTGTTAAACATCATCAAATGAGCTGAAATTTTGTGGAGGTGATCTTCAAGGTTTGTTGGACATATCCACAAAATATTAGGTTCTAATTCATCTTGTGGGTGAAATTGTGGGCCATGGTATAAACCATGGTATATTGATCCCTCTCCTATATATATATACTAGATTTTGGACCCGGGCATACGCCCGGGATCTATTAAATATTTTGTGTGCTGAAAAGGCTTTATAAAATGTCTCACACAAATTTTCGAATCAGAATATATTTTTATTGAAAATAAATCGAAATATGTTAATGAGCAGCGATTATGGTGCATAAGTACTTAGAAATTAAGAGATCAAATTGAGATAGCATCTTCACTTTATGGTTTAGGATATTAATCCATAATTTTCAAATAAAATTATCTTAAACTCGATCTAGCTTGTATAATAGTGTTTTTAGATTTATGGTGATTTAGCAAAGAAATTTTGAATCAAAATATATTTTTATTGAAAATAAACCAAATATGTTAATGAGCGTGATTATGGTGCATAAGTACTTGGAAACTAAGGGATCAAATTGAGATAGCCGAAAGAAATGACATTATGGTGTATAAGTACTTGGAAACTAAGGGATCAAATTGAGATAGCCTCTTCACTTTGTGGTTTAGGATATTAATCCGTAATTTTCAAATAGAATTATCTTAAACTCGATCTAGCTTGTATAATAGTTTTATTAGATTTATGGTGATTTAATGGTAAATCATCACCGCTCAGCTTACGTACTAATGTGTACAAATCACTAAAATAGATTGATTGTTTCCATATCCTCAAAGAATACACCACTCTCACTTGAAAAGATTTATCACATGAACGTGTCCTACGAACGGGTGCCGTTATATTAAATTATTCTAAAAAATATTAGCAACTATGCATAGCTATGAGATATGAAAATTATATTAATTACTCAATTAAATTTCTTGCACCATTCTCTATAAAAAGGAAGCATCAAACTTTGATAAAACTCATCGACTTCTTTTCATTGTTAGTTTTAACAATAGAAGTTTGATTGAAGTTTTTGAGAATGTCCAATTTGGTGAAGATAATATTTAAGCTACTTGAATAGCAAGGCATTCCCAATCACAATAAAAGAAGTATGATAAACATTACTTAAAATGCAAAACTATATTTGTCGAGACATTTATTCCCCCTACATATAATACAAATATATTTTAGGGTTATTAGTTGAATGCATTTGCATCAAGTTTATGATTTTTCATTAATTATTCTTTGAGGTTAGTTTAATGTAGCACGTTGCATCGGGGTTTCCAAATTCTCATTAATTATTCTTTGAGGTTAGTTCAATGCAGTTGCATCAAGTTTCCGATTTTCCATCAATTATTATTTAAGGTTAGTTCAGTGCAATTGCATCCATTTTATGATATCACGTTACTTATTTATTAAGGTTAATTCAAGACAGTTGCATCCAGTTTTTATGTTTAGTTAATTAGTATTTGAGATTAGTTTATTTAATTTGCATCCGTGTTCTAATATCTCGTTAATTACTCTTTGAGGTTAGTTCAATACATCTCAAGATCCATTTTCGATTTCGTTAATTGTTTTTCTAGGTTAGTTCGATAGTTTACAATTTATATATAGTTTGCATACATGTAAGAGTTTGTTTTTTTAAACTCACTTTCATTTTGGGTTTCTAATTACTGTAATTACTCATATGAGAAGGCTAAAAAAACCGACATTTATGCTTTTAGGTCAGTGCGATGCAGTTACATTCGACTTTCGATTTTCAGTTAACTATTTTTTGAGGATATTTCAATGCATTTGCATCCAATTTCTGATTTCCCATTAGTTAATATCTTATTTTAGTTTAATGCAATTGCATCTAGTTTTTGGTTTTTTGTTAATTATTCTTTGAGGTTAGTTCAATGCAGTTGCATCCAATTTCCGAATTTATGTTAATTGTTCTTTGAGGTTAGTTCAATACATTTGTATCAAGTTTTCGATTTCCCGTTAATTATTTTTTGAGGTTAGTTCAATGCAGTTACATCACATTTATAATTTCCCGATAATTATTCATTTAGGTTAGTTCAGTGTAGTTTCATCCATTTTTCAATGTTTCGTTAATTAGTCTTTGAGATTAGTTCATTGCATTTGGATCTAGTTTTCGATTTCCCGTTAATAACTCTTTAAGGTTAGTTCAATACATATGCATCTAGTCTCTGATTATTTATGCTTTGAAGTTAGTCCGATGCAATTATATCTGGTTTCTGATTTCCCGTTAATTATTTTTTGAGATTATTTCAATGCATTTGCATTTAGTTTCCGATTCCCACCAATTATTCTATGAGGTTAGTTTAATGCAGTTGCATTCGGTTTTTATTTTATGTTAATTATTTTTGAGTTTAGTTCAATGTATTTGCATTCGGTTTCGATTTCTCGGCTTATTAATTATTATCGAGGTTTGTTTGATGTATTTGCATACCGTTTCCGATTTCCCATTAAATATTTTTCAAGGATTTGTATACAATTTCTAATTTCCCTTTAGTTATTATCCGACGTTAGTTTAATGCAATTGCACCCAGTTTTCAATTTCTAGTTAATTACTTTTTAGTTTAGTTTATTGCATTTGCATAAAGTTTCCAATTTTCCGTTAATTACTCTTTAAGCTCGGTTATGCATTTGAATCCAATTTCCAATTCGATTTCCTTTTAATTATCCAATGTGGTGTATAATACCAACTTCTATCGATCCATCTCAGAGTGTCCTTGCAAAACATGACATAAAAAGTCAATTATGTTTGATTTACTATGTGTGATCATTGAAGATTACCAGTTTCGATTTCCCATTAATTATTCTTTAAATTATGCATGACTTACTATGTAGAATCTTCAAAGATTATCTACGAACGGGTGTTGTTATATTAATTATTTTGAAAAATATTTGTAAATATACAAAACTTTTATATATTAATATTATATTGATCACTCAACCAAATTTCTTATAACGTGAAAACCTTATTCTCCATTAAAAAAAAATAACTCATGTACTTTTAATAAAACCCTTCAACTTTATTTTGTTGTTTAATAATAGAAGTTTGATTGAAGTTTTGTGAGATTGCCTAATAAGGTGAAGTTCATATATATTGTAGCTACTTGAATAGCAAAGAGTTCCCAATCATACGGGAAGAGATAAGATAAACATCATTTTAAATGCAAAATTATACTTACCGAGACATTCCCACAATATAT
This sequence comes from Coptis chinensis, assembly GCF_015680905.1. Taxonomy (NCBI): domain Eukaryota; kingdom Viridiplantae; phylum Streptophyta; class Magnoliopsida; order Ranunculales; family Ranunculaceae; genus Coptis; species Coptis chinensis. The sequence continues at coordinate 95,806,221 of NC_141462.1, forward strand.
AACCCAACTATGTTTTGAGGTTAGTTTAATGTATTTGCATCCGGTTTCTGATTTTCAGTTATTTATATTTTGAGGTTAGTTCAATACAGTTGCATCCAATTTCCAATTCCCGTTATTTATTTTTTGAGATCAGTTCAATGCAGTTGCATCCAGTTTCTGATTTCTTGTTAATTATTCTTTTTGATTAGTTCAATACATTTGCATCTAATTTCCAATTCCCTGTTAATTATTCTTTGAGGTCAGTTCAATACATTTGCATCCAGTTTCTGATTTCCCATTAATTATTCTGTGAGATTAGTTTAATGCATTTGCATCCAGTTTCTGATTTCTCGTTTATTATTTGATAAAGTTACATTTGCATCTAGTTTCGATTTCTCATTAATTATTGTTTGAGATTAGTTCAATGAATTTGCATCCAGTTTCCTATTTACCATTAATTATTTCTTGAGGTTAGTTCAATGCATTTTGCATCCAGTTTATTTTTTGAGATTAGTTCATGCAGTTCCATCCGGTTTCCGATTTCCCATTAATTATTTTTTAATATTAGTTCCACGCATTTGCATCATGTTTCCAATTAATAATTAATTTTTTTTTTGATGTTAATTCAATGCAATTGCATCCAGTTTCGATTTTCTATTAATTTAATCTTTGAGGTTAGCTCAATGCATTTGCATCCAGTTTCGATTTGCCGACAATTATTTTTTATGTTAGTTTGATGTATTTGCATCCAAGTTTTGATTTTCCGTTAATTATTCTTTGAGGTTAGTTTAATACAGTTTGTATCCATATATATTCCAATTTTCTATTAATTACTTTTTAAGATTAGTTTAATGTTTGCATTTGCATCCAGTTTCTGATTTTCCGTTAAATACTATTTGAGGTTAGTTCGATACATTTGCATCCAGTTTTCGGTTCCTCATTAATTGTTTTTTTACGTTAGTTTCATTCAGTATTATATATATTTTAAAATATTTGTCATTATTGTTTTGCCGTTTTTTTTTTTTTTTTTTTAAAAAAATTTCTATTATATATTTTGTGATGTTATTTTTTGTATAATTGTTTTTAACTATGTTTTGAGGCCATGTTAAGGATATATTCGAAATAAGTCGGTGTTTTATCATAGACACTAAAATTGTATGATTTGTAGTAAGGAATTAGTTTATACAAATTACATATTTTTTAGCAATTTTTTTTTATTTGATCAAATATATAAGAATTGGAACACTAAAAGTGTTTGATTAAGTAATAGAAAATTACTTTTACAAATCACCTATTTTTAGCAAATTTTAAAAATATTTGTCATTATTGCTTTTCGTTATTTTTTTTTTTCATTTTATATTATATATTTTGTGATGTTATTTTTTGTATAATTGTTTTTAACTATGTTTTGAGGCCGTGTTAAGAATATATTTGAAATAAGTCGGTGTTTTATCATAGACACTAAAATTGTATGATTTGTAATAAGGAATTTTACAAATTACATTTTTTTTTATTTGATCAAATATATAAGAATTGGAACACTAAAAGTGTTTGATTCATAATAGGAAATTACCTTTTACAAATCACCTATTTTTAAGAATTTTTTTTATTTGATCAAATATGTAAGAATTGGAAATACACTCAAACTCCAAATATAATAATTAGAAATACACTCAAACTCTCCCAAGAGGTTCTATGTATGTGAGATTGTCAGATTTATTAGAAAAGACTATCTTTCATATTATAGTCCACATAGGAGAGAAAAAAAACTAACTCTCTCATATTAGAGTGCCACATAGGAAAGAGAAAATCCTCAATTAGAGGTCTCTGCTTTAGTATATAGATAGTAGATATAATAAGAGAGAGAGAGAGACGTAACCCAAAAAGGAAGGTCCTTTCGTTTTCGCATTGTTTTTGGTAGTTATGCGAGTAGAATGAAGAAGGTTCAACGAATACCTATAAAATGATTAGAGATTGTGAGAGATACCACAATGACAATTAAGCAATTCCAATTATCGTGTGGACAGTGAAGCCAAGTGAATTACGAACAAATTAATGAATTGCAAAACGATTTCTGCAAACATAAAAAAGATGAACGATTTGCGAATCTTGAACGAAATATTTGGGAACCTGCACAAGATCATTAAATATTGAGATGTTGAGAATAGTTATATGAAAGGAATCTCATCGAAGCAACTCGAATGGGAATGAGATATTGAGAATGAGTTTGAGATTTGTGAATTGAGAGAGGTGGCATGGGGAATTCATTTCTAATCTAACTCACTCATCGATAAAGGAGAACCTTTATAGGGAAAGTGGCATAAAAGCCTTAGAAGATTTACATGGTTGCTTATCTTCTGCTAATTCTGTAAGTATTGACTACAGACACTTGAATATGAGCATCCATTACTGGTTGCGAATTTTGCTAGGGTTAAAGATAGCATAATTGAGAAGTTAGCGTTTCTACACTTTTACAGGACATCGTTTATTGGCATGAAACTACTCAAAAATGGTAAGGATGCATTGCATAAGATTCAAATGTGTGAAACACAAATTTCAAAAGTGGCGACATTAGAATAAATCCTTGGTCGTTCTCGAGGAATTATTGGATACGACTCTTTGTGCAAGGACCAATTCTTTGTAAGATGATTTGAACGTGATGACTCAGTACTTGTATGGCTGAATCACACAATATCAACTAGTGTGAGTAAGATTATAAATAAATTCCCCACCTCTCTCAGTTCACAAATCTCAAACTCATTCTCAATATCTCATTCCCCATTTGAGTTGCTTCGCCCTCCACCTCTCAGTTCTCAAACTCAAACTCATTCTCAATATCTCATTCCCATTTGAGTTGCTTCGATGCGATTCCTTTCACATAACTATCTCAGCATCTCATTATCTAATGATCTTGTGCTGGTTCCAGAACCAAATAGTTCGTTTAAGATTCACAAATCATTAATTCTTTTATGTTTGTAGAAATAATTGTTTTGCAATTCAATAATTGTATAGGACGTATTCATGACACGTGGAGTTATAGGTGGCAAGTGGGTCGTATGCCGGGTAGCAAAGAAGAGACCTAGTGTAGTGTAACGGGTCGCGGTCCGCTGTAATACAACCGCCGAGAGCTACCCTATGTCGGCCCGGAGAAAGGAGGAGAGCTGACGAATCAAGCTCATGGAGCTGAAGAGATACATCGCGGAACCTAGTAAGGCATAGGATTCCGCGAAGTGTCGAGGGCCTAAATGAAGGTGGATTCGGGAAAGAGGCAGGGGAGGACACGATGCTTAACACGATGCATAGGGAGACGGTTGGACAAAGGGGCGGGGCGTGGGACAACGAAAAAAAGATCATGGAGAGCGGTTAGAAGAAGATGGAGCGGTTGGAGAAAGAGAGCGGTTATGGAATATAAAGAGCAAGGAAGATAGGAGAAGAGGAAGAGGAGAAAAAGGTGAGAAAGAGAAGAGAGAGAGAGAGAAAGTAATAGAGAGAGTCTGTGATCTCAGTGGTTGTAAAATCTGATCATACATTTTGGCACCGTATGTGGAGAGCTTGTAGGAGAAAATGGCCACTATAGCAAAGAGAGGTGTAGGAAGACCTAAGAAAGGAGCAGTCATAGAAGATGTTGAGGAAGTTGAGAGCGCTGGGTTGGAAGGGATAGGAGTGGAAGAATTATCAGATGTGGCAGCTGACGCCACCAGACTTCTGCAGGAAGAGGTAGTTAGGCTAAGAAATGAAAATGATGAGTTGAGGAAGGACAGGGAGACTACCCGGGGCGAAACAGAGCTGGGGGATCCTAGGGGCAGTGAAGCAGAGGGGGAGAATGTGGAGTACCTGCCACCGGACGTCGAACCAACGGCGGGTATCACTTTGGAGGTAGTTCAGGCCATGATCGAGAAAGATAGGGAAGTGAACCGTGGTGGCGGAAAAAGTGAATCGAGCGCGGCTCGAAAAGAGGTAGCGAAGTCTCAATAAAAATCCAATCGCGATTCAATATGGAATTCGGTGCCTAAGAGGTTCTCCCACCCCCGATTTGAATTTGCAGCACGATGGGAAAGGAGACCCAACCGATCATTTGCACCATTTTCGACAAAGAAATGCCGTTATGGCGAGGAGAGTAAGTATGATGGGCTCCACCAGATGATGTTCCGAAGCCAGCCCAAGGGGGAGGCACCCGGATTGGTATTACAGGTTGGCTTCACGGAGCATCAAAGTGTTTGAAGAATTGGGCGCGATTTATCGACCACTTCATTCACCGTAAGAGAAGCGGTGGGTCGATATCGCGGCTTTATTCAATATTAAACAAAGGTCCCAAAGTCATTGAGGGAGTTCTTATGTAGGTTCAAAGAAGAGACGCTAAGAGTGGAAAATTTGGAGGAGCATACGGCGGTCATAGCTTTCCAAAGACGGATTGAGATCGAACGAGGGTCCATGAGTCGGTTTCTAAAATCGAATTACTACTTTGCACGCATCTATACCCGAAAAGTAGAAAAATACATACGATATGAGGATATAATGCAGAACCGCAAAGGGAACGAAGAAATCGGGAAAAGCGATTGCAAGAGGTTGAGAGAGAAGAGCGAAAAAGGTAAAAGAAAGATAGAGGACAAGGAGAGGGGATCTTACAGGGGAGAGCCGAGGTCCGGGAGAGGACAGAGGAGACCGGGTAGAAAGGACGACGAGAAAGGAAGCCGCATCGCGAGTTAGTTAAGCAGACACCTCTTAGTAGACCTTTAGAGGAAATCTTGCCTCTAATCAAGGGGAACTAAAGATTATGAGGGGCCGAAGTACCCCAAGGGAGATAGAAAGGGAAACCATTCGCGAGTATCATCAAGTCGAAACCATGCTACAAATGAGTGTTACGCTTTGAAATGGCTAGTAGAAAGGATGATAGAAAAGGGAATGCTCGTGAGAGTTTGTTGCGAAGTTCACCAAGCAAGAGAGAGAGTGCCCCGCCAGAATCTTAAGGTACCATCAATGTCATTTTCGGTGGAGACGCTTAGGTAGGAATACACACGGGGATAAGATGAGAAAGGCAAAGAAGTCTACGACAGGTGTGTGTGAGTGGTGGTGAGTATACCGCGGTTAGTTAGTGGGGCCGCATGATAATGACACGGGAGTATAATGTTCACCCCGGCGATTTTAGAGTCGGTAATTCGCCGCGACGAGGACGCTTTGGTAATTACCATAGCGATGGGAAATTACCTAGTTCGGCGGTGTTGATAGATCGCGGTAGTTCGGTGGATTTGTTGTTCAAAGGGGCCATGGAGGAGATGAACATCGACAGAAACCAGTTGAAGGCTCCACAAACCAATCTGTATGGGTTCAACGGTAGTATGACCGAACCCGTTGGGGAGTTAACGCTCCTGTGGCAAGAGACTGAGGACCCGATCGTATTCACTAGGTTCATGGTGGTGGACACTGGTTCGCAATATAATGCGATTTTAGGGAGAAAATGGATTCATGAAATGAAGGTCATTCCATCGACGTATTACCAGGTGATCCGCTTTCCCACGAAGGGGGGAACGTATGAAATCAAGGGGGATCAAGTGGCCGCGCAGAGTATACAGCAGGTAACTGCGAAGAGTTTGGTCCGCGAAAGCGAAGGAGAGGGGTCGTCTCGTGAACAAGGAGTGGCGTAGCAATTACAGGAAGCGGCAGAGACAATCAAATCCGAGCCGCCATTGGGTCCGAAAACGCTGGATGCGGTTGAAGTAGTTAACCTGGGAGTAGGAGATGATGAGAAGTTTACATCCGTAGGAACCGACTTGCAAGGAGAATGGAAAAATAAACTCGTGCAGTTCTTAACTGAAAATTCAGACGTGTTTGCGTAGGGGATAGAGGATATCACGGGTTTGGATCCAGAGTTTGCATGTCATCATCTGCACATGAATGAGGGTGCTAAGCCAGTTCGTCAAAGGATGAGAAGCATACGTCCAAAGTACGCGGAAGCGATTCGTGAGGAGGTTATTAATCGAAAGTGGGCGGGGATAATAAGGGAGATAGAATACACGGAATGGTTGTCCAACGTGGTCGCGGGTTACAAAAAGAATGGAAAAGTCAGAATGTGCGTGGACTTTACTGGACGCGTGAACAAAGAGTGTCCGAAAGATTGTTACCCTATGCCGCTGGTGGATGAACTTGTGGATCGAACGGCCGGATTCAAGGTGTTCTCTTTCATGGACGCTTCCATGGATACAATCGATCGCCATATACGGCCCGGATCAGAAAAGACCACGCTCGCGGGTAGGGAGGCACTTATCGTTACACCGGGATGCCCTTGGATTAAAAATGCCGGGGCAACATTTCAACGAGTAGGAGAGAAAAAAATGTTCCAAGGGAAAATTCGAAAGGGATGGAGATATATATTGATGATATGGTGGAAAAGAGCATGTCGGAAGACTAACACTTGGAAGGTCTTCGTGAAACTTTTCACATACCACGAAGGCACCAATTTGAAGCTTAACCCCGAAATGTACCTTTGGTGTAGCGTCCGGGAAGTTCTTGGGTTACATAGTAACACACCGCGGTATAGAAGCAAATCCGAACAAATTAGATCACCGATAGAAATGTCGCCCCCGAAAATGTGAAGGAGGTACAAAGTTTAAGCGGGAAGAGTCAGCGGCATTGAATCGATTTATTTCTAAATCATCGGACAAATGTCGATCGCAGATCGATTGTCGAGGAAAACACAAGACTTCCAATGGACCGCTGAATGTGAGGGAGCCTCCGTGAGTTGAAGAGTTATTTAGGTAAAGCACCACTTTTGTCACGGCCTTTAACAAAGGGAAAAACTGTATTTGTATCCGGGGTTTTGAGTGCAGCGGTGAGCTCCGTATTGGTGCGAATTGTTGAAAAGATAGAGAAACCCGTTTACTTTGAGTAAGACCATCTTTGGACGCGGAAACCCGTCTGGCCAGAATTCGAGAAATACGCTTTGGCACTAGTATTCTCAAAGACTAAAATTGAAACCTTATTTCAAGCTCATTCCGTGGTGGTGATAACAAACCCGCCTCTCAAAGCGGCGTTGAGGGCGAGAAGTCGTGAAGAATGCTTGAAGTGGGCGTAATAATACTCGGTTGCTACGAAATCCATTACCGCATCGTAACCGCAGAAAAGGCACAAGCGATGGCGGAGGTGTTAGCGTAATTCCTAGGCCGAGGACCCAAACATGGGAGAAAGAGATGGTCATGGATCGCGAAGGGGAGCTTAACCACGACCCATTGGATCCATGGGATGCGCGGAACGGTTGGAGAGTTTTCGCGGATGGATCGGGCTTCTGAATCTGAGGAACGGAATAGGCGTCGTCTTGGTGACTCCTGAGAACAATAGGTTGGAATTATCGATGAAACTGGGATTTGCGGCTTCCAACAATGAGTCTGAGTACGAAGCAGTGATAGCAGGTTTGGGTATGGCCCAAGATTTAGGAGTGAGCGAACTGTCCGTTTACTCGGATTCTAACCTAGTGGTGTGTCAAGTGAATGGAGGATTCATGGCTCGCTGCCCAAGGATGGCGAGATACTTGGAAGTGTTGCAGAAAAAGGCACGTAAGTTCAAGAATATTAAGTTTGCACATTTGAACCGCGGTGAAAATAGACATGCCGATGCATTGGCATATGTCGCCGCGGTACTACCAGGGACAGAGGGAAGATCTATTGAAGTAAGGGTGTTGAGCAAGCCTAGTACCACGGAAGAGGAAGATGTCTGCCTTGTCGATGATATGGAGCCCAGTTGGATAACACCCATCAAAGCTTTCTTGATGGGGATGGAGATAGAAAACAAACGGGGAAAGATGCGAGAATGGAACAAAGTGAGCCAAAGATACACTTTACTCGATGGGGATCTCAGATAGGAGAAGTTTTGGCGGACCAATGTTAAAATGCATAGGCCACCGCAGATTAAAGAAGTTCGGGCCGAGGTACATGAAGGCGATCGTGGAAGTCATTCTGCATTAATATACGACCACACATCGATTGATCTCACAGGGTATTTTTGCCGCGATATGAAAAGGGATCGAGAGGATATGCAAAAGGGTGTGAAAAATGTCGAGATTTGCACCGGCCGATACATGCTCGGGCGAGCCACCGCGACTGATGTGTTTAGTCCGTGGCCATTCGCCATGTGGGCGATGGATATAGTGGGGCCCCCGCCAACGCAAGGCAAGAGGAGATTTATGTTGGCAAAGAACCGATTATTTTACAAAGTGGGTGGAAGGAGTGGCACCGCAACAAGTCAAGGAAGAAAATGTGAACAAATTTACGTGGGAAAATATAATTTGTAGGTTTGGATTGCCACATACCATCATCGCGGATAATGGAACACAATTTACTGGGGGAAAGGTACGAAAGTTCCTTCGGGTGTTTAAGGTGAAGCAGGGGTTCTCAGCCCCATACAATCTGGAGGGGAATGGACAGGCAGAGGCTTCGAACAAAATTATAATGGATAATCTTAAGAAGAAGCTGGAGGAGCGGAAGGGAGCATGGGCTGACCAGTTGCATCATGTGTTATGGGCTTACCGCACAACACCGCGAACATCAACAAAGGAATCACCATTCTCAATGGCGTATGGGGTAGAAGCTGTGATTCCGGTGGAAATGATAGAGAAATCAACAAGAACCAGCGCAGTGGAGTCAGGCAAAAATGAGGGGATTTGATATTCGCTTTTTACGACCACTTAGAGTTTAGAACTCTCTAAATTGAAGCAAAAGAAATCAAGGTTCCTTACTCACGATCTTCGTTGAGTAGAGTTAGAATAAGGATTCGAACTACCTAAAGTATAGAACAACTACAAATTGGATGTTACAATAAGGGAACTAAGGAGTAAGGGTCTATTATAAATGTTAGATTTTTATCATTCCTACTTAAACATTAAGAAAACATTAAGTTGAAAACATGCACTTGATACTAAAAATAGAAATTTGGAAGAGAAGTTGGAGAGTTAATCCTCCTCATGTGAGCTACCATTAGTGTTGATTTGAAATAGGTTTTATTCTTCCTAAACTCATAGACAAGTCCCTAACGGAAAAATATAATTGATCCCTAGCATGCATGGCTCACTTAAGAGCTCATACATGCTAGCAAGTGAAACCAAACAATGACTTATCTCTAAGCTCATTGTTTGATTTCTAACTAGACACTACACCAACTATCATTTTGGGATAGGATGTAGTGTTAGTTGTTTATCCTAAAAACCTACCAAACTCACAACCAATGTTTTTCCCTCACATGAGTTGGATTAACTCCCCAAAGGGGAAGTTAGCTCATGATCCTTGGGACAAGGACTTATGAACTACTAAAAACTCAAAAGAGAAAAAGAGAGAGAGAGAGAGAGAGAGAGAGAGAGAGAGAGAGAGAGAATCCACAACCAAACTCACTTATATATTTCTAGAAGAACTAGAAGAACAAGTGTTCCTCCATTAAAACTATTACAAGCTTTTTGCAAATAAAATAAAACTTACTTCTCATTTTCACTAAGGAACTAAAATAATGCCATGTGAGGAAAATAAGTCAAGGGAGTAAATGGAGTATCCCCCACCTTTGTCTAATTTCTTCTCCATTTGAGAGAAATCTCATTTCCTCCCACGTGAATTATCAAACCACATTGATTCATTTTTATCTACCACATTAAAAACAAAGTGACATCTTGCCTTTTTCTCACTATTAACACCTAATCTAATTTATTACATGCAAGGTGTCAACTTTGCACCAATAATTTGTTATCTTTGTCTTGACATGCTCCATGATTGATGACTCATCCAATCTTGTGGCCCCGCGAGATAGTGGGTCCATATGCGATCCAATGGCGATCCGGTATTTTGGGCGTTTTTACAACTTCCCGCCTATCGTAGAGTTCATCATACGATTGTCCGAAAGCAGCTCTCTTGTCGATTCGAGTCCCGGGTTCGAGAGGTAGGAGCTTTGGAAGTATGATGCTTCTACGTGGATTTGAGAAAATTCATATACCGTTCCTCGTCGGCTTTATTGCGGGGTTTAACCAATATTTCCATGTTTATCGCAAATACCCGCAAAAGTATGAAAACATATTTATTTCATGATTATTAAACACATAATGAACCAAATTTATATGTCTCAATGGGGTTTCATAATACACTTTTGGATGCTTATCGATTCTAACCATGGAGTTGAACCTCATAGAGGAAAAAGAGAATTGGCGCCAGATTGCGGAAGCATATCATCCGGAAGCTACAAAGACAAAGACGATAAAAAGATGAAGCCGCTGAACTTTCAATGTGGGGATCAGTGCTTTGCGACGGGTTACGCCCACCACCAGAAGGAGAAACGGCGCAAACCGGGGCCTAATTGGGAGGGACCATATGTCGTGACGGAAAAGGGAACTTCTGGAACTTATAAGTTACGGACTTCAGAAGGGAAAATGATTGACAAACCGTGGAATGTAAGAATGTTGAAAATTTACCATAGTGAAAGCCTTGTTTAGTTTTCAAGTGAGAAATGAGGGAGTGTAATAGCTGGTACAGTATATGTTTCTCCATGAATAAAACAAGTCCTTCCACTTTATAGTTGGTATGGAAAGCAGAAGAAAGTTTGACGAACGAACTCCAAACCAAGTTAGGGGCAAACTGAGTTGCCCCTACAGGCTTCACAGCCGTCTGAGAAAGCGGGGGGGATGAGCCCTTCGTGGACTACAAGTCCGAATCAACTTGGGGCAAGCCGAAGTTGCCCCTCCAGCTTCCAGCCGCCCGAGAAAGCGGGGGGAGGAGCCCTTCCGGACTACGGTCCGAATCAACATGAGGGCAAGCCGAAGTTGCTCCTCCGGGCTTCACCCGCCCGCCCGAGAAAGGGGAAAAGCCCTTCGCGGACTACATGTCCGAATCAACTTGGGGGCAAGCTGAGTTGCCCCACAGCTTCACGTACCGCCCGAGAAAGCGGGGGAAGAGCCCTTCCCTGGACTACATGTCGGGACCAACTTGGGGCAAGCCGAAGTTGCCCCTCCAGGCTTCACAGCCGTCTGAGAAACCAGGGGGGAAGGATACCTTCGCGGACTACACGTCCAAATCGACTTGGGGGCAAGCTGAGTTGCCCCTCCAGGCTTCACAGCCACCAGAAAAACAAGGGGGAAGAAACCCTTAGCGCAATAAATGTCCAAATCAACAAGATGGTACGAATAAGTGTCCAATTAGGCGTCACAGCTTAATATAACGCTCATATCGGTGCACTTACTGCAAATTTTGAGTACAACTCAGCTGAGAATAAAATTAACAGAGATATATACAATGATAAAGAGAGGAACTCTAGACTGCAAAGTGATTACATTAAAGACCTGCTGGCCATTCCAAGGAATCAGGTGAAATAGATATTACAATCAAGCACTGTCAAAGTGGGAATCACAAAATGTAAAAAGTACAAAGGGGAACATTTTAAGTACAAAACATCCTAGAATTTACTGAGGCCCTTCGCCAACATTCTGGTGAGCAGGCAATGATTCCTCCTCACCGGCAGAAGGAGGGGGAATATCCACTATGATGGGTGCAGGCTTCATTGAATTAACAACTTCAGTTGGGGAGGGGACCGAGACAGGAGTTGACGTCGATGTAAAAGTGGGGGGCTATTTATTTGATCCGCAGACTCAACAGAAGGAGGCGACCGCCGCCAGAGAGTTCTAACGAAGCCATTGTTTAAGTTCAAGGGCTAATCTTCTTCTCCGCAAGGCTACGAAAACGGCGGTACGGCGGCATCTTGAACAGCCTTTATCAACGGGCGACTCGAGTGGGCTTTAGCTACCCTTTTCCGCTCTCCAGCTTTGATGAAACACCGAAATATAATCACACAGTCTTCGCTTCTCTTGGCCACCTGAAGCGCCTTTTGGGCCTTCACGCCACAATTCAAGAGCATCGCGATCTTTTTCCAACGCAAAGATATTTGGCCTTCCAAACCAGGTCCTTCAAGCTCCCGCTTCATGGTCTCCACAGAGTCCAAATGTGGTGGTGAGACCGCGGATCATATAACCAATATCCAAACGGTTTGAAAAAGGTCACGGGTTATCAAAGAGTTGAAACGACTAAGAAGATGAGAGAAAAAAAAAAGCAGAATAATACCTTTTCCCAACCGTGGTATATGGAGGTTCTATGAGATGCAAAGCTGCCGGAATCACCATACGCTTTGATCTTTGGGCGGTGAGAACCAAGAAAAGAGACGCAAATGATGAGGGATTGTCCAGTATCGAAGTCGCCAGATAGTTACTTCGCATCTCTAGCCCCGAATCGAGGTCGCCATATTTCGTGCACGCCGGTGGGTCAACCCGGATGGTGGGAATTTGTAGAAGGATGGCGAAAGCGATGGTAGGCTGGCGGCAAGCCAGCCAGCTCCATTGGGGTCAGCGCCGCAGCCCTAGCCTTTTAGCGGGGAGGGCTTTTAGCGGTGACTTCAACGGGTTTATCCCCTTCGTGAGTCACTATCCCACAATTTGAGTTTAGAAGAGGCCATGGCAGCTTCTTGAACCGGAGGAGGAAGGTTGATCTAAGTCGTCTTCCCAATCCGCCACAGCAGAGAGTAGGAAGAGGGGGTATAGGGAGCGGAGGGATGGGCCTTGGACGCAGCGCAAAACGCTGGGCTACTCGAGAGCGATATCTTGTTAGTATACTTAAAAAGATTTGTAGGACTTTCTCTTTGGGCGAGGAGAGGATTTGGGGAGTCTCTCTTTGGGAGGGGCTGGGCGATAAAGTGGACCTTGATACGGACCAATATTTTTCAACGAATGATCAAGGAGAAGAGGATGGCCCTTTTCTGGATCTATGCCGAGGACTTCACTCTGTCCACTTCCCAAGTCGCGGAGTTTTTGAAAAATAGCTGAGTAGACACCGTTGTAAAGTTTGGATCGCGAATCTGGGCGCCAACCTGTGGTACAAAAGAGAGACAAGTTAAAAGTAAAGTTAGGAACGAGCACGGCGAATAAAAAGTTTGACGTACCACTAGAAAGGAAACTGAGATGCCTCGAGAAACGCCGAGGGCGATCCAGCGGACGTAAAAACTACCAGACACATATAACGGATAATGATGCCACACTTTATCAGAGGTAGTAAGGTGGAGGATAAAGGACTTCTTCTGCGGACGGGTACAGAAAGACTGATATCCTACACTACCAAATTTGGTACTCTTTTTTATATAGTAGTGAGCTATCATATCGCAAAGTTGGATTTTGGGAGAATTGGTTTTGTTGTAATGATCTGCGGCATATAAGTTACGCCAAAAATTACCAATGCCTTGGCAGGGGGGGATGTTGAAGTGGTTACATACTTCGACATCAAGGAGAGTTAATGGAAATCGCAAGCCGGCCGCTATTTGACCAACAGTTGCAATGAGACAACCAGACCGTGGTGGGACTAGATGCGGGAAATGGGAGACGCCAGGCACGTGCTCAAGGATCACGGGCGGGGGATGCCATAAGCAGCCTTTAATCGCATCTAAGTGGGCCTACAGCCGGTAGGAGGGGGGGAGGCAGAGTGGTTTCCTTCCCGAGGTGGAAGGTTCCGCGGCTGGCTAGCAGAGCCCGGCCGCTGAATCGATATGTCCACGTGGTGTGACCGCTAGATCCGAGCGGAGGACTCCGATCCATCGTCGGTGGTTGAGGAATTAGCCGATCCGGACTCGACATGACAAAATTAAACGGCGGAGACTTCTAAAACCGAAGAACAATAGTGAAAACAGGCTATGGAGGAAGAGAAATGGGAACAAGAAAACGATGGAGAGTAATCGGAACAATGAAAAACTAAGTGGAGGAAGACAAACCCGAGGAGCAAAGCGCCAAATAGCAACGAAGAGAAGTTCGAATCTTGCAGAAAATCGAAGACCCAATCAAGATGAGACGGGAAGAAATGGGGAAGAAAACTGGAAGAAGAAGAAATGAAAAGGGTTTAGAGACGAAGTTTAGGGTTTTAAAGGAAGAGAGAGGTTTGGGCGGGATACTAATCGACAAGGGCAAAAAGGTTATTTCATCGGGAAAAGAACCAAGAAACAAGGGACACGTGGGGCCTTGAAAAGTGGAAAAAGCAGCTCGATCGCGCGGCGCTGAATGACAAAGCTCGATGCACGCGGCGGATCGAACATCGAGAGGTAATGATAGCGCGACGTGCCATGAGGCACGCCACGATGTAAAAGAAATGGGAGATTTTCTGCGTCTCAGTAGTTTATCCGCTGGACTTAAACGCGATATCGCGGAACATCAAACGGACCGGAGGGCATCATCTGATAGGACGTATTCATGACACGTGGAGTTATAGGTGGCAAGTGGGTCGTATGCCGGGTAGCAAAGAAGAGACCTAGTGCAACGGGTCGTGTCCGCGGTAATACAACTGCCGCCGAGCCGCCCTATGTCGCCGTGAGAAGGAGTGAGAGCGATTTAATCAAGCTCATGAACGAGATACATCGCGGAACCTAGTAAGGCATAGGATTCCGTGAAGTGTCGGGGGCCTAAATGAAGGTGGATTCAGGAAAGAGGCAGGAGGAGCACAGTAGCCAGAACACGATGCATAGGGAGACGGTTGGACAAGGGGCAGACGTGGGACACGAAAAAGATCATGGAGAGCGGTTAGAGAAGATGGAGCGGTTGGAGAAAGAGAGCGGTTATGGAATATAAAGAGCAAGGAAGAGAGGAGAAGAGGAAGAGGAGAAAAAGGTGAGAAAGAGAAGAGAGAGAGAGAGAGAAAGTAATAGAGAGAGTATGTGATCTCAGTGGTTGTAAAATCTGATCATACAATAATTTTTTCGTAATTCATTTGGCTTCACTGTCCATACGATAAATTGGACTTGTTCCATTGTCGTTATGGTATCTCTCATCATCTCTAATCATTTTATAGGTATTCGTTGAACCTTCTTCGTTAAATTGTGTTTTTTCTACTCGACATATATAACTCCTAAACACAATACGAAAAAGAATATAATTTTTCTTTTCGGTGGCATCTCTCTCACTGTCTCAATATATTTTTCTTTTTTATTTCTCCTGATTTCTCAATTCTCTTTTTGACTTTAATTTCATTTTGTTCCATTGATTTTTTTTTACAAAGTTGTATTTTATTGATATGAAAAATAGATTATACAAAAGATTTAGAGAACAAACGTGCTACAATTTGTTTTTAAGAAAAAAAAAATTGAAGAAAGCTACAATCCTTATATATAATAGAATTAATTATAAATTCTGAGGGAATTTATTCTGGCTATGAGACACTAAATAAAAGGACTTGGATAAAAATGATGATTATTCTCAATATTCTTCCTCTTTTTACAGTTGACTCCCACCCCCCGTATTTTTTATCCAAAGACATGGATGACGTATTAGCAGTTCATTTTGGGAAAAAATCAACGAAAGTGGTGAAATAATTCTATTTTGATCCACGACTCTCATTCTTTAATCATTAGAAACAGTGTACATATTTTCTTAATTTTTCGGAACATTTCATCTCTTGAATTTGGCATAGTTGCTAGCTAGGTTGAATAAGGAAAAGTAAATACAATATTAAAAAGACAATAAAACGACACTCCTTGCACTTCTTTTTGTAACATTTTAACCAAATATCGAGAAATTTGTGTCGGAATTGGAGTTTTCCCCCCTTACTCGCGGTACAACTGTTCGAAGTTCTCTTACGGTCTTATGGAGTAGGTAGCTTAAATGCCTACCTTCCAAACGAAAATGCTACGGAGATAACTACATCCAACCATATTTGTGACAGCCCAATAAACAGATGCCACGTTGCATCGAAGAAACAAAAACTCTCTCTTCCGGTTTTTCTTTTATCTTTTTTCTTATACACAGGAAAAAATAAGTACGTAAATAAAACTTCACCTAGAAAATGAATTTAAACCTATTTTTTTGTAGATATAATATACTCAATATTAAGATCATTTCTACAAAATTTCAGTTCATTTGGAAACCTCTAACATTGGTAAAAAAACAATTACAAAAATTCAATATTTCTGGACCGTTAGATTTCTTTTTAAAGATGACAACAATTTTTATTTATGTTAGAGGTTTTCAAATGATCTGAAATTTTGGGAAGATAATCATTATGGTGAGTGCTTCATAGCCACAAAACATTAGGTTTGAATTCATTTTGTAGGTAAAGTTTTACGTACGTACTTATTTTAAGTTAACTTAAGTAGTTACTTTTTAGAGAATTATATATATAAAAAATTATCATATGAAACTAGAGGTAGGAATTTCTCGATGGTTTTCTCTCCCCATTAGCCAACAACGAAGACAAGTATTGATGGCGTTTGCTACTTAGGAGATATATCTTAATCTAAAAGAACAAAAAACAACCAACAATCAATTAGATGCTTGAAGCCTTAAACCATCTTTTAGACCCAAAGTCCCAAATAGCAACCGCCAAAAGTTTAACAAATCAATGTGTAGAATTAAACAACTAATTAAATAGACAAAACACAAGATTTATAGTGGTTCGTGCCATTGTGGCAGCCTACATCCACGGAGAAGAAAGAGATAGTATTGCTTGGTTGATTTGGTTTTGTGTTACATATGTGTTTATATAGCACAACATGAGTGCATATTTGTGTCTATAGTTTCCAAAAGGATTGGAGACTTTCCTTTATAGAAAATATATGAATCGACAAATCTCTGTCAAAACCGATTAAGATACCAAGGCCCAATTAGTCTTGTTCAAGGCGCGACCAGCTCTTGCCTTGTCGACCTCCAAGACCTTTCCGTGCGGACTACCAACTTGGCCTTGCCTTTTGGCGACTAAGCCTTCTCTTTCTTCTCCCACACTCCCCTTCAAGTTGGTGCGAAAATATCCAGCGAACCCAACTTGGAGAGAATATCATGGAACTTGGAAGCTGGAAGTCCCTTGGTAAAAATGTCTGCAAGCTGTTGGTCAATCACTTCAAACAAAGGAGTAGTGACAATGTTAGACTATACTTTTTCACGCACAAAATGACAGTCAATTTCGATATGCTTAGTTCTCTCATGAAACACCGGATTTGCAGCAATGTGCATAGCAGCTTGATTATCACAGTAAAGTGTAGTTGGCAGATGCAACCTAAAACACAAATCCTTCGTAAGAGCGAAGCCATATGATTTCACCGGGTGGTAGAAACTATAACCCCCGTACTCGCTTCGTGACTAGGACGAGCCACTACATACTGTTTCTTGTTCTTCCAAGTAACTAAATTACCTCCCACAAAGGTACAATAATCAGAAGTAGACCTCCGATCAACTTGACATCCCTTGCCTAATCAAGATCATGTGGTAATAGAATAGATGTATGCTCATTTTTCCGCATCCAAATACCTCTGCGTGGTGACCCTTTCAGATACTGCAGTATTCTAGAAACTGCATTCATATGTAGAGTCCTTGGAGCATGCATAAAACGACTAACCAAGCTCACTGCATAAGAAATAGCTGGTCGGGTAATAGTTAAATATATTAGTTTACCAACTAATCGCTGATACTGACCAATGTCAGTAAGAAGATCACCAGTGTTATCCAACTTGGCTCCACTGTCAGTTGGCAAATCAGATGGTTTTACCCCCAACTTTCCTGCTTCACTCAAAATATCCAACACATACTTTCTTTGATTTAGAAATGTACCTTTTTTTTTAATAAGCAATTTCGATCCCAAGAAAGTACTTCATAATACTCAGATCCTTGATGGCAAACTTCTTGTGTAATAACTCCCTTGAGCTTAGAAATCTCGATAAGGTCATCACCTATGATAACTATGTCATCATCATAAATAATAACAGTAACCAAGCCAGACCTGCTAGATTTAACAAATAAGGAAGGATCAACATCACTTCGCTTAAGGCCAGTCATAACTAGAACAGAACTAGGCTTAGCATACCACGCTCGTGGAGATTGTTTAAGTCCATAGATAGCCTTTTTTAACTTGCATACTAATTAGGATGTCCGTGGGGCTGCCTCATATACACTTCTTCTTTAATATCTCCGTAAGAATGCATTTTTCACATCCATTTGAAATAATTTCAGTCTTAATTCACAGCTAGAAAAACAAGAACTCTAAACGATTCATCTTTGCAATTGGTGCAAAAGTCTCCTTGTATTCCTGACCATAAGTTTGGGTGAATCCCCTTGCAACAAATCGAGCTTTAAACCTATCTAAGGAACCATCACTGTTGAACTTGTTTCTGAACACCCACCGACAATCAACAGTTTTCTTTCCGGCCATACGGTAGCATAACAATATCTCAAGTTTTATTCTCGTCTAGAGCACAAAGTTCTTCTTGCATCGCCTTTCTCCATACTGGACGAGAGTTAGCTTCTCTAAAGTTCTTGGGTTCTTGCACATCATCAACTATACTTAAGAAAGCATGATGAGATGATGTGATATTGGCATACGTTATATACTCCTGTAGAGGATATGTAATATCATGCAAAGAATAAAAATTCATGTGAGTCACTGGAAGATGCCGTTCTCTATCAGATTTATAGTAATCCTTGAGAGTTACTGGAGGTCATCTCTCTCGTTCAGATTGTCTAGAAACTGGAGGAGCTAGAGAAGCGCAGAGCGCGCCCCACCCTTAGTTTGCTCATCCTGGGAGCGCGCCCGCGCCCCATCTACTGGATGTCGTGGATTACCGAGCCGCCCCCCAATATACTCGGCCAGGGGATGCCGCGCCATTTTTTTTAGTATAGCCCAATTCTTGATGCATGGGGACTATACCTTCACTAACCATTGGGACAGGAACAATGCCTTCACCAACTGTTGGGAGAGGAAAGAAATCTGCCGTAATAACAGCTGGGAGAGGTGCCAAATCTGCCAAACACTCCCCCTCGGACCGATTCCCAGGCACAGCTGAATCGTGAAAGAAAGCTTCAGATTCCACAAATCGGACATCATGAGAGACAACCAGTTTCCTTGTCGCAGGATTGTAACATATGTAGCCTTTCTGTGTTTTAGAATAACCAACAAACACACATCGAGTAGCTCAAGCATCAAATTTATCTCGATGAATAGCTTGCTGATGCACATGACAGACACACCTAAACACTTGCAGATGAGAGAGATCCAGCGGCCTAACTTTGAGCACTTCCAATGGGGATTTAAAACCAAGAACCCTACTGGGAAGACGATTAATCAAATAGGCAGCAGTTAAAACGTCATGAGACCAATAGTGCTTATTAGGAACATCCATGCCCAACATAAGAACACGAGTGGTCTCCAAGAGGTGTTTGTTCTTTCTTTCAGCCACGCCATTCTGCTGAGGTGTGCCAACATAGCTAGTTTGTGATAGGGTTATATACTAAAAACATTACTTTGTATTAACTCTAATTCTTTATATTTTGAATGAGAATCATATGGGCAAATATTATGCATATTATATATGTTATTAGTTATATGCATACGTCTAATACTTTATGTTGTAAATGATATGGTGTGTGGTGACACACAGAATATCATATCATCGGTACCTTATAAAGTATAAGTAAACGTTCACAACCTAGATGGATTTGGACAAACAATTGGTACGATTGTAATATAATATGGTATTAGTCTATCTTGACTACAGGATTACACTAGTACACTTTGTGTGTATTGAACATGACCAAGTAAGGTTGTTTCTCTTTATACTGACTATATAAGAGAACAAACACCTCTGTTATTATGGATGTTTGTCTTCTTAATCCGGATATAATAACGGGCACTTACGAGCATTGTACATTACTTTAAATCATCAATGAGTGAGATTCATTTGTGAATCAACAAACTTGATGGATTGGGTAATGACATTGTATGTAAGGTGTGTTATTGATTATAGAAGGAATCCGTGACCCGTAGAAAGTTAGGCTGATGATGTCCCCTTGAGGAGCTCATAAGGATTGTCATGTAAATCCTGCAGGTGGATTTGATCCGATATGACAATAAGGTTGAGTGGTACTACTCAAGGACATAAGAAGTTGATTAATGTAATTGTCAGTAACTTGACTTAATCAACGGGCATTCGATATCTTAAACACGGGGAGATCAACAAGCATATAATATGGAGCCCATAAACGTAAAACGTAATTTAGGATTAGGGCGGTAATGCAACAATGACCTTTAGTGGAATAAGTCATTTGTTGACGGACTTAGGCCGTGTGTTCTGGGAGAACATGGGAAGCCCAAGCCCGTCAGGAGGTCCAACCCTAATTTCTCCTCATGGTCCCTGTTGTAGCCTATAAATAAAAACCTCTTTCTCTGGCCATTTTTTTACACAAGAAAAACTCAGGTTTTGCTCAAGGAAATATAGATCCAAAATCAGTTCTAACTTTGTGAATGAGAGAGGCCAAGAGAGAAAGAAGAGGTGGAAAATCGTGCCCACAACGCGCCCAATCTAAGGATAGGAATACAATAGAAGATCAAGAGGTTGCTGATTTCGTAGATCTTGAATTCTCAGAGATATCACAGCCGATCTAAATGTATGAATTTCTAAACCAAACCGTAAACACCCTTTATTCCGCTGCGCATAGGTTTTCGCAGTTCGTAAATCATTCGGTGCTACCATAACGATTCCTACAGTTTGATGAATTATCCCTTGGCTATGAAGATACTCAGGTAACATACTTTTACAAAACTCAGTGCCATTGTCAGATCTAAACATCTTGATATTAGCACCAAACTGGTTAGTAATCATAGTATGAAAATCCTTGAATACAGTCACAACCTCAGTTTTCGATTTCAATAAATATAATCATATATCACGAGATTTATCACTAATGAACAACACAAAATATTTATAGTCATCATAAGAATTAACGGGAGCAGGCCCCCATAAATCAGAATGAATTAACTCAAACAACTTATTTGACACAGAATTCGAGTTTGGAAATGATAAACAAGTTTGTTTAGAAAATTGACAAACATCACAAACATCATCAGAGTTTAAAGAAACATGCGAAAACATATTTGACAGGACATGACTAGATGGATGCCTAAGTATTTTATGCAAAATACGACTCTCAAGTAAATCACTAGCTTGACACGCCTTCTTATGCAACTTCAACAAATAGAGTACATTGGAATAAATTCCTTCACTAATCATCCTCTTCGACTTTCGATCCTGAAAGACGACAAAGTTAGGAGAAAAAATGACATCACAATTTAAAGAATTGGTAAGTTTTCTAACAGATATAAGTTGAACAGGGAATGAAGGAACAACTAGAGCATCACTCTTGATACTTTGATCAAAAAAATTCACTTGACCACTACCTAGAATGGGAACGGTGGAACCATTGGCTATGTAAATATTATGATTTTCAGTTTTGACACAAAATTATGGATGAGGCCGGGGCAATTAGCCATATGATCAAGAGCCCACGAATCAATTATCCATGAGTTAATGTTTTCTGGCATAGTAAAATAGGCATGTAAATTACCTGACACATGAGTTGAGGTAAACTGACCTTTGCTAGAAGACATGGACTTAGTGAGTTGTTGGAGAATTTGACTCAACTGATGACTAATATCTAAGTTGGACATTGATGTCTCGGTAACAGCATCATGCTCTTTCTTGGACAGTTCCTTTTCCTTCTTAAGATATGGATATAATTCCCAACAACGGTCTTTGGTGTGCCAATTCTTTCCATAATGATCACAGTGAGACGGTTCCCTTTTTCCCTTACCCTTTTCAAATCCCTATAACTTCTTTCTAAAATCGTTTTCTGCAAGTAATACAGTAGATTCAGAGATTGATGACTTTACCTTGGAGTTCATGGTTTTCTTCCTTATTTCATCCCTCTAAATAGTTGCACAAACAGCAGCAAGTGATGGAAGAGTGATTTCCATTATAATATTGCTTTCCAGATTTTCATATTCTGGTTTAAGACTACGAAATATTGTGAAGATTTTATCCTCTTCAGCCCGTTTCAACAGAGCCTTTGCATTAGTGGTGTGTGGACGATATATGTTTAACTCATCCCACAATTTCTTCAAATTCCCAAGGTGTTCTGTAAAAGTCTTCTCACCATGTTGCAAAATACCGATTGCGAGTTGAAGTTCAAACACACGAAAGCATAATTGTTCGGGTTTCCATATAAATCTTCAATTGAATCCCACATCTCCTTCAGTAGAATCGAGAGAAAGTAAAAATCCCAATAGTAGACTCCATAGAATTGAGTAACCAAGATCGAACAAGCTAATCATTGGAAACCCAATTCTCATATTTCGCATCATCAATGGCGGGACACACCTTTGCACCATTAATGAACCCTAATTTTCTCTTTCCACCAAGCGATAAGCTTAAACAACCCTAGACCAAAAGGTATATAGTTCGTTCAATTCAAGAGAATCGGCCAGCGACTTCAATCAGATTAGAATGGTCTCTGTTGTAAATGGCCGGACTTTGGGTTTGGTTTTGGATCGGACATAGTGTATTGTGTTTATTTAAATTGATTTTGAGAAGAGATTAAGCGCTCCGCTCTGATACCATGTAGAATTAAACAACTAATTAAATAGACAAAACACAAGATTTATAGTGGTTCGGTGCCATTGCGGCAACCTACGTCCACGGGAGAAGAAAGAGATATTATTGCTCGGTTGATTTGGTTTTTGTGTTACAGAGGTGTTTATATAGCACAACATGAGTGCAAATTCGTGTCTATAGTTTCCAAAAACTTTCCTTTATAGAAAATATACAAATCTGACAAATCTCTGTCAAAACCGACTAGGGCTAGCAAGCTCCAATTAGTCTTGCTCAAAGTAGCGACCGTAGCTTTTGCCTTGAATTGGTCGACCTCCAACCTTTTAAGCGATCCACACCTTCTCTTTCTTCTCTCACACAATGTGATCTCCCCATTTATGATTTTCTCTAGTTCTATCTTAACTCCAAACTTTAGGTTAAAAAACAAACTTGATAAATGTTCACAAACACTACTAACATTTCAATATGAAATCAACGGAATGGGAGGAAAGGTGAGAGGTGGATTAGAAAGTTAGAAAAATAGCTTCTTAAATTTCAAGTTTAACCATGGCAAAACTGCTGAAGAGATTTTCATTGAGAAGGACGAGGACAGAGAAAACAAAGAGAAACTTTTTCTCTATTTATTTTATTTTAATTATTAATTATTTTTTATCTTTTACTAGACCGGATGAAAGAGTTGCTTGTTTCGTCCATGCAACATGGCATACTTTTATTGGGCTGTTACAAATATGGGTGACACTGTGACAGTAGCTGTACCTGTAGCATTACTCCCTTCCAAATTATGGATTGGGGAACACCGAACGCCTTTAGCTGGGTAGTGGACTGGGTTTGGGTTTGGGTTTGGGTTTGATCAGCTCATATTCCTCACGTTCATTCATATGAAATCCATATTTAGACTTAGACTTATAGACTTGGACTTGGATCATAAGTACCTTTGTTTTTTGAAACCCAAAATTCGTGTCGGTGCAGTGTTATAAACTTCGTAGCCCAGTGATCCAATGGTTAAGCTACACGTTTACGCAGAGTTTGCAAATGGGTTGCACCCGAGAATGTCCATGGATTATCATCCTTTCAGGTTGACCACATTCCTACTCCTGCACAGATACTTTGCTTGATTACTGAAGCAACTAATGGTGATCCACTGATCCCTTTTCCTCAATTCCTTGCCTCTTGAGTCTTGACTATACCACAGCCGTTTCAAATGAAAACGCTAGCTAAGCAACTCATTTAGAGAGTAAGTGAACACGTGTAAAAAAGCCCAATATCATGTGATTCTTGATTCTTCTACTTCTTACCTTATTTTTGTCTTGGTTGTACAAGTAGTGAATATGTGCATTTTCTGTATGCAGTGTAAATATCTAATGCCAAACAGAGCCTTAAGATTGCAGTAGTAGGCTTCAATATATACTATGGGTGCAAACGGATAGGTTTGGATTCGGATATGTCTGTATCTAAATCCGACGGATATTAAAAAATTTATTCGAATCCGATTTCGAATATCCAAATCGGATAATATCCGATCCAAAAATTAATATTAATTAAAATTTTATTTGCTTTGAATAATTCATTTTACCACTATAAAAACTATTATAAATATATATATTTGTCATTTATTATTATTATTTTGTTATTCTAGTTTTATATTATTAGTTTATGATTTTATATAATATTTTATACAATAATAAATAAATAAATAAATTATATATAATAACTATTAATTTTTTAAATCGGATCAAATATTTTCGGATGCGGATATGGCAGTATCCGAATCCGTATCCGAAAACAGTTCGAACATGAAAAATAATCCGATATCCGAAATTTTCAGATAATATCTGATTTTTTGAATACGAATTCGAATATTTAGATATCCACTTGCACCCCTAATATTCACGCACCCTTCACATGTACGTTTCATGTAGAATGTCTATCTACCACAATTGAGTTGGTGACAAATTTTAAAACAGATTTTCAATTTGCTGAGATTTTGTAAATTTAAGCAATGTTGTTTATGCCAGAATACAATGAAGACACTAGGTAGAAAATATGTATAATTTGTGAATGTATTTTTCTTTATGTACACAGTACTACACTTGTGAATCACAAAACGAAAAAACTGAGAAAATGATTCTGTGGGGTTCTGTAGCTATCACATAGATTACTTGTCCACACACTCTAAGCACAAGTATTGCGTGTACATAGACAAATAGACATGTTTTGTTGTTGGCCATCAAATAATTTCCTCGAGATCTTCGTCAACAAATTTTCTATCTGCCCCCACACTATATACAATATACTCTCTTCATTATTGGGTTCGTGCTGACATAAACCCTAACTTAACTCGTATCTCGATGGCGTTATCGCAACAACCTCATTCAACTCCTTCGCTTGGTTTCGAACTTATTCACCGTCCTCAAAACCAGAAAATCTCTGTTATACACTTTTCTGTTTCTCCAAAAGGTCGTGGTCTCTCACTCTCACTTGTTAACCTTCGAAACTGTTCCAGGAATCGTCAGTTTCTCTCATTTGCAGCTTCCCATGAAGACTCTGTAAGTTCCATGTTCAAAGATTGAAACTTTACTGTATACAATCACATTAATTAAACTGTTGCAATTCTGGTAATTATGTACAGTAATGTTTATGAGTAGAAATGTGTTTTGTCAGTTGACTAAAACAAATTAGGCATGGACTCAATTGACGGCATTTAGGCCAAGGATGTGTGATTGTAAATTTCTATTGTTTAAACTTGCTTATTACAAAAATTAAGATGCTTGATAGAATTGAGGACTATCCAATCGTATCTAAGATCATTAAATTATGGTTTTTTCTTTTTTTTTCTTTTATCATATTGCATTTGAGAAATTGTTTATTCAGAAGCATTCAGAGATTGAAGTGGAAAAGGAGAAGAAAGAGGTTGATGTAAGAGCAAAAGAAACACAAGAAGAGTGGGAGAAAATGCTGGAATCATTCAAGGAACAGACCATTAAAATGCAAGGGATGTCAAAAGAAGCTTATGAGGTCTACTCGAAAAAAGCGGCTGTTATCCTTGAAGAAGCGTCCAAGAAGTTGAAAACTCAAGCAGAAAAAACAAGCTATGATTTGAGTATAATTGCAAAAGAAATCAGCGAAGAAAGTAAAGAATATCTTGCTGAAGCAGCAAAGAACTCTCCTGAAGAGATGAAGGATATTGTGGAAACTCTAGCCTCCTCAACAGATGAGTTGAAAGATGTGTCTAGAGTTCGGGACTTCTACTTTGGGATACCTTATGGTATGTACAACACATTTCAATCTTGGATTTAAATCTACGTTTAATGCAAAGCATAACTGCACAGTTAGTCACAAGTAAGGAGGCGAATCTGTATGTGAATCGTTTTAGATATAAGTGTATGTAGATATACAATTTAGATACGTGTAGGAAACAGGAGGTAAGTGTGAATATCTTTTGTTTGGTTACTTCTTTGATATGATGCACTGATACTTCTTAACCACTTCTATTGGGTCCTGCTGATTCTTGTTTTTAGATTTAGCGGTCGTGGATGTCAATGATATCATGTTATTCATTTTATTGTATAAGTAGTTAGTTGATGTGAAGTGCATAGTTCGTCCTCCCTTTCCTTATTGGTTTTGCTCTCATTGTATTTGTTTGTGGTTTAACTTGTTTTACATTATTTTATGTGACATCACAAGCTGATACGAGGTGGTATACATTAATTTTGTTTTGACTTGGGTGTGGAAACATGTACTATGTGCAGGTGCAATTCTTACTATTGGTGGTTTTCTGTCCTTCATGATTACTGGAAGCACTTCTTCCATTAGATTTGGTGTCATACTGGGTGGTACTCTGCTGGCCTTAAGTGTATCAAAGTCTAAGATCATGGAAAAAGGGAGAATCATCTGATCTGGCTTTGAAAGGACAGACAGGTAATGTGCCTAGCACATCTCTATTTATTTATGTTACACTATCACTAAAAAATGATAGACATTCCTAGAAGTCCTAGAACTGGGAAAAGGTTTAAAGTTATTTATTGTGAAGCACAATACAAGTTGATGAAAATGCTGCATATGGGCTCTCGTAGTTCATACGGCCTGTTTGTATATTCTAATTTGTCCAAACCATAAAGTAGTGATTTGATAGTTTTTATTTTCGTCTCTTCTGGGTTTCAAGTACATCTTTGTTACTAGTAGTGTTTACTTTTCTTTTCATTACTGTTTAAAATAAACTGTTAATTTTGGGATGTCACTGGATATCCTAAGTTCCCCCCCACGGTCCAAAATAGAATCAACCCCTTGATTGCTATTATAATCTCTGCAGTTGCTACGGAGCCCGCAAAATGCCCACTTATTCTCCACAACTCTAGCTAGATAGCAGCTGGATGTAATTCTTAATGCAAAACCCCCCTTCCAAGAATGAACTCTCAAGAACCAAGAATCATAACCTCTTTCATCCTGCCAAACCAGGCTGATCAAAAGATTGGGCTGAAATTATATCCTGCAAAAGATTCCCAATCTAGCATGCTGGACCCCCTCAACCATTTATATATGATTTATTTTGTATTTTATGCTATGTTTTCTGAAATTGTAATGCTGGGTATTCTTGGTTGGGAGTTCTGGTTGGAACCTCTATCTATATACGTATTTAATTTATTTATTTATTTTTGTGTGTTAATCAATTGTTACACATTACATTTTGATTTAGTTTCTTAAGTCCTCTGCTGACTGGAATTTTGTGTTGCAGCAATATCATCCGTACTCTTTTTAAGGGAGCTAAGCTTGGTTACTCAGGTAGATGGTTCTTAATCATGCAATTACATGTTTTTGTTTCTAAAAAACAGAGTATTCTTTGTGGTGGTATCTGTTATTTTTACTTTTTATATGTAAGTTTCTGACTTCTTTTTCTTTGGTGCAGAATCCATCATTTCCAAAATTCATTACGACATTGATCAGGTTTACTAATACTAGATCTGTTGATTTTAATAGATGCTGACATGCTGTTTTCCTCTGTTCATTTGCTTTCAATCTGATATAGAAGTATTAAATTTGAGAATCTAACTCGAAACCAATTGGCAATGAGTGCAGCTACCCACGATTTTATATACTTTATTGCGAGGCTTTGCATACCAATATGGGACTATAAATATCAACATCCCCCCCTTACGTGTGCCGTATCTTGAGCCAAACACTTGTAAAATTTTAAATAGGTGACGTGGAGTGCAATGGCCAGAGAAATATTTTGCTCTGATACATATTAAATTTGGGCATCCAACTCAAACCAATTGGCAGAGTGGAGTGACCCAAATGATTTTATGTACTTTATTGCGAAGCTTTACATACCCAATATGAGATTTTTGAATCTGAATCAAAAGTTTTTAATCTTCTTTAAGATGAAAAAAGAAATAAGCTAAATAATTTGTGTCAATGCTATAATTTTAACCTCCACTACCTTCTATCTTGTTTTCGCTTGAAGGTATATTTAAACTTGTGTCTGAGATTAGGTTCAATAGCTCTCAAGTCACTTTATGTTCCTCGATGTTTACCACCTACTCTGGTTTGCATATAAAGAGTGATAGTATAAGATAGGAAATGTGTTTTTAGGTGGTAAATAATGCAAAACTTGTGTTTTGTTAGCATGTCGCAAATGATATGTGAAGTCTGATAAATTTTCCTACTCTGAGAACCTTTGTTGCACTCCATTCACATTACAAAAACTGACTTGTAGTGAAATCTGTTTATGCCTTTGAGCCTTTCTGTTATGCGTATTGCCTTTTAATCTTTAATTCTTTATGAGTATGATTCATAAACTCTTTGTAATTAGAAATAATTTGTCATTTTCTGGTTCCATGAAAATAATTTGTGAGTTCCTATCTTACAAGATTGTGCTATTCCTGACACAATAGCTTTATTTTGCAGTGGTGCAATGGTGGCGTTCTATCTGTACAGGATCATGTTCGATGGTGATAAAAGTAAAGGTCAAAATTTGGAAAGTGGATCTGAAAGTTAGCTCAATATGGAGGGTAAGTATCTGTGGCTTTTCCCGAGAGTTGCTAGTTCTGTTGTAACTTTTCATAAGTCGGACCACAAATTAGCAGTTCTTGACAGACTTGGTGCTCAATTTCATCTACAGACACCCTTAGTGTTTGCCCAAACTCAAATCCTATATTCAAGAATTAAAATTTTGAACCATCATGGAGAAGCAAGTTAGAGATGAGGAGTTCAAGTATTCCTAGCTACCACTTCTCTTTGCAGTACTCTTTGTATCTGATCGGTGAATAAGATGCTAATTTATCCCCCCAAAAAAATAATAGTAGACTTATATGGTCCATCAACAGCATCGAACCAGATCTCTCATGATGAGATATCTTTTTGATAGGTATGACGAAAGGGCTAGTTGCAACGAGGTCTCATGTATTCATTCTGTGAACACAATATAATTTGAGGAGCTGTCTTATTTGGGATGGTCTATGGAAATTCCTATAGTGGACATTGTTTTAAAGAATAGCATTACACCCTTTACCCATTGGTCTATAGAAGAGAAAAACTGTAGAGGAAACAGTTTGTCCTTAGTCTCATAGTTTTTGCATTGAGTTTTTTCTCTAGTAGCGTACTCACGTGTCATTCTGCTCGATCAGGCACCAGGGACAAATGAGGTATACCAGAGTGATTGCTCTTAAGAGGGACGTGAGATAGAAACTGCTGAAACAAGAGTCATGTTCACTGAAGAATTGGATGCCTGCAAAGTTGGATGCCTAAGTTGGTTTTATATGTTTCACTTGTATCTTTATTGAAACAACGAATAAAACTTTTGGAGTGAAGAGAGTGGAAAATATGAAGATGCTTCTCTCTGGCAATAAGATGCATAATGTGTTGCGCTCTTTATTTTTTTCTTGTTGAATGTTGCAACCAATGCTGCTTCTTGATTTGGATGATCTTTGGTTGTTGTTTACTTTTTGAAACTTCAGAGTGGAAATAGTACCCTGAATATCTCATGGTAGAATATGGAACTGACACCTTGGATAATATATCCATTTGGAGAGAACCTCATATAATATATCCATCGGTGGTAGTGTTATTTGACAACATCATTTGGCTGCCTTACCCGCCCGATAAGTCTTCATTTGGCTGCTGAATGTAAAAAGCAACAGTTTCAGTCAGTCATCCTGGATGTCCTTGATGGAATATTGAACTATGGGACACCTCAGAGTTGGAATACCGAAGAAGGCCAAAACAATTCCACAATTACAAGGGAGGTTAAAGATACGCCAGCGCAAATATTGATTCAAGCATCCACACAGCACCTTAACCTGGCATACTTATTAGGTTGGTATCAAACACTGGTCATTTAGTAGAGAACTCTATCAATGTGCATACAGTTCTTCGGCTCTTCCTTAAATAGCTTAACCTGGTGCCATTCCGAAAAACCAAAAACTTTTTTTCCGACTGTATTGTCCTCATTTTTTGAGCAATTCCAATTCAAGTTTTGTTTCATAAAAAATAGTCAAAAGGCTTTTTCCCTTTACTATAGGAAAATGAGTTCGAAGGTCATCCATCCTTGAGATTTTCACTATTACAGTGACAAGAAGTAACGCTTTTACGCATAGCAAAACCTTCACCCCTCAGTTATTTTTAAAAACCCACCCCGGCTTTCCAGATGCGCACCCTTGGATTTCTACAGTCTGAAGTAGCAATCAATCTAGAGACGGGTTATACAGTAAATCAATCTACAGACGGGTTATACAGTAAATCAATCTACAGACGGGTTATACAGTAAAAAACTTGTTAGAAAAAAATTAAAGGCACCTATTTGTTGCATAAAAAACCTAGTTAATTGAACCCACATAATTTTAAAACGTTTTCTGTTTTTGAGTATAATGTTCTCATTTCTTTAGAGGAAGGACCTGTTGATGAGCAGAAAAATATCATCACAATCCATCTCAGGCATAATTGTGTAACATTAGGAAAACAGAGGAATAGTACCTACACTCATGTGCTAAACCCGTGTATTAGGATCAAATATACATGAAATTAACACATACATACACGTTTATAAGAGCCAGGGTAAGACTTCCCCACATTTTCACAGTGAGCAACAGCAGCAGCAATAACACTACTGAGCTTTATGGAGAGAACGATGGCCTGCAACCTAATTAATGGGAGGAAGTGTATACGTTCTACTTTTTGTTTTCTTGATCACCCAATCTTTTCATCGATGAGCTTTCAGATGAAAAGATTTGGGACCTGGGACTTTTCAGATGTCCCCATGGGGCATATGATTTGGGACCTCTCCCTGATTATCCAATGGCATGTATTGCGCCATGATAGCCCGAATTTCAGAATCCATGTATCTCTGCATAAGAATTTACAGAATCATGTCAGAACAGCATAGCAAATACAGATGCATTCAGCATTAGACAAGCAGATGGTACAAAACAATAGAAAGGCTGCAGCATACCCGGATCCTGTACTTGTACACAGCATAACCACCAACACCTGCAACAGCCAAACAGAGGAAAATCGCCCACCACCTAACCTCCAACTGACCTGTGCAGATCCCTCTTTACCTGCAAATCACCACAGGAAAATTCTCACTGCTATGCTAAAGGAAAGCATAATGAGGTAACACAATATCCAACAATTACAAAGTTGACAAACTGAAGCTAAAAGCATCCATTCTGGAATTATCATTATCATGTACCAGAAACATTTTGTAATATTTTAGGCCCAATTCCAAACAATAACCATTTCAATTTTTGAGATCTTTCTTGAGGATGAGTGACTTCTCTGTTGCTTCTTATATATTACGTTATCAAATCACAATATGACCAATGGGATATATTATTTGAGGTTCTCCCCCACAAAAAAGTAGGAAGGAAAAGAAGGTGGATTGAGAAACTCACTGATACATGTGTCATGCTCATGCATGTACAACAAATTACCACCGCAACTGCATTCATAACTTCCCCACGTGTTCTTGCATTTGCACTCTGGGCATTGACATGCAAGTTTGTCCTTGCATTCGTCCACATCTGAAACACATAGAAGACACTTAAGTACATCGAATTACTAATAGAATGATTATCTCCAATAAATGTCAGCTACAAAGAAGAATATATATTAAATAGACGCATCCAATCATCCATCATGATTTTAACAAGGGAAAAGATGAAAGTCAACTCTTTGGAATGGTAACAGAGCTCAAAAATCTTCACCCATCTAATACTCTTCCCAATTTCAATGTGAAATAAGCATATGTAACATAAGGCATCAGGCATGCCAATACTAGCCATTAATTTTCTACAGGAACAAAATTGACTGGAGTGCTACAGACACGACAACTACTGACTTATGTGTGGAGGGAACTTACTAGATAGCTAGGAACATTATAGTTCATTATACATCTAAAACATAATTTTTTTAACTTCATCAATTAAAAGATAGATATCTACAACAAAGATGAAAGAAAATTCACTGCAACATACTTTTAAGTATATAGGAAAAGTGAGAGATTATAGGCAGACAGATTGCTCCCCACATACATCATAGTTACTGAAGAAGACAAACAATAGTAAACAATGACAAATGACAAGTACCTTCGCATGATTCAATGCCATCTCCCTTAAATCCCGGTGGACACTTGCAACCTTTGGAATTATCATCCTGAAAACCCAACTCAAAGTTAATCAATCTGCAAACACAAATGTGGAAATCATAAAGGAGAAGTTGCATTGACCCACTTACCACACAAGCAGAGTATGTCCGACCATCTTGGGTTTTCTTCCAACAACCTCCATTATTAATTTCACAACGTAGAGCTCCCGAAGCTGTCGATTAAAGATTAATGAATTTTTCAGCTAAGCTAAATTTGAAAACTACCAATGCACTATTTCAACTAATGACTATTGTAGAACTACTATAAATTGAATATAGATGATAGTCAATATGATGCACCTAAAGATGAGCTACGCGACCACACAATATTATAAATGTAACGTAATCAATTCTCACGCTAACACATGCATTTGAATCCACCTGTGTAAGTTTATAAAGAAATCACCAGACTATATGCGCTAGTCATTTAATAAATTATGAGAAACCAATTAATGTCCAACAAATTTTGTTTGTGATAGACCAATGAAAAAACTCCTGCAAGAGAACTATAACCGAATCATACAGTCTAGTAAAAGGACTGATTCACAGAAAACAAAGACTGTTTTGACCTCCTGAACATACAAGGAAAATCAATAAGACCAAGGAACTCAACTTTCACTATATATAAGAACTTAATCACAAGTCTTATGTGACAAATTACCATCCTGTATAAAAATTTATTATAATCTAAAATGGATTAAGTATGTACCTTCACAATGCGTGTAACCATCGCCTACAAATTTTACACCTTCCACAACAGGGCACTCACACACTTTCCCTCGAAAAGTATCCTAAAAAAACGAAAGTATAGTACAAAACAAGGAATATCATGAGAAACACAAATACTAAACAAAGATAAATAATAATAAAATAAATAAATAAAAAGATCTGACGACATATACCAAGTTCATTATATACTTATCACCATACAAGAAAACATAAGAGAAAACATCACATTTACAAAACGAAGTCAAATGTCTAGATGAAAAAATGTACCTTGCATGCAGTAATATTAGCAGCATTATCCTTCCAGCATCCTCCATTATTCTCTAAGCACTCGTTTGTTTCAATCCCTTGACACATCAAGTATAGATAAAAGATAAATACAAGCTCAACCATCATCCTAAACTAACTTTAATTAATTAAAAAAATGACTGCCCCCATCTGTAATGTGTCTAAACTTCAGAGAATAACTAGACTATGAAAATCCATACATGTGGTGAAGATGATTTGAAGTAGGAACTAAGTGCTTATAAATGGAACAAGAGGGATGAGTTGGGGAATTAGAGAAGAGCTTAGTATTGAAACTGAAGGTAAGTAAGCATGGTGACATGGAAATACATATTCATATTTAGAAACTTACCGTCACTTAGGCAAACTGCAGGTTCAGTAGTTTCTTGAAAACCTGCACATATGGCTTTCAAAACTGCTCCTTTGTCCAACTTACCTGTAAACAATAGAGAAAAATAAAAATAAAAAACAAAACATAAAAACAACACAAGTTAAAGTCACACAACTCACTAACACAACATGGGCCAATCAAAATGCTAAGAAACCAGGGTCCAAACCTCGGTATTGTCTGTTGTTAATTACAAGGGTAGGCAATATGGTCACATCTCCTCGGGAACCTTTGCCAATCTAAAATCAGAAACCACCAGAGTAGAATATCAGTGTTTGTCCACACACACTTGTGGCCGCTACAAGATGCACAGTAATGGAACAATTTGAGAGATCTAGAATGAGATATCCAAATAACCTGAGCATCCTGTTCTGCTTTAAGAACTGGATTATCTACATCAGCTTCCGAATCTCCTATACATTCATCTATCTTTTTGAGGTCAAGACCTGTTAACACATCAAGTGAATAAATACCAACTTGAACAATATAGTACCTCTTGTAAACTAATACCATATGTATACTTAAATTATAACATCACGAGTCAATTAGTCACTACACTGGTTGCCTAACACAAACACGTCATGAGGATGCACTCTAAAAAACTAAAATAGAATCAAGATTAGCACCTCTGATAGATAAAAGCAAGTTAGCAAATACTAACATAGAAATGGCTATTGTATGCACGGACCATATTGAGTCATAGGCAAGATCATGCATAAGCATGCTTGAAGAAAAGAAAGGACCCATTCTAATAGATGCAAACATTACGAAAAATATATTTACTGAAGGGAAATTTCTAACATACCCAAGGACTTGATGACTTGATCAGCACATTCCTTCGTGTATTTCTTGTCCTTCATTGGGCATCGGATGGCAAAATCAGTTACATAGTCCCACCAAAGCCATGGTTTACCGCTTTCATTAGAAACTTTGTATAAACAAGCCTGGCGAAGATTCTGAACCACAACATCCTTCCCATCATAACCTCTACTGAAATCCTGTTAGGGGTCTGGGACAATATCTCCCATGATTGATGCACTGAGATTTGCATTGCTTGCTCAATATAAAAGCTTCAGGACAGTACCAAGTGATGTAGCGTGGGGTGAACTGAGTATAACCTTTCTGTTCAAGTATTTGAGCTGCACCTTTGAATTCCTTAATGAACTCAATCTGGCTGTCACACTTGGGTCCACACTCATCATTACTGTTAGGTCCAGAACTTCGTACTCTACCAGCTCATCAGGATGAGGAAGTGACTCCTCCAATCCAAATTGACATTAACCATTTCTCCATCTGACAGAGCTTTCTTGATGCTTTCCCCAAAAGTTTTGTGAACAAGCCGACGGTATAGTAATGTTCTGTAAGTAATCAGGATGACTCTTATCTTCTTCAGGATTATCCATTGTGATCAAAGGCTCTACCTTGTCATCTGCAACAAGGATTGCAGCTGCTCCAGCTTTTTGCGCATTCCATGCCTTCAACGTGAAGAAACAATCTGCACTCACAACAATATTACAGATAAGACGCTAGTTGGCATTGTCCACGAGATTTTGAAAGCTGAACTCATTAACAAGCATGGTTAAATGAACTAAGCCTAATCAGAAACATGTAGATCATTTCATAAAATTCCACTACAAATCTATTGTATCTCATACATACTAATTATGGCAAAAAAAAAAAAAAAAGTGTATCAACCTCGATTATATCGAAATCAAAATGGATCATGCACCAAAGCAATACTAATTCATTAATTGTAACTTCAGACAATATGAAACATGCAATCAAAGTTTATAGAGCTAACCTCCTCTATCAACAAGAACAAAAGTTGGGAGACCACCAGGCTTGGATTTGAACGAAATTTCAACCTCATCAAATCCCTTACACGCCTTCTGATTCGCTTTGGGATAAACAACAGTTCCAATCAAAGTTCCACCATATTGAGGAACACCAAAATTCCCAATAGCACATTCATAAACAGATTTTAATGACTGTGGTGATGTTACTCTTAAACTATTCTTCTCCACAACAAATCTACCTAAACAGCTACCAATCATCAACATAAAAAACAAAACCAATACACATATCTTCTTCTCTTCCATCATATTTTCTCAAAAGTCAACAACTGATCCAATCAAAAAAACTTCAACTTTACTTCAAATAATCAAATTTAAAACATGCCCAACTCGAATAACTCAATAATTAACAGGCCCAGCACATAAAGATACGTTTTTTACCTCAAAAGTGACGTAAATAAGCAAAATTTGTAATAAAAACGTGTGCTAATGGATCATGCAACGTGAAATTTAAGCTGAATATGGGAATTGGGATTAAGAAAAGAGATGAAGTATAGAATCTTCTTATTAAGGGCAAAGGAAAGAGACGTGGTTTGTGTGTTCAACTGAAAATGTCTGCATCTAATAATTTACTCTTTTATGGAAAAGTGTTGAAAGATTGAGGGCATTTATGGTAAAAACATAAATAACTAATACTTGGATACTTCTTTTATTAGAAGAGGTTTTATTGTTCGTTTAGTAACAACGAAAAGTAGATTAGATCTTAATAATAAGATTGTTAGCTGAAGCCTTGTTTTTATCGTGATATTTTGAATGAGTTTCACATTTTCTCCTACCAATTGAAATTTTCGGTATCTGTTTGGAATTTTGGGCAACCAAAAATGACCCGCGTTTTGTCGGCGTTGATTACAGTTTGGGTTCACGTGTTTTATATTTGTGGCTTCGTGCAAGTTGCCAACTTTATACAATGCACGTTGTAAAATGGGGATCTAAACTGCCAAAATCCATGGCAAATATGATATGCATAATGCATTTGATGATAGTTTGGTTGCGACACTTTAGGTTAGGGTGCAAAGTGAAAACAGAGGGGTAAAATTTATACTGATATCCGATATTAAAATTATATTCGAATTCAATATTAGATAATATCCTATCTGAAAATTAATATCAATAGAAATTTTATTTATTTTGAATAATTTATTTTACCATTATAAAAACTAGTATATATATATTTATCATTTATTATTATTATTTTGTTATTATAGTTTTATAATATTAGTTTATGATTTTATATAATAAACAATTACCTATAAATTAATTATATATAATAACTATCAGTTTTTTAAATTGGATCAGATATTATTGGATGCGGATATATCCGAATTTGTATCCGTATCCGAAACTAGTTTGGACATAAAAAATTATCCGAATTCAAATATGATATCCAAAAATTTTGAATAATATCCGATTTATCAAATATGAATTCAAATTGGATTCGAATATTTGGATATCCACTTGCACTCCTATTTCAGGTTGTTCCTGGGTAATGATATTTGTAAATAGATTGGTGAGCTGATCGAGGAGTATTCCTTGGATGGAGGCAACTACAAGAATGTGGTTGCTAGATTTTGTTTCATGCATGTCTGAATTTGTACATATTATGTGTGTCCTGTATGTTTGTAAAGGTTCATCCTCATTAGGATATTATGGACTATTGGAATGTATGGTACTCAACATATAGGAGGCCTCACATCACTTGGGCCAGATGGCTTCCCTACCATATTATGCATACTATGAAACATAAGTAAGGTAAATATGACTTAATGGCAATTAAGCTTAATATGTCAAAGGCTTTTGACCGAGTCAATTGGCAAGCTCTCCTCTCTATTCTATCATCCCTAGGTCTTGACCCACACTTAGTCATTCTTGTAAATCTTGTAAATCAATTTATATCCTCACCTCAGTTTTATGTCAATGTAAATGGTTCTCTTTTTGAGACAAGGGGATCCTTGGTCTCATTTTGTTCATTCTTATCATGGAAGTTCTCTCTAGAATCCTAGATATGAAAACTAGAGGCCCGTCTTTTTGGCATCAATCATCAAAAGGGACTTTGTAACAGTTGCTTCTGATTTTATTCCTGAAAAGAGCGCTAATGCCGCAACATATTGAAAAAAATATACATGGCATCAACATCTCAAGAGATAGCACTCATATATCGCAGTTGTTGTTATTTGCTGATGATGCATTTATATATATTATGTAGAGCAAATATGAATGAAGCTGAAAAACTTTTAGATGCTCTAAAGTTCTTACTATGACGTTACAAGCAAAGAGATCAATTATATATGAAAAATATGGTATCAATTTTAGTAATAATCTGCATCCTGAACTTATTGCTTCCATCATGAAAACTAGACATGATAATTATAACCATTAGAGAGAAGTATGTGGGCTCTCTCCTTATCCCAGGCCAACCTATATTTGTTATATTCAATGATCTTATTACCAAGGTAAATAAGAGAATTGCAGGTTGGAAAGGGAAAATATCGTCTCAAGTTGCTAGAATTGTTCTTACAAAACAGTTCCTTTAGCTATGCATGTGTTCCACATGTCCACTTTCATGTTACCAGACATAGTCACTACCACCATTAATACGTGGTTTGCACGCAAAGGGACGACTTCTAGTGGGGAACAAACAAGGGGAAATCCCACCCACTTTATCTAAAAAGTTGGAAATCTATCTACTGTGATATCCCTGAATGTGTCCCAAGGGGGGGCATGATGGAAAGGCGCCTAGTCCATATATGGGTGATGGTTGCGCTATAATGTGATCCCACTTCACTTAGGTGGTCGTCCAAAAATCCTGGCTATGAGTAATTGATCTCTAAATCCTAACATCGAGGCATTTTTTGGATTGTTTGGTTGTAGGGTTGGTGAGAACTCCACATTTAAGCGTGCTCGTGCAAAATTAGTTTAATAATGGGTGACCTATTGGGAAGTTGTCCAGAATCCAAAAAACCCCACACTGTCGGATGTCCACAGTGACTAAGTGGGGACAGTATCCGCGTAGTAAAATGAGACGAGTCATTACATTTACACTCAAAACAAATATGGAGGTTTAGGGATTAGAGACATGGCTACAGACAATTAGGCCCATATAAGTAAAATTATATTGTTTGGCATGTTATAACTAATCCATACTCCTTTCTTTTTCAGCAGCTCAAATGTAAGTATTTCCACCACTTAGATGTCTTACATTCAATTCCTAAGCATGTTGTTTCTTGGGTTTGGATAGGTTTTCAAAAACAAATCTTAAATCTTTGATAAATAACTCCATTTGGTGTGTAGGTATGGATATATTAACATCTAGAATGACTCGTGGACCCCTGATACACCTAGTGGGAAAGTGCCCCAAGATACCATAACTCACCATGGTTATAACAAAGTGTCAGACCATATTGATACAAACTCTAGAACTTGGAAACTTGATACTATGAATTAACTATTTAACGCCCAAACTAGTGTCAAAATTCAAACCATCTTTTTAACAAGACATAACACTGAAGATAAGCTTAAATGGAGACATAAAAAAAAAAAAAAAAACACACAGTAAAATCTATGTGTCATTGCATCTGTTCATTCCCAAGAACAAAAAATAACATCAGTAATTTGGTTGTTTGGTATTTAGACAATCACCCTAGAGCTTCTCTCTGCTATTGGAAATGGAAATGTTATTACAATGTGCTAGCTACCAACTAGAGACCACCTAGCCATGTGTTTTTTCATGTACCTGGTAGAATTCACCCACAATCTAGTTTATTGAGAAGAATGTGTGGACGAAATTAAATTCTGCCTAATGTTATACTTGATCTGGCTAGAAAAATGTGAGGTATTTCATAACAATAGAAAGCCAAATGTTGAAAAATTATGCATAACACTTGATACTTTCTTTGAAAATGCTACTGTCAGGCTGTTGATCCAAAGGTTCCCCAAAATATAAAATGGATTATGCCACAATTGAACTATACAAAACTAAATGTGGTTGGCAGCTTCTGCAAGAAAGATTTAACAGCCACTTTTGGATGTGTTGAGATATACTAAAGGATTTTTCTTAGGTGCGGCATGCTCAGCTAGAAATAAAGCCAGCAGTGATGAGGAGGCAAAGTACAAAGGAGTCCTCAAAGCCTTTCAATGGTGCTAGCAGATCAACTACATTAAAGTAGAGGTAGAAATGGATGCAAAAGCTGATGTGGATTACCTCACTCAACATAAATCAAGCATTTTATGGAGGTCAATCTCATGTCATACTAGTTCGTCCACGTTTGGGACTGTCGATCAGTTTTTTGTGGGTGCATAGATCTGGAAATAATGTAGCACACCAATTCAAAGAACATCTTTTGGTAAATCGATCCCTACTTTTGTGGACTGCGATGCCTCCACCTTGGCTACAAGATATATTGGAAAGGGATAGAGCAAGAACAATCCTGTAATAGATAACCAAGCATGACTGGAAAATAACAATGCTAATGTAACACCTTGTTGATATATTAATATATGAAATGATTACCAACAAAAAAAATTAAAAATTAAAAAGGTGAATGTGCTTAATTGTACCCGAATTGTTTCACATCAAAATAACTTATTATTGACACAAATTTTTTTTAAAAAAAAAAAATGATAACGAAATAGGGTATATCTAAAGTAAATTAACAAAAACTTAATATATTCAGATTGTGCGGAATTTTATCTCACTAAACTCCTAATTTCGCCAAAAGTTCAACCTAATTGACGAATTGAAGATAATTTTGTTGCTATATTGTTACTAGTGTAAATATAAAACCCCAAACAAACTTAATTAGTTTGATTCTTGCGCAACATGCATGTCTATACAAAATTATCTCGTCTCAAGTATCTACCTAGCCGTTAACATTTAACAGACCAATTCTAATTTTGACTGCTAAATCTCAGTACTCGCCACTTTAGCCCTAATTGTTCAGGTTGCTTTTTCTTACTAATACATAGTTATAATGATATATCTCTTGGTGAAATTAACGTGCGTGGTGATAATTTGATGAAACAAAAGAAGTTAGTTAATTAGCTTAGCCAACCATCATGGTTTTTTTGTACAAGTATTTCAATCTAACCAGAATATGAATATGTCTTATTTGTTACAAGATATTCGAAAAAACAAGATATTATACCTTATTATTAGATTGTGAAATATCGATTGCTTGTTTGTTGAAGAAACATTCCCCTAAATAAGTAGGACACTTCAAATTTGGAGATTAACGAATTTTATAAATGAAAATATTATTGGCATAATCAAATGTAAGTGAAAGATCATAGGGAAGTGGCTACTGGCTAGTAGCTTAGTATTAGATCTTGATCTTTGTCTCCCAATTAATAAAAAATTCACGATTTTAGTGAGCATTCCAAAGTAGACTTTGGTCGATCTCTTAATTTTGATACAAAAATCATATATTTGTTATTATAAAAAAAAATACCAAAATAGAAGACAAAATATAAAAACAATTGGAAGAGTTTTAACTTAAATTAGATAGGTGATCAATATATATACTATGGATTAGGAAACACATTACGAGTCATAAAGGTAAGCGTTAATAAAGTTTTACCAAAATAGTGAATGATGAAGATATCCAACTTCAAGGTGATTCGCCGTAAAACAAAATTATGTTTGAAAGAGTAAAGATTATAGTCTTCCACACAAGACACTCTGTAGGTTAGTCCGTTAGTGCAAGTAATTAGTGCGTAGATTAGGTGCCAGTTTTGTACATGACCCGCTAACTTGACACGAATTCGACATGATATTAGCGGGTTCGGATTGGAAAAAAAGGCTTTTAAGTTATTTAAGGGTTAACCCGCCAAACTCGTCAAATAAATGGGTTAGGTTAGGGTCACATATGTTAACTCAAGTAACCCGTTAGTAGACTCGATTAGCTTTCGGGTATAATGGGTTGGGCCATTAACCCGTGATCTGTATAATCTGTTTTAAGATACGTTTTATTATTTTTTTAAATCTCATTATCCCAATAACCTAAAATAAACGACTAAAATGATAAGGATGAGCCTACATACTAATTCATTAGATAAATATATGTTTTGTTATTCAATTTTCATTAATATGTAATTGAATTATGGATAGTTTTTGAGAATTAATACATATATTTTTTTTTGATACATAAAATCATAAAATACTAAATATTTTGCATACAGGTTGTCTGTGAACCGATCCGAAACTGATCTAAAATCTGATTTATCATCTTAACTACCTAAAATAAACGACTAAAATAAGATGGATTAATTGTCATATTGATTCATTTAATAAAAATATGTTTCATTATTCAATTTCCCTTAATATGTGATTAAATTATGGATGGTTTTTGAGAATTAATACATATTTTTTTATACATATTTTTTTGATAATATAAAATCGTGAAATACTAAATATTTTGTACACAGATTGTCTGTGAATCTGATATGAAATTGACCCGCTGGCTTAGCGGGTCACCTGTTGGGTAACCCGTTATATAGATGGGTTGGGTTTAGATTTGACAAACTCGACACGATTAGTAATTGGATCGGGTTTGGATTTGCTCTTCTAACATGTGACCCGAATATGACACACGAACCCGACCCATTGCCACCCCTAATTAGCATGCAATTTTTTTGTCTTGGGATTCCAACAAAAATGCTTAAAAGTTGGAACTCAAAAAACAAATGTCTTTGTTGGTTGCCTTGTGGGCACTTGGTGAGTTCAAAATACAAATACTTGTATTTTCTTTTCTAGAGAGTCACTTTTTTTATTTATTGACAAGTCTGTTTTAAATGAGATCAGTAACTCTTCGACCCCCAGACTTCTGGTATCATCACCCAAAGATTTTACCAACTTTGTTAGTAGGTACCTGCTAGAGGGTCACTTTATTAGTTAAAATACATAAATAAGATGATATCGAGTAAAAATAGATGAAACAAAATCTATGAATGCATATTTACATATCCTAGAGATTGGATGGACATTCTCATATATGTCAGATTCCCCACCTAAACGGAGGATTTCTAAAGCATTTATTCTAACTTTGAGTCTTTGACAGTTTCAATTCACAAAATGAACCTCTCAAGTGCGTGTTATTTTGAAATCAGGTAGCAGCTATATTGCATAGTTTGGACTAGGGGTGAGAATTTGGCCCTAACGACCCTAACCCGGCCCTGACCGACCCGACCCTAAGCCCTATAAAGCCCTCACAATTAAAGTCCTCACAGAGTTTAGGGCGTAGGCCGGGCCCGCCCTAATGCCTTAGGAAGGCTATTAGGGCTAAGATTCTAAAACATAGGTCCGACCCTAAACCAAGCCCTAACCGCCCCCTGTTTCACACTTTCACTATAAATACACATACTATAATTGTCCAACTCTTTTGTTAAATATTTTCAATTAAAATAACATTGTCCTTTGTAATTTATCACTTACACGCTGAGGGTACTTTCAATAACTTGTCTTATATAACAAAACTTGTCAACTTAAACTTGTGAAAGAACAATGAGCACTAATTTAATAAAAATAAGACTTTATTCCTTTCGATCATCAAGTCAAAGTCCATAACTTATTATTCTCAATTTCTTTTTTTCTCACTTATTTCTTATAAATTATATTTTTATTCACATCCAAGCCAAGTCTAAAACTAAAGATTTCCTTCCACACCATTAAAAGCAAAATCTGAGCGGACATTTGTAACATAAAACCAAAACAACATTTGTCGAAAAATGACATTTGTAATCTCAAACCTTTCTCCATC
This sequence comes from Coptis chinensis, assembly GCF_015680905.1. Taxonomy (NCBI): domain Eukaryota; kingdom Viridiplantae; phylum Streptophyta; class Magnoliopsida; order Ranunculales; family Ranunculaceae; genus Coptis; species Coptis chinensis. Next base: position 95,849,249 of record NC_141462.1, read on the forward strand.
ACTTGTTCAAAAGTCAATATTTTCATTTCCATATACAAAGCTTCTTGAATCACTTTTAAATTAGAAGAAAAGGTAATATTATATTTGTTTGAATCTATTATAGAAATAATTTATGATATTACAAATAGTTTAACAACTTCCATGACCCTTTAACCAAAACTATTATGTTTCTTCTTTATATATATTATTTATTCCTTTAAAATGATAATATAATTATTTGTCTATGTATTTCAATTTAAAATGTAATTTTAGTGAGGTTTGAGTCTGAGGAAAAACAAATTCGAACTCTCGATGTCTTGATTCATTAGATTGTGGATGTGCATTTTAAATTTTTTGACTTATACTGGGATTATTCTTAGATTGGTTGGACTTTGAGTTTGTATATTATTGTACATTTTTGCAATATAAATGACTTTTAAAACTGATGTAGTAAAAAAAAAGAAAATATATATGCCCGGCCCTAAAACCTTTAAAGAGGGCTTAGGGTAGGGTAAGGGCTTGAGGTTTAGACTTGTGACCCGGCCCGACTTGACTCTATGCTGACTTTAGGGCCGGGCCAATCCGGCCCTAATATTTGAAGGACTTTAAATGTTTAGGGCCGGGCTAGTCCGACCCGGCCCATTGCCCACCCCTAGTTTGGACACCACTTTTAATTAGACTGTAAACCTGTGTTTTTTGCATAAAAAAAAAACAACCTGTGTTTATAACTTTTATATTGGCCTTACGAGTTGGGGCCAAAAAATAGCCGAGAGTCAGTGACAGTGTTTTATCTCTGGATCATAACCCAGTCTTTTTCGATTTTTGATTTTTTTACAACAGCTTGGGAGTTCTGTGTTTCAAGATTTCCCTGCCAACGTGGCGGCAATCATGTTATCTCAAAGTCAATCTTTTGAAGTTATCCTCCCAGCTGAAAGTGGAGAAAAATAAAAGTCCAATCCATATATGCATTGACCGCGACAAGTTTTACCAGTGGGCAGTATCAAAATCCATGAGAAGAAGGAAACAAGATTGAGAGATGACAGATTTCTCTTGGAGATTTACCTGAGATATACCTCGATAAACACGTTTAAAATTACCAAGTCAAAGGCCACAGTATCAAATCTTATTTTCCACAAATTTCAAGACATAGTAAATGATATCGTATAAATGGCCCACCGAAATTAGCCCGTCATTGTCATAAATAAGTTTGTAATCCTACCAATATTTTGTTCTATTTTGTTACGATTTACTTCTTGATTTGATCGTTGCAGGTAAAAGCATCATCAAAGATTTTACACCTAATTAAGGGGGCCACTCTTGATCTCCTCATTTCCCACGTAGGCACAATTTACACGTAATTTTTATATTGACACTAATTACAAAACAAACGTGTCTTGGAATTAAGACTGAAAATAATAATATTTTAAAATAGTATATTAATAATCAAATTACAATTTTTTTCGAATTTTTTTAATATTCAAAATCAAATAAAAAATATCTATAAAATTTATTATTAATTCAAGATACTAATTGATTGATTTATTTTTATTTTTAAAAATTAACTGAATTATAAAATTTATCAAAGTTTAGAAAAACCCAAATATTAAAACAAATAAATCTCATAATAATTTACGAATCAAATCCATAATGTATTTGAATATACTCATTCGTTCGATTTTATATAAAATAATTAAAATTTTAAATTTGTTAGTATTGAAAAAACACATTAATTCAATAGAACTTAAAATAAAACCAAACTAATCAAACTTAAGCCATTTTTTTTTATAAAAACATATCAATCTTAAAGAGTGCCTACTCAATAAAGCGGTATCCTTTTAGTTTTATGACCCATTTGGTTTTGTTTTGAGTGTGTAGGCTCTCAATAAAATAAGTAGTGCCTTCACGAAAACCCTCGCCAAACCTTACATTCGATAGACCATATCCAATTGTCTTATGATCTCGACTGTCATCTTGTATCTTAATCAAAAACACATTGTCGCCATGTTGTGGATTTGATTGATGATGCTAGAAAACTTAAATGCCTGATTTTTGAGAATGATGATCTCCGTAATGTCTAGACTCTAGATTACGATACTCTTCTGGGTAAACGCAACAAACAACTATTTAAGAGAAATGAAGTGAGCCGCCATACTGCCATAGTTTGAAATGGTCATAATTTTTACTTCAGAAAAAGCAAAAGAAGACAAGAAATGGTCATAAGTTGGAGCCAATTAGTAAGGTGAATCAGTACAAACGGAATGCAATCCTAGATTTGAAGCGAAAACAAGAAATATATTTGTTGGCAGATAGTAACTTCTCTATCTATCTATCTATATATATATATATATATATATTTTGGGATTAGAAGCTGAACCAAAAAGGTGAGCTGGCTTATATCGTAACTTGATACTGAGAGGATTTGGAGAGTAGGCAGGACGCAGGAATAATATATCAGAGACCAGAACAAAAGATCACGAAATATCTGTGTACTGATATTATTGCGATTTCATTTTTCTTTTTCCTATAAATAAGACTGCATTGTGGACCTCTCTTGTGTGTGTGTGTAACTGTGTATGTCTGCATTGTCTTCTCTATCTAACACTCTTGTTTGTTGGTTTTCATTGTAGAGGTTTTTGAGTAGTTTAATTTGGTTAGTGGGAAAAAGGTGACAGGAATAAGAGAAATAATATGGCTTCTTCTTCATCAACATCAAATGAGTTCGACTGTGGAGAAGAACCACATGTTCTTGCAGTAGACGACAATATTATTGACAGGAAACTCATTGAGCAAATTCTTAAAAAGTATAATTGCAAAGGTACGAGTTATATAACTTACTAATTTTCTTATTGTCTTCTAGCGAGGTGTACAAAAGTTTCTTCAAAATGATTTTTCACACAAAAATCATTTGATCTGATGTTCAGAACTCGGAGAATGTAACTCTATTTTATGGAAATGTTTATTTGTATTTGATACATTATTTGTGGTGGTTTAACAAATTGTGAGCAAACATACCAACAAAATGAAAGCTAATCATGTTGTGTTCACGACAGATATAGATGTTGATTTTGTCAAAAAGAACTTTTGAGGTTTTTTCATGCATTTTCTAAGATGGAACCATCAAAATAGCCATTTCTATCCTGTATCTGTGATGTTACCTCATGTCCTGAAAAAATTATTATCGAAAAAAAAAACTCACGTCCTGAAAACGAGTAAAACTAATCTAGACTTCTAGAGTAACTCCAGTCCTTCAACAATCTATAAGCAAAGTATGCTTCAGTGCTTCTAAATTGTTTATAAATTGCAACGTTGCAAACAAACTTTAATGTTGAAGCAAATAATCAACAAAGTGACACCACAGCTAGGGACTTTAGGAACATTAGGCAAATGAAGCGTTGTGTTGAGCACAATGTAAGACCGCACAATGTAGTTCCGTTTTAGAAACTGCCTATAATCTTTGTGTCCAGCAAGTTCGCCAAGCAGGTTTGTATATAATTATATAAACAAGTTGTAGGATGATGAATAGCTGAATGCTGATTGTGCTTTACAATATAAACTGGGCCTTGGACTAAAATCAACAAAGTTGTTGATTGTTGAACGTTTGCTTGTGAATTGACAATGCTGTTATATGAAAACATAAAATAGAGAAAAAGATAAGGAAGAAAGAAACATAAAATAGTAACTTCTTTTTTTAACTTTCGATCCTACCGAATTTTAAGTTTTGGCCAGAAATTTTCTGGAAAGGAATTCCAAAATTAAATGGGAAGGAAGTTTGATTCATGAGAGAGTTTTTCTATGTTTCCCAAACTAAGAGTTTTGCATCTTGACTAAGAAAGCAAAGTCGGTAAAAACCTTTGGGTGATGATACAGGAGGTCTGGGGTTCGAGGTATGCCAAAGATCAAAAAAGTTCTTGATCTAATTTAAAACAAAGTTTTTACCAAAAAAAAAAAAAATATATATATATATATATATATATATATATATATATATATATATATATTCAACAAGCACAAATCTAAAAATGGGGATTGTGTGAAAATCTTTAATTAATGCCTATTACAAAAATGGGCCGAGCAATAATTTATAACTTGATTTTGATGTTTTTTGTATGTATGAATGTTATTATTTCTTCACTCTTAATGCAGGCTAATTAATATTTTTATTTATAGAATCGATCTACATACTTGCTTAAAGAACATTTGGATGTCAATCTTGGTTTGCTATTTGCAGTGACTATTGCAGAAAATGGCCTACGAGCTTTGGAATATCTTGGCATTGGAGATCAGAAAGGAACTACAGAAAACAAAGTAAGCGGGTTTAATTTTGATCTATTAATTTTTACTCAATCATAGTACTTCTTGTTGATGAATGCATCAAGAGTTTTACAAAAACTCTGAGTGGACTAAGAAGGGCTTGGGGGCATCTCAGCCAACCTGATCTAAAATCTATCTGCCTTGAAAAGTTTCCCCGTCGTGTATGCATTTCACATGCTTAAGTGCAGGAGGTTTCCTCTTTCTCTGGAATACACTCATACTTGTAGTCGAGTCCTCAAAATCATATGCTTTAGGCATGTAATTCATGTCATTACACCAACCAAAATGAATCTAAAGCTTTTGTGCATACCTTCTTACTTTGCAGGAATTGAAGGTGAATATGGTTATTACTGATTATTGCATGCCAGGAATGACCGGATACGAACTGCTTAAAAAGATCAAGGTATCGTGCTGCGTTTTTTTAAGTAGAGATCAATGTAATCATTCGAAGTAGGGCTGGTCATCGAGCTACCCTACCCGAGTTGAGTTTTTCCATGCTCAAGCTTGACTCGCACATGTAGAAGCTCGACTTTTGAGTTTAATATTGTGCTCAAGCTTGACTCGTCCAGTTGTACTAATAGCTCGAGCTCAACTCGTTTTGCACTACGAGCTCGGGTTTGAGCTCAAGCTACTTGAAAAAAAAGTGTATAAAACATTAAAACCGGTATAAATTATAAATTATATACTGGGTATGAGCTTATAAAACTAGTAGCTCATGAGCTACTCAAACTTGAGCTCGACTTCGAGCGCAGCGACTCATGAGGTACTTTCGAGCTCGAGTTACTCGCGATATAGGATGAGCTTTAAATTAAACTCAAGCTTGACTCAATACTTTTGCGTGGACGAGTTTGAGTCGAGCTAAGTTTGAGTTACTCTCGAGCAGCTCGGCTCGATGACCAGCCCTAATTTGAAGGATCAGTTAGTCAGACTTTTGTACCATAAAAATATAAACAAATTGGAATATTAATTGCCAAAGAATTATTATGAAATCTAATCTGCTTTGTTTACACGAGATATAATTTCTCTATATTTTTAAGCAGGAGTCGTCTACGATGAAGGAGATTCCAGTGGTCATAGTGTCCTCAGAAAATATACCAACACGAATTAACAAGTAATTACTAGCAAAGCATATTTCCTATCTTGCTTTGGCATTTTAAACAATATTTTTTTTCTCAAATTGATGCAATCAGATTGACTAATTTTAATTTCTATCCTACTTTAAAACAGGTGTATAGAGGAAGGAGCCCAGGAGTTCATGCTGAAACCCATCAAGCCATCAGATGTGAAGAAATTGAGATGTCAAATGACATCATTGAACAAGCCAACTAATGGGAGATTTTGCTTGGGAAGGTAGACAAACAAGGAAGCATGGACTAGAGAAAAAGTTTGAAACACATTATCACTTCCGGTGTTTTCTAAAGTGATAAGCTAGAGATGAAGAAACTGGGTTTTGAAAGAAAGATAACTTTCTTGCTTTTTGTGGTTATTCATGAGATTTGATACTGTTGAATGAATTTTGTTTAGTTGGATCCTATTAAAAGAAAAATTATCTCAATGCTCACTAGCTTTCTGTTCTCTCTATCTGGGTGTCTCCAATTACATAATAGTCTAGTTGGACATGGCTGCACTTCAGATAACAGAGTGACACGGTTCTTATTAAAACTAATATATAGGCAGAGAGACGTATGAAGGTAATTTCCAATCGTGTACTAATATACCCTTAATGTATGAAGGTCATTTTCCAACCATGTATTAAACCCTTAATGTTTTTTCGATACTCCACCCTTAATGTTAGATACTTGTTTAATCTATTTGGATGGGAGAATGCCATTGAAACATCATACCTTTCTTACAGTGTCTTCTCCAGATACTTCTTTTAGAACTTTCTTTACACATAGAAGTACATAGCTTTCAAGCGTCACTTCGTAAGATTGGTCCTTGCGACGGTGTCCGTCACTCTTGATATTTATTTTCTCGGATCTGGAGTCTTCTTTTCCCACATTTCCTGATCAAAATACATATTTTCCACCAATGTGTAGCATGGCATTCAAAATAGGTGTCAGTAGACACAAGGAGTAAACCTAAGAAAAGGGAATTCGGATACAAGCAAATAAGAAAAATGAATACCTTCATTACACCCATGAGATAAAATGTGCATGACGCTATCGAACGGGTATCTGAGCAAATTAGAAATATTCAGTGAAGTCACGAGGAAGGAATCTGATACAGAAATCAGGTACAACTGCAATAGAAAGTGAGAATGATGACTGAAGATAAAAAACATAAGGTAGAACTTTAGTTACTTGTCATCCATGCATCTTTCTAGCTCTTCAGGAACCTCTACTTTAGCTGATGAAGTCTCTTTGACATGCTTGGGAGAATCTCCTGTTATTGGCTGATCACTGTGTTCTGAAGTCCCATCTTCTGTTTCAATGTATTTGCCATTGTCTTTAAAGCCTGGAGCATCCTCAGTCTTCCCATTTTCTGATGAGTAATCATTGTTTCCAACAGAAATCTCTTTCTCTAGCTCCTTGGGAGAATTCCCACTTCCAGTTGGCTGAACTTCTGATTCATCTTCACTATCTTCATAAAAATCACCCTGCCCAGATAAAGCTGGGTGTTTAGTGTTTTCTTCAGAATCAGTAGCACGATCTGAATTGGGAGGCTCGGCTTCCATTCTGGAAGCCTGAGTTATATCTGGCTTATTTGACTTGCCTCCTATATTTAGAAATGTGGGAGAATCATAGTAGTGCAAAGGACTGAATGGTTGAGGGCTTACAGATTTTTCAGGGAATAAGCTATTGCGAGAAGGGGCAGCATACTTGATAGGAGCATCAAGTTTAGAATTTTTACAAGACGAGTGCGTGTTAAGGCACGAACTAGGAGATACACCAAAAAGATCTTCAGACCAATAGTTGTAGTCCACGGATGCCACATCTGATTCTACAGAAACTCTTTGAAACGAATTCAGACGTGAGTCCATATCAACTGATGTAAATTCTTCCTCAGGCAACCAATTATGTTGTGAATCATGATCTTTCTGAAAACTAGGGAGACTATTTGACTGATTAAATATTATTCTCCTTGATGAGTTCAACACCCTTGTTTGCTTTCCTGACCCTTTCAGATCTTTGCCTGGATGTTTTTTGTCCCCATCCTTATACACTGTTCTGTCTGCATATAGATCCTTTTCACTGTTGTGTTTTGCATTCTTCCTGCAAAACTCACTTCCATACTTCCCTTTGCCTTTTCCCAGAATAGAGTTTCGTGGAGAATATATCGCTTTCTCACCTTTCACTAAGGAAAAAAATGACAACGTCAAAAATGATTTAAAGAAACAATTCGTTAGACAATCCTTTAGCAACCAACTAATCTATTAGTAAGCAACAAAGATACCCGCACTGGATGAGCATGACTCTTCACTGCAAAAAGTTTGAAAGAAGAAGCAAGTGATATGTATAAGAATCACTTTAGATGGACAAACGCCGATAGACAATTTTGCTTCGTAAGAAAAGAAGATCCAAACTTGCCTCAACAAGCTTGTGTTATCCTTTGCATCTTCTGCAGCAAAAGAAGGCCAAGTTGGTCGATTGAAATCCCAACTTCCATTTACTGCGGGATTCCTGCCCATCAAGGAGGGACTCAGTTATTATTCCTGTTATCTAAACACTCCACCTGCAAATTTGAACTACCTCTTTGCATTTATGTTAATGAAGTCCTGTTCTTTCTGTGACGCCTGGTGCTTGTGATAAGATGCAGGAAAATCTGTTTTCACTAAAGAGAACTTAAAAGCTGAATCGCTTACTGCTACATACTTGAAGTAAAAAATACAACACATGTTGAGGAAAGATGAAGTTTGTAACATGCGGGAGACTACAAAAACAAGAGAGAAATGAAAAGGAAAAAAACAGAGATAGAAAAAAGACACACACAACCACTCTTCAACAAAAACAAAGCTCAACTCTCATTGGAAAAATGAGTCCAATTCAAGTATGAAAAACTCAAACGTGATAACATCCAAGCTTTACCCAACTTCCCCCTCAGAATAAAATTTTGTTAATCATAATAACAACATCACATACATCCTTCACATGCAGTCAATATGCGATCAATGCATCCTATCCACACCCTGCAAGTACAAATCTAGGTGAAGGGGTAGGCCAGTAGGGCCTAAGGACCAAAACTTCGGTGAAACTTTGTCACAGCTAGCTTCAACAACCAAAGAGTCATAACTGCCATATATGATTACTCAACCACTGAAGTGGACACATTCTTGGTTTGTAGGGACATTCTCGTACCAAGACACAGTCCCTGGAGCTATACAGTGAAGCCATGGTGCAAAAACATTTTTACTATTCTTAATATATGTTATGAGTGCCGCTGTGAAACATTTGAACAGAATTCTTGTTCTTGTATACTAAAACTCACTCATCTCGGTCAAAGATATATATATATTCTTCACTAAAATTGAAAAAGATTGCAATTCCCACTAGAACACAAACCATAGAATTCATATCGTCTATCTATCAAGTCTTATGGAAGTGAAAGTATTTTGAAACATTCCATGCGAATTACTTACACAGTCCATGCAGCACACGAAAAAACACCATACTTTATATAGAAAGAGCAAGATTTGTTCTAATTTAGCTTTTCAGCAGTACTTTGAAAAACCAAAACATAAATGTCATATAATTTCAACAAAATCTACTTATATGGCTGTAAATGAAGCACCTAAAATATTGAAATCTCCTAGTCCTTTGGCCACATCCCTGCATAGATGTAAAATTGTTGTCATGACGAAGAACATACACATCAAACAAATTACAGTATGAAGAAGAAACCTTTTGTTTGTCAAATAAGGATCTTCAAACGTAAAATCAGAAACATCTTCTGTACTATCCATCGAGAAATACACATAATTACTATCCATATCATATGCTTGATTCTTCCAAGCTGCATCATGTGTGCTCTCATAAGGGAAGTTTTCATCCAGGAAGCCATACCCAGCTGATTATAATGAAACAGTTAAAAACTTCCATCCACCAACAGAGTTAAATGTTTGGATCTGATGCATATAGCCATATAGGTACCCTGCACCTTTCTAGAAAGCTTACACCTCTTATTACCTAAGGGTACTAAGCATAAAATATTTGTGTATCGTTTGATGCATTTTGAGTAACTTTGCAGAAGGCACACCTGAAAGTGTATTCCCCAAATGCTTTTAAAATACATATTGATGATAGAGTAGATTTTCTCACCAAAATGGTTTTTCTTTAGGACATCTATCTCATACTCTCCTTTATTATAAGTCTTTACATTAGCGTGAGATTGTTGGTCCCAGATTCAGAGGCATAAGTAAATAACCTCTTTGCTAAATCAAAAGAGTCTATACAAATTTTGTCCAAAGAGATCATTTATGGACAAGGTAGATTAAAGATGTACAATACACCTTAAGTTACATAGATATAGAACATTGAGCCTATATATTGTCAGCAGATTATTTTCCAAAGTCTACATCTCTAACTAATATATTTGAAATGAAATACTGTCTAAGCAGCTGGTAGAGCAAGAGATGGTTTTGGAGCATTTACAACATCTTAATGTTCTATTGAAGAATAAAATTACGGCTTGTTGTTTAATAATTCAATTCCAACATACTGAAAACCTCTCCAATTTCATACTGAAGAGTTCCCCCCACAATATCGAGTAGAGGGAGGTTATTGTATAAGGACATATTAGAACATGACAAGATTTAGATCTGACAAGCTGTAAAATTTAGTTGGAAGGTTCAAAGTGAATTAACCTTTCCATAGCCTTTCATTCTCATCATTGATGTAGGGATTCGCCTCCGCACTGAAGTAGTTGTCTACTTGACAAACATGAGCATCCAATGGCATGCATTCTTCTTCAATCAATCTTTCATGCTTTGAATGGCTAGAGTGATCCTTGATGCCTTTTAGGTTGATAGGTAATTCCAAATGATTGCCACATGGTGGCATATCAATGTCATGTATCATAGCATTCTGCAGTCAAATTTGAACTTTAACTTGTTTTTATCAATAGAAAAGGACTTAGCATACAAATTGTCATAAGCCAGACATTCTGTAAAATTAGTTCCTTCATAGATTACAAAGGATGAAATAGAGCTCATCCTTTGATAGCAATGTCTATGGAGAACCATTGTCGGTAAAGAAGGCTGTCCAAAGAAAAGTGAAAACGAACTGAGCAATGTCGAAATTTGGAATACAAAGTAATATGAATTCACTCTATAAATTGTCATTTTTGTCAGAAACTGAAATTGCTCAAATGGCTACAAAATGATTGCTGCAGCATGCAACAGCCATTACAATGCCCAAAAAGAAAATGTCACTGAAAACAATCTAATGAAAACTGTATAATAAACTGTATTTCCCTATCAGCTATCGCATTAAAAATCCTTTTTCTGTGTACACGTGAATTATATAACTCGACAAAATCTGGGTTTTGGGTCTGACACTTCTAATCCATGTCAGATAAATGTCTTTGTTAATTGGTCAAATATTTCTGAACCTAAAGAATGAGTTTAAGTAATCGGCTGTGCTTGGGAACCTGCTGTTAAGCACCAGTTGCTCCAGAAGCTCAACTTGTAGACAGAGGCACCAATAATGTGTATCAACCATATCATGGGTCGTAACACTCTCCCTCAGTGGGACAGGTCATGCACTCGGCAAATACATATGGCCAGATAGACTGGATGCGTACATACCAGATCTTTCCCTCAGTGATACCACAGGATAATTTATTTCTTTTTCTTTTCTTTTATTTTTTATGAATACTGTTGATCAAATTTGTAGTGAGAGGCACCAACAATGTACATCAACCAGATGATTGGTCGTAACATACTAACACATGCAAAATTTCCTGCTCATGTTATACTTATGCATAAGCCTAGCTGGTCTCATGGCTACGACTGTCTTGATAGGTGGTTCCACCACCAAAATCTCCATCCCTGTGGCTGCATACACATTCAAAACTTTGCAGTTGTTTCAAACTGCAAAACTTTCCAGGTGCTGCAGGCACAAAGTTGAATATTTTACCAAGAGAACTATAATCAAGGGACCTTCCTAGTTTAAGTATGACTTGAGCAGGAACACTTCGCTTCTATTTGCAGGATTACCAAGCACAGCCACAGCCCACAGGGTAAAACTTTGTAAGTGAGTAAGAAGAAGAAAAAGTATTGCTTTGGTTCAGCTATTGGAAATAAACTAGCATGCAAGAGTCTAAAAAGAAATATGCGATTACGAAGACCAAGTAGATATTCGGTATGGTTCTTACCACTTCAAACTCGAAATCATTCACGTAATGAAGGTTCTTGGATGACTGATAACGTTTCACAGGCTTTGGTGGCAAGAACCCATCGAAGACTCTAATATCAAATATGCAAAAGGTTACAACAACTTACATAAAGCTTCATTCTTCTCTTTGTTATTTTAATTTGATAAATAAAATCTTTTCTGGACTTTGCCTTATGATGGTTAATAACTAATGAGATGAACATATTAGACTTCAGAAGCATCTAGGACAAAACAAATAAGTAGAAAATCTCAGCAACATTTGATTCTGAAACCATTTTCCTTTACCTACAATTATAATAATTGTGACTAAAGGCATAAACTGAAGGCTGTATATCACTTAATGAGACTATTCATAGTCTATTATCTTAAACACAAGGAATTATATGCTCCAGTTCTTAATTGCTTAGATACAAGCAATCTGTTAAAAAAAAGTAACATGAGAAGTACTACGGATGCAAAAATTTCTGTGCCCTCCTACTATGGCCGCAGAAGTACCCTGAAGATAATTTAAGTGTGAGGTTGCTTGTGCCACCATCCATCTATCCACCGACTCACCTAAATTATCTACATACACATCTATAAGGGTGTAATAAGTACCTGCCAGGTTGCCGTGGTGAATGAACCGGTGTACCCATCTCCATTTTACCCAAACCTGGCAAGCAAGAGAAAGCTCAAGGAGCACGTTTTGAAAATATAGTTTCATTCCACATACATCTGACAAGAAAAGTAGGAGGAGACAAAGATCCAAAGTGCCACGAATTAGAGATTGTATATATATAGTACACTACATTAAAATTCAGCAGACCAATTGTTGTTGATTAACTTGTCTTTCTCATATAGTTTACAACTGCAAAAGAGATGCTTACTTATCATGTATAGGGTTTGCATTTCATGTTTTTTTTTGAAGACCTTAAAAGTGTTTCAGACCAGAGTTTGAATTGAATTTCAATGGATACCTTCCACAGAAAATGCAACATGAGCTTCATGTACTGGACTTCCTTCTGAATTCTCATTTGGACCATCATCCCCAAGTAAATCTAAAACACATAATTCTGCAATGACAGACTCACAGGTCACAGCAACAGGAAATGAAAAAAAACATGAAATAAAGACATTGACCTTTAAATGTACCTTTGATGCCACAGTCTCACTTCGTTAGGAGAATTGAAAGTCCGTAAGCATCAAATAAAGAAAATATAAAACTAGAGCGAATAAAACTTGAAATTTACCGTTTTCAGTGTCCATGTTCTGGTTATCCAACTTATCACTGGTTCTGTTGTTAGGGTGTTTGCGAGAAGATGGTATCTTAACTGGACTGTTGGAGATAACACTGTCAGGAGAACACAACATGAGCTCCTCACAGGGAAGAAAGCAGGTATCCACACTAGATACATAAACAGTAACTATTAGGGATACATCCCCCATTATTAGTTGCAATTAGGGATACCCCTACCCCCAGTTGCAAGATCCAACGGCTACGAGATGAAGTTTTTTTTTTCACATGAGCAAGCATTACCGTTAACACAGACATAACAAGCGTGCACACAAGTTGAGCATCTAGACACCCAGAGTACAGACACCATTACACCAGATTATACAGGCATATATCCTTTGACCCAGAGAATGTCAGAACTCAGTACCATTCCTCAGTTTAGTAAATAAAGTGTTTGAGTATTTTGAAATTTGTCACTAACTTTTTTGATGACACATATTCCATTCCAATGCCAGATGAATTAGCTTCTGCAGTTATGAATTAAACAAGACTAATTGGTTAGATCCAGCATATAACCATCATCCATATAGCGTTTATCATTGCAGGTGCAACATTTCAGAGCAACACTCCAGCTACTTCTAGCCTGGTCTCCATCATGCATAAGACTATAGACACAGGGTCAAAAGTTTACCTGCTCCCTTTCGATCAGCTGAATGCTTAGGAGTGATTCTTGTTATTAGGTTCAAAGGTGAACCTTTCGGAAAGTGGTGTTTTACTGGTGAAGCATTGATAACTGCACTTTCTTCCGCTTCTGTGAACACGTAAACAACATCAACATGAATCATGAACCTTAAATAAAATAAAAATAAAGACAAAGATATATGAAATCAACAACGACCTTAGAGAAATATATGACCACTTTTGCAAAAACACATTATGTTACTAGCAAAATAATTGACAACAACTAGCACTGTAAACATTGGTTCTACAACCTAATTTTATTTATAACGATGACATTCTTCCAACCACAACAAGGCCCATACATAACAAATAGGGATTAGTAATTTCAAAATAAACACATACTAATTTTTTTTAACATTATAGACACCTCATACAAGAATTATAGGAAATATTGACTAATGTTTGATACAAACTAACGTAATTCGACAAATGCATCACTTAAACATCATAGATAGCATTTGTTTACCATACTATGCTAAATATCAGTAACAAATAGCTTCCATGCACGCTGACAAGTCAAAAAGGGGTCAGACAAGAGGATAATGTTTGTAAAATGCAAGATTGCAGCAGAAAACTGCAAAAAAAAAGTTTACCACTGAGGAAACAGAGTATTGGGATAACTAATGGAGTTCAAAGAAATGAATTTATAAGAGTGGAAAATAATCTGAGCTTGTTGGCCACAACACTACAAAGTCTAGTTTCTGTTAGTTAACCTAGAGCTGAATAACATTTTCAATACATTAAGTTCTACGCGCACAAGATGCTTCAGTTATCATCTTCAATAATAGAGCCAAAAAAGCAAAAAGAAGAAGATGCAAACTAGGAAGTAGGAACCAAGCTTAAAAGTAACAAAGACAAGGTACAGAAATAAACATATGTTTTGATGAACAATACAGATAAATTTTGAACTATATGTACTCCTAAGTACCTCAACTAGAGTTAAAAATGCAGTGAAAAAGAAGAAAACACAAAAATTAGCTTTTACAAAGGAAGAAAGGAGAAACTCCATATACTAAAAGTATTGGTAGGTTACCATTGGTCAAACTAGATTTGCATTCCTGAGAAACTGTTGCCAAGTTTAAAAAACTTAATATGTCCAGTGATTTGGGGTTTTCATGATATTCTCCACAACTATTTAATCCATCAACATTGTTATCAAATCCAGCTGTCTGCTGTTGTTGACGTTTCTTTTGCTCAAAGTATTGTCTTTGCCTGAAATTGCACTGAAAATAGATCAGGTTGATTAAACACATAAAGGGCACTAACATTCTCACTTATCTAAAGAGAAATAACAACGTAAGTCTGCATCTGACCGGTTGTGAAATGGAACACCATATTTGTGTAACACAATTCATATAATTGAAGGAAGTACAACTTGAATGATACTGATGCTACCTTTTATGTGTTGATTTTCTTGACTGGAGTTTCCCCATATCCACCAGAAACAAGAGATGAAATGAAAACAAGAGCAAGCTAATTCGTCAGTCAAGAAATCAGCATTGCTCGTGATGCTTCAAAAAAGCCAGGAAATAGCACATAAAAGAATTCAAGCTATTGTAGTTGACGCGAGGCATGTTGTGTGCGCACAAAATAAATTATATAAATACACATGCAATGGAACTATGGAAGTGAACAGATGAGGTTCCATCTTCTCAAAGCCTTCGAGAATACACACAAATCATGCATACTAAAGTGTTCGGGGCAGAGGGTAAGACGGAGGAACCTGAAACCAACCAATGCCACAGCTCTCGCTTAGCCTATTGAGATTTTATCCAGGTGAAAAGAGCCAATTATCTAAACCTGAATGTCTAAGCATCTAAGGATGAGAAGCTTTACGATTGCGAGCTAACATCTTTTCCTTTTTTGAAGAAATTAAAAAAATGATGGATAATTTGAACACTAAACTATGTCAATGAAGCCCTTTGCACAATGTTGGCATAGCTTCCCGGACAGATTTTTATCTACTGTTCTAGTATTTATGTTACTATTTCCAGTCAAACAGGCCCAAAACATTTAATCTAGTCCCTCCCAGCTTCAGGGTTTATTTTATTTTTTTATTGTTATCTAGTCTAATGTTGATGTTCAACCAACACTCAAGAGTTCAACATGAAAAATGAAAGCTCGAAACAGACAGGGACAATCAGAAGATGAATTACGTGTTCGCAAACTTACAGTATTCACTTTCCGTCGTGAACCTCCCATCCACTGCAACATTGTACCGGCCGTAACCAGCCACAAAACTTGAAGCAACAACAATCTAATATGACCTTTTCAGAAATAGAAAGAAACAATAAACCCTAAATTCAAATAACAATAACACTCCAAAAGACATCTTCCGAACTTAATCAGACAATATAAACATTGAATTCACAAATTTCATAACATTAAAGCTTAAAACATTTCATATTATGAGTAAAAGATCGGGTAAAAACGCTGTTACTGATCAAAATATAAGTTTTGAATCGATTAAAATGAAATTTGAAGCTGATAAATGTAAACGAATGAAAATGGAGAAGAGTTTTGAATCTTAGTTACTTTAATCGATCGATTTTGTTTGGAGTAGTAAGTAAACAGCTCGAATTTCAGATCTCTATTTATTTCGCTTCTTTTTTCTCATTTTGAGTCGCAGGGATTTTTTTTTTTTTGTTTTTTGTTTGTTTGTTAGGCGGGAGACTCAGATGGGCTTTTATAGTGTTGCTGGTCAATGGTCAAACACCAACGGTTGCTGAAATCTCGATATGTATTGAAAAATATCAAAATGTCGATATATTTCTTTCATGCACAGTTATATTGAGCAAGCATTTCATGGGTAAATCAAACTTATACACCTCTTAATGGACTGGAATGAATCTCCTTAAGAGGATATGAAACAAAAAAGCTCTTGTTGTTGTTGCTTGCTCTATGAAATCTGGTGTCACATAAACAAAGCAAGAATGGAATTGAAAGGAGCTGCCATCTCTTGGAAGACAACACTAAAGAACACAATGCACTCATGGATTTCCTGTCAGAAAGCTTATACATAATCAAATTTACAACAACCTCCTACTGTCCATGATATGGAACACTTTGTGACTGATGATGTATGGCCTAAGATATGTTTTGATGCCTCTTTTAACAGATTCCTAAAGAGTGGAGCTGTTGGTTCTTGCTGTTTTACTTGAGGATGGAAGCATGTCAGTAGCTGCCTACACTAGGTTTAAGACCTCTACTGCAGAACAAACAGAATTTTTGGCTGCAGAGCTTGCTCTGAAGCTGGCACATCAGATGGAGCTGACTTCAGTCCAGATTCATGGAGACAACAAGATAGTAGTAGATTCAGTTGCAGGAAATCTCACCCCTTCAGATTGGAACAACTATCATATCTTACTTTCCATTAAGAAACGTGAGTTTTTCTTTAAATCCTTTTGCCTGTAAATGGGCATCTAGGAGTTGTAATGGAGAGGTAGTGCCAAAGCAAAGTTTGCAAAGCAAGAACAAACACTCTGATCCAAAGCAGGATTTCATATATAACCTACTTTCAAAGCAAGGTTTTCATGCACTTTAATATACACTCTACTTGTTTTAGTAAGAGAATACTTTAGGTGCAATGGAATTTGCATATACCAATTCCAAGCTTTAAATATGTTTCCCAAAAATGCTACCAGACCTCGGGGTATAATTTCATTTCAGACAATAATTAGCTTCACATTCAGTAACTAGGATTTATTAAGACCAAGGAAACATTTCGCATGCTCTGCCACTGACTCTGCTAGGGTGTCTGCTGCTTCCTGTGTGGATGCCTCTGCATATATCCGTATGACATCCTCCGTCCCTGACGGCCTTATGAATGAACGGCCTAGAGGAAATTTGGCTGCATACCAGGAAAAAAATAGATGAACTGTTAAATTGCATTAAGAAAAACATATATTCTGAATACATTAGATGAAAATGGATCCAAAACCAATATGAAGAATTCTTCTGGATGATAATGACCTTCATCTAATGTTTAATGTTGCATGCTGGATGGTACATAATCATTTTTTTCGGCAGTCATATGGATATTGGTGAACTTGTTACTGTTAATGATTCAACGAGAGAGCTAAAGATTGGGATGATTTATATCTTGGTTGATTTAGGACTCACTCGTTGGAAAACATCTTACACAGCTAAAATGGAATATTCAAGATTTTGTGAAAAGAATTAGACAATTGTTTCAAACATATAGAGAGTCTGAAACTATTGGCAATACAAATATGATTATTCACATGTTTAAACATCTAAACAGCCATATAAAGCATGTAGAAAATTACCAGTTTCACTGTTGATGGCTTCTTGAAGACCAGAAGGCTTCACAACCACAGTTTCAGCATTTGCAGTAGTAACAGCAGTTCTATCTGCAACTTTTACCTGTAGTATTAAGATGGCAAACCAAATGAAACATCAATTTACAAGTGAGAGAATATGCAAATTCAGTTTTAATGTGTAAAATGGCAAAAGAATTTTACCCCCCCCCCTCTAATATTTGAGACATTCGAAGGAACTAACCTTAAGCTGCCTACTTGGAAGGTCTTGATAAAGTGTGGCCCATCTTTTGATTGACCACCCTTTGTGTAGCAAGATAGCCTCAGCCAAAAGTAACCCACTCAAAGCATCTCCTACTGCCTGGTTGATCAAATTACTAATAGCCAACAATCTCAAGGCAGCTTTGTGCTGCTCTGAACCTGAAACATAAACAAATTGGTTTTCAGTTTTCACTAAATTTTATAACTGAGAGTGCAATAATCACTGTAGCACATGAAATGCATATCAGAGTTGAACCTTTAGATGTGGATGAAACTTCATTTGTTCTGCTCTCCAACCAAGAAATGCAATGTTCCGAAAATAAAATGGTTCCATGCCCATTAGCTTCAAAATAGATCCCAATATCATACTCCGCGGCTTTCTCATGTAGGTACTTAACTCCTGTAGGCGTAAACACGATGTCAAGACCCAGCTGTTTGAGGTATTCTGTTGACGCCCCATTTGCATAGGCTGTCTGTACAACACCAAGCTTTACAGAATAATCAGCTATCATGCCTGAGTTTTCTTTCTTGCTCAGAGCCCTTAATTGCTCCATAATAAATAAAGAATACAGAGATAATATCTTGTCTCCATCGACAAGATCAATCTTCATATTACAAATTGATGGAATGTGAAAATACACAAGCCGATCTGCATCTCCATCCAGACTCGCACAACTGAAACATTAAATTACTTAATACATTTAGCATGCAGTTCCTACATCAACTCACTGTCTTATTTCAAATGTAACTTCCCCTAAAGGAAAAAACAAAAAAGAAATCATCAATAAAGAAAATATTCCAAATTTATTCTAAACCTGACCGCTCAACTCCAAATTTGACCTAGAATGATAAATCTAAGGAAATTCAATAATAGATCATTCCATGCAGTTTACATACAATGCTCGCCAATCAAAAAACCTGTTTATCTATTTACTTAGTTTAGCGTCTATGAAAATTTGACAAAAACTACTACTGCTATACAGAGACAGCAGTATTATGCATATCAAAGGCAAATGATGAATACAAGAACCCACAGTCTATCACACCTTAATTGAAAAATATAGCCTGGAAGCTGGTCTGAGTGAACCCATGTAAGTAGAAAATGATCTAGATGTTTGACAGAAAGTTCGAAATGACTTGAATGTATACTTCCATGGTTCATGTGTTTGCCTTGACAGTTGTTTAATCCATAAAATATCCTAATCGTTTCAAATAACCAAAACACATTGCCGATGAGTATGAACATGTAGATAGCTGACTAACCTTATCCCAACATCATTTGAACTGAACCCAAGGGGAGCAACCTTTTCCTTCTGCACAAAATCGGCACCAACTCTTTCGTTAAGAATGCCTTCCCCTTCTTTTCCTGTATTACGGACCTCAATTATCAGACCATCCACTAGTTTCTTCAACTCTTCAAGCTTTTCTCCACCAACCCCATTAGCACCATCTACTATCAATTTTTCATCCACCTTAGAGGTGACAGTATCTTCCTTTGGGATCAAATCAACAAGACACCTAACACATATTTGAAGATGCTAAGCAAATATATGTGTGTGTCGGTATGTTTTATTTATTATGTGACTACATATGGTTCTGACCTAAACGAGTTTGACAGCTGCTCAAAGTAACTGGATTCAGACACCTTCATGCCCATATTCTTTCTACGGACCATCCAATGCAGTTGCGGTGTTGTGAGGATTCCCATGTCAATTGCGACAGCACCGACTACAGAACTAATTCCCTGCCCAGGATACAAAGATAAAATAATTTCATACAATCAAGTCAACAAGACGATAGATTTTTTGAAGCAGATATGAGATTACATTAGCATACCTGTTTGGCAGCTTCAAGAAGAACCTCTCCACTAGGCCTTGTGTCTCTTCCCAAATATATCTCTGCAGATTGGACTCCTCCAATTGGAATATCTTCTTTCTTTACAAACTCAGTTATCAACTATAAAGGAGTGGAATAATCATTAAGAATACCAATGAGTAATAAAGTTCATTTACTGATCACAGCAAGAAAAAGAGAGCGCAAACTCAATATTCACCTGGATAAAATCTTTGGGGTCGATGGCATTTGCAATGGCATCGGCAAAGGGTTCCCAGTCTTGAGTCAACATACCACCAGTAGGGTCTGCAATTTTGATCCCATTGTCTGAAACTTGATTGTGTGAAGCTGTAATCATCAATCCAATAACTGATTTTGTTTTAATTGATCTCAAAGCTGCCAAAATCCCAACTCGGAAGACTGTCGATGATAAAATTGAAGCATCTGCCCTAAATCCTGATGTCCCATACGATAGTTTCACCCCTGTATGAAACCAAATTTACACACACCATTTAGAAAATGCAAGCGACAGGAAAAAAATTAACAAACCAATTTATTTTACGAACCTTGAGGAGGTGGGAAACGAGAAGCTGATTCAATAAGAAGGGTCCGCTGTTTTTCGTTCATATTAGAAGAAATTTTGGGGCAAGCAGAATTGAACCTCTAAATCCACTGATCAAGCATGGCTGAAGGCTAAAAACAATTACCAAAATGAAATCAAATAGTTCATAAAAATAATAGCAATAATAATAATAATAACTATAATAAAAACATCCACTGCAGGCCCATTAAATAGATGGCAACATCAGATTATAAAGGTCAATTTAATGGACATCAGAGATAGGCTTCCCAATGCATACTGATATTATTTAGGTTCTTAAAACAGATGTGAACAATGCTAATGGGTAAAAGTCAATGGCATAGCGGTAATATCATCATCTACTTGCCAAATGCCAACTAAGCTGAGCTACTGACAATGAATCCAATCTCAAGCGTAACACACATAATTAGTAATTACACCCCAAAATCCTTAAAACGACAGGACTCTTTTTAAGGATGGCGAAAATGGATATAGGGGCTGCAGTGGTCTTTCCTCAATTATGCCCCATAAGGCCTGCATTTGAGATTTAATTAAGTGCCCAAAAGCCAAAATAGTATGTAATTAGATAATGATTATTACAAAATATTTGACTTCAGTAATAAAGTGAAAACTATAAAAGGACCTCTAATCAGTAACAGTAAAAGACAATATAAACTGAGGATCATATCACCATGGGCATTCCTTGGGCCTGACTAAAAAAAATGAGAAAAAATAATAATAAAAAAGTAAAAAGAAAACTAGATAAAAATGGTACCATTCCTTGCTGTGAATTATTAGGTGTTAGGGAGAAAGAGACAGTAAGGCATAGACTGATAATTTGATAAATGACCGATGATGAAGGAAACAAAACTGTACTAGTATACTGCATTGCAGTGGGGGTGTGCGGAGCAGTGCATTTCTTCAAGAAAAGTCGAAAGTACCACCGGCATAGTTAAGCCCCCGCTATACATAATGAAAAGTTGACTCTATTTAGCACTCTATATATAGTTAGCACTTCAAAAGAAAAGGGATACTGTCAGTTCACTCTATTTCTTCTTTGAACCTTGTTAGCGCTTCTGGGTGAAACTCATAGTCACCAAAACCATTTCATAATAGTTGCCCTAGAGGCATGCGTAGCCATGGGACGTTGGCAGTCTAGAAGCCTCGTTTCAACAGAAAACTCAAGTATTCTCCTCCAAGTTTGACTACACATCCGAGCCCAACCCATCATACTTCACCCATTGTCAGTTTGTCACTAGTAATTTCTCACAAATAAACACTCGCCCAACCAAAACTCAGCCCATGATCCTTTAGATCTTCTTGGTTCTTCTTAAACCAGTACACTGTCATGTTTTTTAGTTTTATGTTAAAATAAGACAATTTCAAACACATTCTAAAGGCGCTAAGGCAGAGATGTGTCACATTCTCATTCTGATAGATTATGTTACGCAGGTCATGGGTGGCAAGCAATTAACCTCTACCTTAACAAGAAGGCACCAAATCTCTAGTTATTTCCTTGGCTTAAGATTGTCTTCTTACTGAAATAAATCACCCAAAACAAAAATAACACTTTCTAGTTTCTAACTTGTGCAGTTCGAAGAAAAACAATATATAAAGTTTAGCTAAGTCGCTCATAAAAGGATCTCATTACGAATAACTAAACAAGTCCATTTTTTCAGGTAATTAAATCATTGCAACATCAAATTCAGTATGTTCCTTAGAAAGGGTACACGTGAAAAATAATAACTGGATTCTCCGTTACTACATTATAATATTTAGATGCCGCCAAAGTGGAAATCGCACCAAATCAGCTTACACACTAAGAAAATGATTAATGATATCGATAAATTGCAAAGCAAGATGGGTTTGCAGTATTATTCATGTTACATGTGCACGGCCTTTCGGTGACCATTATGCGATATCGATACTGAAAAATATGAAAAAATAAACGGAGAAACCGAAGTTGTTACCTGAGAAATATAAAAAGACAGCGAGTAATTGAGAGATGGTGTATTTGGCGTTGTCTCCGATGTGATATCGAGAGCAGAGATGAGAGTTTGGAGAGAAGGATGAGACGATCGAGGGAGAGATGAAGGGGGCGATAGAAATTTTGAGAGTGAAAAATGAGGACAGACATAAACCAACCAATGGGCCAGAACAACATAGCCTCCTTTTGTTTGTAAGAAACGGACAACGGCCCACGGTTCTTAGTACTTTGGATTAATTTGCGTTAGCTGTAAGTCTGTAACCAGTTCTGAACGTACGGTATATATATTTAGAACATTAGACGAACCATACTACAATCTAAATAAGTGTTGCGGAAGAGAACCCACATCCTAGTTATGGATTGCCCATTGTGTCAGAGCATCTGCCTCTCCATTGTACTTCCTACTAATCCAATTAAACTTACAAAATTTAAAGGGTTTACATAAGCCTTTAATCAAAAACTTAATAGCTTCTAAACGCCAATTATTAGAGTTCTCCTCCTGAGAGGTCTGTAGATTTAGCATTACTAGTTTACTGTCCCCCTCAAACAAAAAGGATCGCTTTCCTGTACTCCTAGCTAACTTGGCTGCTACTTCCATTGCCACCATTTCTGCTTCCTCCACCTCTGCTGCTATGAATCTCCTGTTGGCTGCTCCCTTTAGAATTCCTTCATTGTCCACTTCCTGAAGTCCTGCAATATACTGCATCAAATCTTATTACAATAGTTTCAAATTCAACAACAGGGGATATATCATTATACGTGTAGTTATTATTAATCCTATAAGATCATATTTGTGTATTTCCAATCCCAACTCCTTGTTTTTCCTCATATGCTTGTTGACACCTATTCCAGAGTGCGTATGATCTTCTTATCAGGCTGTCTCTGTTGCTAACTTTGCCTTCAAACTTTACTTTATTACGCATGGTCCATATTTCCTGTAGAATAATCAGAGCTAATATACCCTTTTCTGCTTTACCCTGGTCTGCATCCTTGATCCATTCTAAGAAAACATGCATCCAACCAGTCTCTTATGGTGGTATTGTCCTCCATTTCATCTATCCTACCCCCTATGTTTGAGGCAAACCAAATGGATTTTGTCCATTCACATTTGAAAAAAACATGTATTGGATCCTCCTCTTGGGACCAGCACAATGGACAAGAGAACTCTCATTTCATATTTCTTGTATATAACAAATCCCTAGTAGGAAGGATTCCCATGTACAGTTTCCAGATGAACAAATGGTTACTGGTTATGATATTACCCTCGCTCCCAGAGAGCTTTGATAGTTTTTGTATTGAAAGATGAAGCTTGCTCAAGCCATTGGTGCTCTGTCAGCATAGAGTAAGCTGACTTAACAGATAAGGTTCCATTTCTGGTTCCCATCCATCTCAGTTTATCTTTTTCAGCATATTTCGGTCTAATCACCACCTTTTTAATAAGGTTACCTATGGTAGGTGGGAATAGGTGATCAATCCTATTTGAGTCCTACCCACGTACTTCCATCCTCCAGAAAAAGATTCTTAACTTTGAGATTTTAGAGGTCAGGCTTCATAGGGGTAAGATCAGTTATAGTACAAGGTTTGTTATTGAAGCAAAGCCAATAGTGATTCATCACTGAAGCCTCCTCACCCTTACCAATACTCCAAATACAGCTATCTTTAATACTGATAGCCACCTTATAAACCCCATTCCAAAACCAAGAAGCATAAGGTGGTGGATCCTTTTTAATATCAAACTAGTTCCTCCCATATACCGCAATGAAAGTTCTTGCCCACAGAGAAGAAGTATCAGTTAAAGCTTTCCAAGAAAGCTTAGCTAACATAGCTTTGTCCATATCTTGTGCTTTTCTAAAACCTAGGCCACCCATGGCCTTATTAGGCTTACAGATGCTATCCCACCCAAAAGATGCTTTTACTTTTCTCTGTGCGATGCCACCAGAAACTCCTACAAGTTTTATCAAGTTTCTCACAAGTAGAGATAGGTAGCAAGTAGGTAGACATAGCAAACAAGGGAATGACTTGTACAACAGCTTGAATGAGGGTAGTTCTACCAGCTTGAGATAGAACTTTAGCCCTCTAACCTTTAATCTTACCATGCACCTTATCAACTAAATAATCAAAATCCTCACTTTTCTCCCTAGATAAAACAATATTAGAGACTCCTAGCTATTTATCTCTATTTCCAAAAACTCTCATTTTCCAAAACTTTTTAAAAATCTTCCTATGTCTGTTATGAACATTCTTATTGCAGAAGATACTAGACTTATCATAATTAATCTTTTGACCAGATACAACACAGTAATCCTCCAAAATGTTCTTTAACTTACCACTTTCTATTAAGTTAGCTTTGGTAAACAGAATAAGATCATCAGCATAAAATAAATGAGTAATAGGAGGTGCATTCCTTCTTATTTTAATACCATGAAGATGCTCTGCCTTTGCAATCATCCTAGATAATACTTCAGAAACAATAATGAAAAGATAGGGGGATAAATGATCTCCCTGCCTAAGTCCTCTCTGAGGGTTAACTTGATCAAGAGGTGCCCCATTCAATAAGACTTTGAAGGAGACTGTGGACAAGCATTTGGAGATGAGGAGTCTCCATTTATCATTAAAGCCTAATCTTTGGAAAATTTTATCTAGTAAGGACCATTCTACTCTATCATAAGCCTTAGACATATCCATTTTCGATGCAACAAACCCCTGTTTTCTCTTCATATGTTTCATGTTATGGAAAATCTCACAAGCTAATCCTATATTATCTCCTATATTCCTATCTTTTATGAAAGCTTCTTGAAAAGGGGAGACAATTTTATTGATATGAGCATTTAGTATAATAACAAGAAGTTTTGATATGATCTTAGAGCATTTTTAGGTGAGATACTATCCTAGCATCAAATACCAAATTTCCAATAATTTGGTGTTTTTTCATCTTCAGGAGAGACACAAGTTGATGAAAACACAAAAAAAAACACCAAACCAAACACCAAATCACACCAAATTGCCCAAAATTTGGTTCCAGCTTTGGTGTTGTATCAAATTTCTCTTGCGGTTTTGGAAAAACCGTGTGGTTTTTTGAACACCGCATGGGCTTGGGCTAGAATGTGGGCTTCAATCACATGGTTTTTGCAAAACTGCGCAAGAAATTTGGACAGAGAAAAAAGAAGAAAGTTGATGTGCGACACATCACGCGGTTTCTGGAAAACCTCATGGGCTTGGGCTTTTAAGATGTGCTTCAGTGGCGCGGTTTTGAGAAAGTTGCGTGGGCTATATGGCACGGTTTATCCAAAACCGCGTCATTTGATGTCGAATATTTGATGTTTCTCCTAAAGTTGGTTGGAGTTTTTTTGGTTTGGTGTTTGGTTTGGTTCAAAAATTTGGTGTTTTCTTGGTTTCTCTTTTAAAGATGCTCTTATAGCAAAAATTACAAAGACTAATGGGTCTAAACTTAGAAATATGCAGGGGCCGACTCTCTAAGGGCAGGCCAACTAGGTGGCCGCCTAGGTCCCTAGCTTGTTGGTTAAATTTTGGGCCCCCAAGTATAATTTTATACCCACTAGATCACATGTAAAGGACTCAAGGTTATTCAGTCCAGTCAAATTATGTGCAGTCCAGTCCACTCAAACATTGGCCCACGTCCCCTCGTGTAAAAGACTTGTTTTTTTCTCAATAATATAGGCCCATTTTAAGAAACTCGCCTTGGGCCCCTTAAAGTTCAAGGCCGGGAAATATGGTCAAGATTAGAAATATTTGGTATAAGAGTTATGAAAGTCTCATTGATGTTAGGGTTCATCTTACCTTGCACAAAAAAGTCTTTTACACACTTCAAAATACTAGTACCTATCACATTCTAGCACTGCTGGTAGAAAATACCTTAGAACCCATCTGGGCAAGGGGCTTGAAGAGCCCCAAACTTTTTTACAACATGCCAAATATCATCATCAGAAGGACAAACAGCGAGGATATCATTCTCTCTATCACTAATACAAGGATTAAACAGATTAAGAATAGATTTATTATCAACAGGATTATCAGATTCAAAGATATTGTCGAAATACTCATTTATAGTATTGCCTACCCCAGTCCTTTCTTCTTTCCAAATACCATTATCATCCTTAATCTTATCAATGTAATTTTTTCTTATTCTATAAACAGTAGATAGCCAACAACGACATTGAGTTGTTGTGTTGCTCAAGGAATACAGAACACGAGAGGTCGACTTAAAATTAGATTGTGATCAGTGTTCGTGATTCCGAACGAAACCTCAGAATTCCGCCCAATATTTCGGTTTTTTTAAAAACCGGAATTTCGAATATAGAGTCAAAATATTGATTATTCTGAAATCAATTGAAATTCCGAATATGATAGGGGTTAAAATTTGATGAATTTCGGTTTTTGAATTTGTCGGAATTCCAAAAATTCCGAAATCCAGAACTATGAACATGATCAGATGCCCACTTAGTCAATCACTGGGAAGATCTTAATGATTTCAAATATATTGCGCATGACCCTGAAATATAGGAATAATGTCAGATTTCTTTTCAGATACCTACATCTGCTTGAGAACATATAGGACACCCAATTGGTAATGGTAAACATTATGAACTTATTCCTTGTTAGAAACAATGTCAACGTCCTATCTACTGCAATTATAGTACGTGACAAAAGTGAGATGTGTGAGCATATATGTAAGTTGTTGACCTACTCGATCTCTATATATATACCGCAAGAAAGAAGTAATAATTTGGATTTAAGTGCACATAAGGGATCACATATATATACCTAGCTTCTTCAATTAACCAATGCATTCAGCATTGACTCTCCTTCAAGGGCTTCCATCTCTACCATCTTTAGTTAATATGGAAGTCCTTGATGAGCAGAGTCAATGATGGTGCCCCTCTTCCGCTGCTCAAGTCTGCCTGCATCAAGTTCATATATGGGATCAGCTTTTGTATCCAATGCATCTAACATTCACCCTCCCTCAAGAGCTTCTACCGGTACCTTCTTTGGTGCAGGACGAAACCTTTGAGCGGAGTGCATGATAACTGCATTGCTCCATTTGCCTTCCTCGATCATGTGCACATCAAGTAGTCTACACGATATATTAGCCCGCTTATATCCCACAATGACCAAATGATGTTTACCATGTGAAGCACAGTTCTTACATATTTTGGTAATCCATTTTTTATGGTACGCGAAGCATCATATTGATCTAGTATTTGTAAGATTTTGTGAAATCACGGTACCACAGTATGATACTAGCTAGTTCCTAGCAGCTCCTCAGATATCTGAACTTAGAACTTTTTGTCAAGGTAGGAGGTATATATTATCCTCCAAGTACTACACCATGTTCACTCTATCGGCTCTTTCTGTTCATTGTGCACAACTAACTGAACTAAGTACTAATCATCAGTCCCATCTGGAGGGGTTTTAGTTAATCTCTGTAAGGTTAGGCTAATAATATTTCAAAATTGAAATTAATTTCAGGAATAATGAACCAAACAGCGCATTGTTAGAAATTTATACTGTGTCCACAAGATTCAAGACTGATTCCTACTAACATAGTGAAAGGCCGAACTAAAACCTGCCTGGCCTTTTGTTGGTTTCAAAATGTATCAATTTTTATTTTTTGATCAGTAAATGTATAACTTTGAGACTTCAATGATTTCGAGTAACTGTTTCATCACTTTCATGATGGATTTAATAAGCCAAGTACAAATATTCCAGCGGGACTTCTTTTAGTGCGCCTTCGAAAAAGCAGTTCTCAAGCTGCAGCCAGATCATCGATGTTTAACCTTTAACTCACATAGCTTGATTCAGATATATATCTACTTTAAAGACATGCTTTAAATCATATTTGCAGCTAGAACGCGTTCCGTGTAAACAAATACTAAGATTAGCAACATCATTTTCGGCACGCACCTTAGATTGCCAGTTCAAGAAAAACAGTGCCACAAAAATTTGAAAATCAGATTTGCAGGGCCGCGCGAACGCGTACCCCTCTACAACAAATTATGACGTAGATTATCCCACTTGGAGATATCTTAGGCAAGCACCCCTCCTGAGTGCAATGGAGGTCACTAACCTAGGCCATAGACCTTCTTGATCGCCCATTGACCCCGTCCAGGTAAGTATGTATCTCAATATTTGGCATTACCTTTAGTACATCCACCTATGCCTTACAAATATCACACTTCTTCTATGTGGGACTAAGTCACTAAGAGCCCAATCACATTCTAAGACACTCAGACTGGCATCACTTCAGTTGTTCAATCTGGCAGATCAAATCAACCAGTAATGTTCATTGATTAGTAAGGCGGTGTTCGGCATATATGGTCCATTAATAAAAACGAGTATGCGAACCGTGCTACGCATTGATAGTATGATTTTTTGAATTCTAGTTATAATCTAAAAAATAATATAAAACATTAAGAGGGGTTGAATATAATTTGAATGACGTGAATAAGGTTTTCTAAATTATTTTAAATAATATAAACCTAATTCTAATTTCAATAAAGTGAGAAAGTTTTTGGTAAATTATTTAAAAAAAAAGGAGCTGATTAGAATAATTAAGGGAGGTGGTTCTGAAATCATAAAATAGAGAGATTACAAATACACAGTTCGGTTGAGAAATTTTTCTCCTAAAGATCCGGCTATCATATAGTGTAGAGATATGCATCTATGTCTTCAGCTGAATCTGGACTCTACTGTGAGTCCTGGAGGATTGCTTCTGAATTTCAGATAGTTATGAAGTAACTCCAACAAGGATCAGATTTTTTTGTCGCAAAATTTATTTTCGATGTGAAGGACATAACGGATATACAAAGATCCTCAGTTTCAATCTTCTTACTGATAGTTCATTATAAGTTTTTCGTGACAAAATTACTTTAATATCAAGGTAAAAAACTGAAGGTAGAAGAGAAAAATCAATAATCAATAATCTATGGTAATAGAGAAGGCATTAGATTTCCCGACAGAAACGACTTGAAGAGGACAAGAGCTAGCTTGGGTTTGGTCGCAGGGACCTATGACCTGCTCCTCTTATTGATACAAAGTTCAGACCAACGTACTGTTTAGTCCACCCTCCCACCTGCGTAAAACACAAGAATCGTGTTTAAGAAAATTACTCGGGCAATATGACAAAATCAACCAGTTCACAGATATATTGTTTGACGAGCGGCGATTCTGCTATTTGACACTTGTATGAAAAGCTATTGAAACTTTGGATGAATAGCTATGTTAACCGATCAGTGTTTGAAACTTTCAATCATAAGCAATTCTCTTCAGTCACATCTCTACACTATATGATAGCCGGGTTTGTAGTAACCACACTTCTCAACCGAACAGTGTATTTATAATCTCCCTACGTTTATTTAAATTATATATCTCTTTAGTTTTTTTAACAATTTTCATTTTAGTTTTTTACAACTTGGCGAACTGATGCGTAGCACAGGACACATACTAGTGATTAACGATAAAAAATAATAATAAATCAGCCCAAATTAAAGATATGAAAGGTCAAATTCAGTTTGGTGTCACAACCCACCTAAAAATGAATCAAAATTACCCCCAAAAAATCATACTAAATAAAGTTTAGCAACACACAAGTTCCGAGTTAGTTTGAAAAGTTTGAACAACATAAAACAGTAGCTGGCACACTCATAGTTTGTGATTCCGAACGAAACTCCAGAATTCCGCCAGGAATTTCGGTTTTTCAAAAAAACGGAATTCCGAATATAAGGTCGAAATATCCGAAATTCCGAAATCATCTGAAATTCCAAAAACAACAAGGGTCGAAATTTAATGAATTCCGGTTTTTGAATTTGTCGGAATTTCGAAAATTCCAAAATTCCGAACTATGGGCACACTACTATCATAATTCTGAGAGTATGTGTATATGCAAAATACTATCATAATCTTTTATCCGACATAATATTCTAGCTGGCACACCACAATAACTGAGTTATTGGGGTCCATAATTCCATATTTATTAACACGGATTTTGCTCTTCAATTAGTTCTGATTTTGCATTGTATCTAGCCGAGGTTTCCATTAAAGTATAGTCAAATTTAAGGCCGGTTTCAAAAGTGATTATTCATGATGTAGACAAAGCTATTTCCTTCCTACACTTATATCTAAGAAACCAAATCATTTTAAGTTTACATTCAAATATTCAATAATGTTTCTGTCTTGCTACCATAATTCAGTATCTGAACTTGCGAACAAAATATTGTTTGTGTACAATTAGACATAAAATCCTCATTCTGTACTATGCATCACATGTATTGGGTTATAGTGAATGGAGCTTGCAACACATGACAACCTTCTTTTTACCATGACTTTTCACTTATATAAAGAAGTAAATAACGAATCAGTTTCCACATACTAAGTTTGTCTTTTCTTTAATTCGTATTTCTGGTTTACATCTGGTGAGTTGAGAAGATGGCTGGTAGAATCAATATCATTGTTAAATCAGTAACCAATGCAACCTACAATCTCAACGTGGAACTTGATGATACCATTTATGCAATAAAAGAAAAGCTAGAGCCTTTATGTGCTGTTGATAGGAACCAACAATATCTTGTGCACAACAAGGAAGAGTTACTAGACTCTTATAATGTTGGAATGTATGTAACTAAAGATGGGACAACGATCAATCTCAAATTCAATAATAATGATCAACCATCTGATAGTAATCAGGAGTCCTTGAAAACCTCATCCAGCAGTGGTCGATCGAGTTATAATGAGTCAGATGAATATTCGGTAGCAGCTCAAAGTGCTGATAATACATCTGGAGCACCTAGCCCCGCAGAATCTGAAGCTTCTGGAGCACCTAGCCCCGCAGAATCTGAAGCTTCTGGAGCACCTAGCCTCGCAGAATCTGTAGCTTCATCTGAAGGACCTAGCACCGCAGACTCTGAAGCTTCTAATTAATGAAACTCCTCATGTTTACTAGGGGATGAAAAGCATAATAGGTGACAATAAGTTAAAAGATTAGGGGGATTTGTTCTCCAATATAATCCGAATCAAGGATTGAACTAAGAAATATGTAAAAGCTAATATGTAAAAGCTTTCTATCCTATATATCAATTATCATATTATTATTATTATTATCTTATTATGATTAATTCTAGCAATGTGATTTCTTTTTCTTTCTATAATTCAAATTAAACATGTTGGCAATCATCCATATAATTAATTAGTACTTACTTATTTAATTTGTTGGAAAAATAATGGTCCTACATACTAAACTTGGACATGAACTTCTTGTTGATTTGCACGCAGTAATTTTTTGTATGAAGCAACTACTAATTAAGATATCTCTCCTAAGATGAAGAAATTAAGGAGTCCCTTCTTGTGATCAAAATAATTTCCCATGTCCCTTGCTAGCTTAGTTGTAATGAGCTTTTACAAAACCTGCAGATAACTCTTAACCCTTCTGGAAATTACCGTTTATCAATACCATGTGCTGTTCCTACCATCTCTATTCACACATTTTATTTTATATTTTTACATAGGTGTGGCAAATGGTATTGGAAGACCAGGCTTTGGTGCTTGCTTTTATATTAGTAATTACTACTTTATTGGTCTCACCATAGGATTTGGTCTCATCTTCATGACAAGCATGGGTGTAGCTGTAAGTATACTAATCTCAACTCTTAAGGCAAAGCTAAGATACAGACCTCTGAATCTTTCATCCAACTCATTAGATATTGACTCACGTTGTTCTTTTTGCAGGGAATTTGGTGTGGAATGATATGTGATTTTTCCTACAAACTCTAGTCCTGATCACTCTATTTGTTATGACAGATTGGGAAACTGAGGTAACAGAGCTACACTAATTTCCTACATTTTGATTTGAGCAATAAATTGGTACTGAAACACCATTAATGATCCCTATGTATGTAGCTAGGTTGACAATGCATTGGATCGTATAAAGAAGTCTGCGGATGTATAAATTCTGGCATGACTAGAAAGATGCGCTGCAACTGATTTAACTGTATAAATTCTGGCATGACTAGAAAGATGCGCTACAACTGATTTAACTGACAAAGCGATTGTTGCATTTTGGTCGGATTTCTCTACTTCTTGATATAACACGTCATTAACTAGGAAGTAGGACTTGGATTCTAAATATGTTACTCTAAAATTCTAAATGTTCTGAGATGTGCTGTTCAAAGTATGTGTGATCAGTATGTTAATGTTGTAATACCGTATTTGAATAAATATACTTGAAATTGCAGGAACTTCTGAAGGATATATAGTATTAAAATTAATTTCAAAAATCCATATAAAAACAAAATCATGAACAATGACAAACCCTACATTTGTTTCAGGAGAGTTGTCCTCTGCCTCGCCAGATATACCAACTGACTCCATGTCTCTGTCAGAATTTTGGTCTGTCTGAACAGCAACTTGCAGCTTTTCTATCAGCTGTTCAAATTCAGAATGATCTGCAAGAAAAGAAAAGAGAACAATAATGTATACATAAAACAATAAATTTCAAACATGCTAATTCCTAGGAAGATATCTACAGATAAACCACTCGCTAAATTCTGCTTATTTTGTTTTCTTCATACAAAGCCCCCACAGTGATGTACAAACAAGTGTGTTTATGTCCCCGAGTAAAGGAGTATATGCTTTTATCCATATTCTTATAATCAGTAACCTTGTGTTAATTTCACCAACACCTTCATTAGCATTGTGGTATTGATCTAGACTCTAAGGGCTTTATCACTACAACAATATGTTTTCTATTTTGACAAGTAACGCAGTTCTTGCTTTTACCCATATCTTCTCCTTTGTTGTGTGTATATATGTGTGGAAAGAGTGAAAAATAACTCTATGCAGAACTTATCATGTTGTTGTGGACCCACATCTATACAATTACAACTCAAACACCAAAACGACTTTGTCAAATTGTCAAAAATAAAAACATATATCTAGACACTCTAGTACTCTACTAATATAGAACGCACTGCATAAAAATGGAATTCATAGGGACGTAATAGTTGACAATGATTGAATATATACAGAGCAACATCAAATCAAAGATGAAACTTTATCAGGGAAGACACTACTTACCCTTGGATCAATTAGTTAAAGCATCATGAAGCTTCATAGGATGTCGGTGCTCTTCATTCTTATATTTCAGCACCACATCACGGCGATGGCTGACCAGGAAATAATGTTTCTATTATTTGAAAATCTGTCCCAACCTCTCGAATGGCCTAAAAAACAGGATACACCATATAAACAAGCCAACAGCTTTCAATAAAAACAATAAAGTTACTAACAAATGCAACACATACTCCAAAAAAAACATGTTAAAGGTTTAAGTACTGAGTGCAACCTAATAGTGATATGTAACTTCGAAATTACAAGTTCTCAGCACATCGTCCTTAACCTTGTATACAGCAATACTTCACGCGAGAAAGTGTCATGACCAATTATTGTCTACTTCATTGTCCGCGTTCTTGACCTTAGCAATGGATAATTTCTATTCCTGTTCATTATACCAGTGCCCCTTCCAGTATCCTATTATGATTTCTGATTTCTGATATCTTGGGAAAAAGACAATTTTCAATGGGTATTATCCAGTTATTTACCCAGCAACTGGAAATTTCTATTGGATCATAAGAAAATTCTCAATTCTTTAAAATGGTAGGTTTAGATACTCGGTGTGTGTATCACTACAACTAAACAAGAAGATTAGACCACTTAATATGTAGCATTGACTCGGCTAAGAAATACCAGAACTAGAGTGGATTAACTCTGTCCAAGTTGCTAAAAATATAATTAAATCCGTTTTAACTAGGACAAAACCAAATGAAACAAAAAGAAAAACTCTCTGAAGTCACTTTTACATTCTAAAACACAATATAGATTTCACATGTACCTTAAAACTTTCAAAAGGCAACATTTCGTATGATTACAAGGAATAAAAGCAACTTCACCTCATAAAAACGCTCTGTATCTTCTTTCGACCATCTCTTCTTACGCTTTTTATGTGGTTCCATGAAGGAATGGTAATTATATTTTGAAGAACTTGCATATGGAGCTGCTTCATCATCATCATCATAAGGAGCATCCTCGGCAAAAGGATTAGTGCCACTGCAAAATGAAATGAATTAGAGACACAGATAACTTTAACCAGTATATTTGAAAATTTGACTAGTACTCTATATGCTACTTTCAGTGTTACAAAAAGGAAAAAATCTGCAATTCTGTTACTTATTTATTTATTTATTATACATATAGTTTTTGTACATAGAAAATAATCAGGAGCTACCATGGAGACGTCACCTAGAAAAGCTTTATGCCACAGAATATAGAAGCAGAAACTCTTTCACTTGTAAGATTACTGAAATCTTTAAATGAAACAAAAATAGAATATGTGGAGTCAATACCTTCGGTTGAGAAGTGAATTTTGTTTAGTCGCTGCACCTTTCTTCTGCAAAAAAGAAAATGACAGGTTTCAGTAAGAGAATCGCACAAATGAAAATATGAACAAGCAACAGTGAAAATATGAACTAAATGTCTACTTATAGACAAAACATAAATCATCTCTAGTATACAAGGACAAGTGAAACATGAGGTGGGAACGAATATGTACCAATCTCTGTTCCTTTAACTCTCCTGGAAGGATTAAATCCATAATAGGTAGCTTTCGGGGATCAATTTCTTCCTTTGGGGTTTCAAGCAACACCTTGTTCACTAGAAATGCATAGGTCAATTAGTGTAATATGAAAAAAGCATCTCTAAACACCATAGAGTTGAATGAATTTAGGGACTTAGTAATTGGAGGTTCTTCTGTTTCTTCGAGTAGAGTGAGGGAACTTCTTTTTTGGAGGTTCCTTGCTTGATGACTCTTTTCCTTCAGATGAGCTTTTACGCCTTCGACCCATTTTCCCATTTTGAACTGCTGGCTTAGCTTTTCTTGCTGTCTTATTATGATGTGATGTCTCTTCCCTGTATTCCTCATCAACATCATACTGGTCATCTTCATCCACTAAAGAATAGTTGGATGTTTCAGCAAGCACGTCAACATTTTCTTCAGTACTTCCATCCGGCTCGTCAACAAAAGAAGCACCTGACCTCTTTCTCAGCTGCCTTGATGATTTACCATATTCATTTACCTTGAGAGAATTCTACTAAAGTTCTTTTATCTAGGGCCCCTTGAGAGAATTCTTCAACATTCTTGGAATTAACTTTCCTTGCACATACTTTTCTTTTCTTACTTCTAATTGCCTGATAAAAGCAGAACTGGAGAATCAGAACGATATATAAAGATCAAACCACTTGGTTGCATTTGAGAAAACAAATGACTAGTAGGCCATAGGTAACACAACTGCCGCAAATATGCAACCACGCACACTAAGAGAATAACCACTGTACCTCCTTGCCACATGAACATTCTCTTTTTTTTTCTTCAAATCACTTTTAGTTACCAATAAACAAATCACTTTTAGTTACCGGAAAAAATAAAAATAAAAACTACGTCTTTCACTCTTTTCCTCTTCCTCACTAAGATACCTTACAACCTTTTCTTCTTCTTAACCAAGAAGATAACACCTTTTTCTTCTCACCTGTCACATTTGAGTACAAGGATCTCCCGACGCTAATCCCTCGGTTTAAGGTAAAAAAAATCTCATTACTTCGTTGTCAGTGAGTTTTGTTGCTTTTTCCATACTGTTTTTCAGTAACCTTCTTCAATACTATCTTCTTCTCTTCAGTAAGAATTCTTAACATGATTTATCTATCTCGGTTCTCTCCACTGCGTCATGCTCTCTCCACCACTCTATGTCTCTTCTTCAACAAGTAATATTAATTTGTATTTAGTTTACATATTGGTTCAGTGCATAGTTTTATGGGCGTAATGAAAAGTATGCCTTTAACACTCAATTTGGATTTCTAAATATTTTGGCAAAATCCATTGATAATTGAATAAATATTTTCTATTGAATAAGATTCCTCCGGGATTAAGCGGCCAGAAGGCAAGTACATTTTAACGTCATTTCCTTCTAATTGTTCAAGTTTATTTCTATGCACGTAAACAACAAAGAATCAACATTCATTTTGGTATGTACAAAGTCGCGAGACTTCAACGCTTCTTTGCAAGATTGAACTAATCAATGGAAGGTTTACGTATTGTTGAATGGGAACTTTTCACCAACATGACCGAACGCGATGTCGAAGTTACAAAAAAAAATATAAGAGTGAAGAATTAGCTATAATGGAAGCAAGTAAATTAGCTATAGAGTCACAAGTTTACCTAAAGGAGAACTAAAAAAGAGTATTTTGAATGTAGAGATCTTACGATACCTTGGGGAAGATAGAGTTATTTGATCTGCTACTCCCTCTGGGGAATATAGCACTAAATCAGCATATGTGGGTCTCAAGAGAATGAAGGAGAAAGTGAAATGGTATAAGCTTGTGTGGGGAAAATTGTGTGTCCCCAAACACTCTTTCATGGCGTGGCAACTCTTCAACGGCAGCTTGTCAACTCAAGATCATCTCATTAAAAAGAACATTCTTACTCACTCAGAATGCATTCTTTGCAGAAACTCGGAAGAGAATTCTCACCATCTCTTCTTTAATTGTCCATATGCTAAGGAGGTGTGGTCTGGAGCTAAAATAAGCATGGGTTTGAATTCAAATGTGATTGACTCCAACAAGAAATGGTATTGGATATTCAGAATAACTAGAAAGAACACTATTGATTCTGAGATGATAAGGGCAATGGCATGTGCAGTGATATATGCACTATGGAATGAGAGAAACTGTAGACGGTTCAAACAGAGATATCACTCTTCTTCTCATGTTCTAAAGGATATTCTGAAGAAAATGAAACTCTACCTTCAGCAGGCACTCAAGGAAGCAGACAACACTAGTGCAACAAGGCTCATGATGGATAGGATGGGCATTCATATACAATACAAGAGTTTAGTGGTAAAACAAGTATAATGGAATAAGCCACCTCCAAACTATGTCATGTTGAACTATGATGGTACTCTTCAGGCAATCATATCAGGTATGGGCGGTGTGTTCAGAGATTCTGATGGACGAGTTCTATTGGTGTACAATGGTGCGTCAAAGAAAAGGTCTATTCTTTACCTCAAAATACTGGGTATTGAAGTGGGTTTGAGGACTGCAGTGATGATGGGTTTCCAGCAATTGCATGTCAATTCTGATTCTGAGAGAGCTGTAAATATAGTAAATGAGACTGAGGGCACACCTTGGTACTGCTTGGATATAATGCAAGCGATCAGGTTACATAAACAAATGTTTTCTAACTTGAAAGTGCAGCATATCTATAGGGAAAGCAATAGAGCAGCAGATTTTGTAGCTAAAGCTTGTTGTCAAGAAGATGAAAATGTTAGAATTTCATATTGGTCCTTTAGAGGAAAGGTTGTCTGTAATAGTGCATGCATGAAGATGCAACTGGATACATGTACACTAGATTTTGAGTAATACAGGTTTGGGTCAGGCCTAACCCATAACTTCTTCAAAAAAAAAAAAGTTAGTGGAAAAGTTATTTTTCACTATTTATATTTGAAAAACTATGTCTTATTTGTCTGTAGATGTATGTTTCATTTTGTGCATTTTGTAGTTGTAAAGACGTGTTGAGTAGGAGACTAAATGTAGAAGAATGTATCGTTTTCCAATCCCAAATGTTTATGCTGGACTCATTTCCCATATTTATTGTGTTGCATAAGTGCATGGTCAAGAATGCAACAACCAAAAGAGTATAAGTCAAGGCACAAGTAGAACTTCTACTTTTTATGATATCATTACTCGACTATCGAGGATCAGTATCCTCTCTTCTTATCAGATTTTTGAATTCTCATAATTTCTAACATGATATTTTAGTTTCAATAAATTTTTATATTAAGATTGTAATTTCTTGGATGTTTTCGCCTCTTTGTATTGTGACTTTGTGTGCACTTATTAGGACTTCATAACCGTACCTCACACAGTATATGTATTTAGTTATCATTTGACAGTTATTAATTATGTTAAATCCAGGTACAAAGGATTGTGGGTTGAATTGAAACCAACATTTTGAGAATGTGACACATGAAGACTACCTCACACCAAGATTGGAACAAGTAGATAAAGGTAGGCAAGAAAGCACACTCTTCATCAGATACAATTGAGCTGCATATTTGGGTCAGAAGTTTGGAATCTAATGGTTTATATCCTTGGATTGTCTAACGAACGTTGCCAGATTGACAAAATATTATATTTTCATCATTGCATTGTGAAAGGTTGGCTATGGCTTTGTGATTAAGATTTAGCTGCAAGAAGTGGGTATAGAAGTTCAAATTTCATTGTCAATTGGGCTCACTTCTTAATAGCTAGCTACTAAACTGCCCCATGTTGTCATGAGCATTGGTTGTGGGCTGTCTTTAGCTTCTTACGCAGTAGTGTTGTATAACACCCCGTGTTTTATTTCGTTTATTTTCCTAATAATAATAATAATGTATAATAGAAAAAAATAAAAATAGGATAAGTGTTAGTGGAAATAGGAGACGTGGGTTTATGGGATAAACCTTCTTCCCTATTTCGGGGTTTTGTTTTTAACGAGTAAAGAAAACAGAATAGTTTTTTCAATGAAAGTTTCGGGAAAAACACAAAGCGAGTTTTTGCAGAAAAAACGGGGATTTTTCTTAAAGAAGAAAAAGGAAGTTTTTTCAGTAAATTTGATAATCGGAGAGCGCTGCAGGTGAGTGGATATTTCACGTTTTATTTTTGTTTACCATCGATTTTGTGATACGAGATACTGTTCACATGATGTTTTTTTTTTGCCAATACGATATACTGTATAGTGTAAACCCCTTTAATATTGTCGACTGATTTATACGAATGTCGCAGTAACAGTATGTAAAAACTCTGTTAATGGTGCCGTCTCTATTAGATACCATTACCATTGTTAAGTACTACAGTAAATCCATTCTGACAAGTTGAGAGTTTAAACTGTCGAAGTCTGGACAGCGGTGGTTGATGGCGTCGCCATCAGCACCAAAGCCCCAAACCGTACTTCCTGTTTTGTGTTTGAAGTATATTCTTTTTTTGATTTGTGGTGATGTTGGAACTGTGAGTGTTCTAATTGGTGTGAGATGGGTGATGGTGGACTGGAGATTGGGTGTTGTGAGAGCTTTGAAGGTTGGTCATGGCTGTTAATGGCGGCCAGAGAATCGCCCAGCCATGAACGAAATCCTATTGCATTGTTTGAACTATTTTGGTTATTATTGGTTGGTTATTGATTGGTTATGGGTGGTTGGAGGTAGTTAGGTGTGTGTGAGTATTGAAAATGGCGCTGTTGAAGCTTTAAAAAGGGTTGTAATGGCGTCGACCTCGATTTTGTCAGTATAACAAAATCGCGTTTTGAGGGTATCGGTGGATTGGGTTTTTAGTGAGGATCAAAACCGCTGGGTTTTTTTCTGTCATGGTGGCCGGTGGTGGCCGTTGTGGTGGTCGGTGGTGGCTGGAGAAGGAAGGAGTGAAGGAGATGAACAGTAGCCAAAAACGATTTTGGGCTTGGGCCAAAATCGTGGGCTTATATCTTTCTTTTTTTTTTTTAAAATTTGACTTTTAAGTTAGACTTTGGGCCTTTGACTTTGGGCTTTTGGGTTAGAGGAGTTTGGGGTTGGTTGACTGCTGTTGACCCTTGGCGGTCGACTTTAACTTTGACCAGAGTTGACTTTGACCAGTGTTGACTTTTGACTATAGTTGACTTTGACAAGTTAACTCAATTTTGACCTTTAACCTCGGATTATGATTTGGGTTATTGGGATAGTGTCTTGACTTTAGGTTAAGACATGTATATATATATCGTGTGTATGCCAGATTAACTACTATGTGTTTTCTGCAAGATTTTATGATATGCAACGTATATGACACTTAGACATCAATCTAATTAATAACGCGTAAACCAAAAATACATTTATCAAGATACTCATTCGTTCTTTGAAATAATATATCTTTATAAGGTTCAAAAAAGCGTAAACCAATTTACCACCTTTTTTAGAACTCTACGCCACAAGTTTTAGAATTGAGTTTTACGATTTGTTGATGATGCCATATATTAGGTGGGCATTTATTCGAACGCGCCATAAATGGCGGATTAAGCGTTATATATGGGTATTCATTGAATGTCTTATGAATGACGGATATTCATTGAATGCGCCTTGAATGACCGTGATTGTTTTCGACTACCCTGAGTAGGAACTAAGGTATTAAGCCTTGCAGTTAGTTGTATTCCTCGAGTGTCTTGCGGGAATGTAGGGTTGGGTATTCCTGAATGTGGCGGGGAATGACCTAAGGTACATAAGTTGTGAAATATGTGTATAAGAAAAGTAATTGATTAATTAATAAGAGAAATTAAGTTGATTGTCTGCGAAGTGTGTTGGGTTTACTTTTGAATGCCTAATATAATATCTACAAAGGTTATATAGAAGTTCTAACTTTCTTTTGCGGGAGGGGTAGGACTTAATAACATTTTTGTCTTGAGGGGGCGGGTCCTACCCTTATACTGATGGTGGACATCGGTAAGTGCAATTCAATTATTTAGATATTAAAAGGAGTTATTAGAATGAGTTAATAAAATGGAAGTTTTGCTTGGGAAGAAACTATGCGGTTGAGATATTCCGAACCCACCGCCTTCCAAGTTGAGAATGATTAGGTTATGATAGATTTAAAGTGTTAGTTGGATAAGTAAAGTTTGAAATGTTTATATGTATTTAGTCTATTCATACCAAAGCAAATTCAATTTCACACATGTTTGCTTTGTTTTGGCGTGGGTGTGTTCTTGGGAACATAGGTGGAAGGCGTGGAACCGCGGCGTTTGATTTGGGATTCTTGCCCGAGCAGTCCGTTAGTTTTCTTTTAGGTCCGATTCTTATGGAATGATGTAATAACGTAGTTTACATTTTTAGTATGACATGAGAATCACGATGTTGAGGACTGTTATTATTAGAATGTTATATTGATGATTTTTGATGGAAGATAGACTTGTATAAAGTAATAAAGAGAATTTTGGAGATTGAATTTGTGGTTAAGATTGTTTATGATGTGGGTTTTAGGTTTTGACATGTGTTGTATCCACCCCGTCATAGCCTGGGTTTTTAGACAATTGAACCAAGTGATGTTTGAGATATTTATATTTCAAATATTCATTTTTTTAATTGTTTAGAAATTCGGGCTGTGACATGTTGGTTGCATATATGCTGAATTTAGCAAGGATCCATTTTGTTTTTACTTATTAATAGATCTATGACTTTCACTATTATTATATTTATGCAGGAACTATCCAACGAAGGAAATAAAGACGATAATATTTTGGCAACTAACAGATTCCCCACCCATTGAAGTTTGCAAATTGGGTATTATAGGCATTAAGAGCAAATTTTGGAAGTTCATTTGAGTAACAAACCTATTCCCAGTGGTATCTTTGAGTGGCCGGATCGAACTATTCCCAAAGATAGTAGTATCTTTGAGTAGCAGACTTATAAATTTGTTTACAATAGCCATGTTTTAATTGAGCCTATTTGAAGCTCCATGGGCTCTATATTGGTCATTTGAAATATCTTTGTTTGTTCAATATAATGGCATAATTTGTAGTGCATCTTACATATGATCTCTTATGCATTTTTGTAGTAATTGTGTAATGGACGTGATTAATTAGATGCATTGAATTCATTTAGCTACTGTCTTCGAACTTTTGATGTTGAGAAAATCAAGAAAACTTGAGAACTTTTTGTTACTTTAGCAGTTCATATTAGTTATTGCTTTTGTTGTTGGCTGTTGACACTTCGTTTGGCAGTCCAATGGATTGTAGACTTGCAAACATGTCCTTTAGCAGGAAACATTTGATATCAATTTGGGATCTTAGTTGTTTGATTCAAGCATGTTCTACCGCAAGACTATCTGCAGAACTATTGATGATAATAATTATGTGCTCATTAATAAGCTAATCTCGCTATGTATTTAGCAAGATTAAAAACAAGTAAGGCAAAAGACCCACAAAATTTCTCCCACGAAGATTGTTATTGGCTTAAAAATAACATTTGCTTGTTTAATCCGAGGATGGGGTGTGCTTCAATGTTCACTCTAAGTATACAAATGTGCGACAAGTTCTCACTAAGAGCCTAATAGTGCTCCAACAGTGTTTATATAACCCTTGAGCTTTAGGTTTTTATTGATAGCAATATATACCTTGGATTATAGGAGTTTGCTATTGACTTTTTATTTATTTTTTTAATTCTTATAAAGGGACTTAACAACTACTCATGGGATTTGAAGCATTTGTGGGTGCATCACTTTTATGGGCATATTGCCGTGTGAAATTGAGTATGTATGATGCACAAAAGTTCAATTTAAATGTAAAAAAATAGTGGAAACACTCTTGATTTTTTCCCAATAAAATTAGGGTTAAAATAATAAATTGACACGATTTTATTTTGCTAAATTCACTCATAATGACTCGAGTGGCAATCTTTTTAAATAGAACATGTTTAAAATTAGTTTTTTAATTTAAGAAACAACTAAAACATATAATAAAGTAGCTTGATTTTTTATGTTGTTATATCGAGCGGTCTCGGAGAAAGCATTTTTGGGATAATCTAACGGTGATCACAAGACTTTTTAATTTAAGAAATAACTAAAGACTTTTTAATTTAAGAAACAACTAAAAACAGATAAATCAATTTTTTAAGAGTCCTACTTACTCTAAAGTCTAAACTAAAGAGTCCTACTCCAACAAAATCACCACCCAAGTAAAAAACCCCTGTCTTTTCCCCTCTTCACCTAAAAAAAAACTAAAGACTGTTTAATTTAAGAAACAACTAAAACAGATAAAACTAAAGAGACTTTTTAATTTAAGAAACAACTAAAACAGATAAATCAACTAGCTTTCAAACCCGGCCCTACTTAACGGGTGCCGTTATATTAAATTATTCTAAAAATATTTGAACTATGTATATAGATCTATTTATGAGATATGAATATTACATTGGTTACTCATCCAAATTTCTTACAACATGAAAACCACACTCCAGAAAATAATAATAATAATAATAATAATAACTTTTATAAAAATCCTTCGAAGTTTTTTGTTGTTTTAATAATAGAAGTTTGATAAAAAATTGTGAGAATGCCCAATGAGACTTAAATTCATATTGAATATACTTGAATATCAAGTCATTACCAATCATATACTTGTCGAGACATTTCCACTACACATAAAACAACGATGTTTTGAGATTTGTTCAATGCATTAGCATTTAATTTCGATTTTCCGTTAAATATTTTTGAGATCAATTCATTGCATTTGTACCCAGTTTTTGATTTTCTATTAATTCATCTTTTATGTTACTTAAATGCAATTACATCCAGTTTCTGATTTCCGATTTTTCAATTTTTGTTAATTATTCTTTGAGATTAGTTCCATGAATTTGCACTTAGTTTTGGATTGCGCGTTAATAACTCTATGAGGTTAGATCAATACATTTACATTAACTTTCCTATTTCAAGTTAATTATCATTTGAGTTTAATTAGTTCAATGTATTTACATCCAATTTCCGATTTTCCGTTAATTATTTTTTAGGTTAGTTCAATACATTTGCATTATTCTCTAAGTTTTATGTGTGTCCTATATCATTCTCTCCAAGTTGAAGAAGCTTGTCCACAAACTTGTTGACATGAAAAACTCACCAATATGCAAAAACTCTCCAAGCTTTAA
Organism: Coptis chinensis; assembly: GCF_015680905.1. Lineage (NCBI taxonomy): Eukaryota > Viridiplantae > Streptophyta > Magnoliopsida > Ranunculales > Ranunculaceae > Coptis > Coptis chinensis. The sequence continues at coordinate 95,893,514 of NC_141462.1, forward strand.
ACTTGTATACGTCACCCTCCCATGGTTCTGAGAAATTCGACCTCGAATTTTGCCCAAATATCGGCTCAAACGAATAACATGGCACCACAATGTTGCTAGTACTCCTTTCTTGAAACACAATGGATACTGAAAATCACGAAGTATGTGTTGAAGTGCTTTGTGGTTGCGCGAAAGCAAAACCTTCTCAAAATTGGTTAGAAAATGATCAATATAACCACCACTTTGTGCTTGTCGAATCGGAGGAACAATACCTTCATAGATATGGTCAGTAGGACGTCTTTGTTGCAAAGGAAGGTGATGAACTTGCTAATTTCGTTTGTTATCACGCTTAAGACTTGACACAACGACTTCATAAATTCTTTCCTTCTCTTTGTTGTCATCGACAACAATCGGTGTTTTACGTTGGGATATAGAAGCTCCACCAACGATAAGTGGTTTGGGCTGCAAAAGCTCCACCATAGCCTCCCTAAGTTGACTAGTCGCTTCTTCTAATCGATTAAACATGTTTTGCATCAAGGCTTCTCTCCACTCTTCTAATCAAGCAACTCGTACTGTAGGGGTTAATATGAATCTATGAGTTCTCCATGAATTCTTCATCAGTAACCGGATGAACAGTGTTCGGTGAACAAGACTGCGAATAGTGTTTTTGCACCAATCTCCCAAAAATCAACACGCTCCGATACCAAATAATATAGATTGAAGTGGCAGAAATAACACTTAATCAAAATCTACACTTTATAAAACCATAAACATCTCACATTTATTGATAATCACTTAATAATTCATAACACACATAAACACAACTAAAACAATTCCCTAAAACCCTAACTATAAGCCCTTATTTATACTAACCCTGACAACAAAGCAAACCAATAGAAAACAGACACGTGGCAAATAATAATTAATGGACTCCTAATTACACACACAAAACACGACTATGGGCTCGGACTCGAACTAGGGGCGAACGCTCTTGACACTGACCGTAACAACTTCAACATCTACATCATATATATCATGGTACAAAATATCCCAATATATCGCGATATTTGGGGATATCTATCCAGATTTCATAGAAAGATATATAAATATCACGATATGTTCAGAGATATATACGACTGCAAATATCAGCGATATTTCGATGATATTTGTGATATTTGGCGATATTTTGTGTATATCACAATTTTATTTAATATTTACCATTATATTTCAAATAAATATAAATAATGTATTATGATATATCAAGAAATATCCACAATATCCACGATATTTGTCGATATTTTGGATATATCTACGATATTTGTATGTAAAACAATGCCAAATATCTCCAAAAGAGAGATATATCCACTCCATACATATCTGAAATCAATATCGATAAATACCCATATCGCGATATTTTGTATTATGATATATAGTACTTTTTATACAGCAGTTCTTCCTCATTAAAAAAAAAAATCACATAAATATATCAAGCTATATGAACATTGCACAACCCGATCAATTCAAATTTTTTATCCTTGCAAAAGACATGGTTCGCTAGCTACATGATGCTACAAAAGTCTTGATTGTGGTCGCGAACTTCAGTCCAATAAATGTCAGGCGTGCCGTGGGAGTAACTATTCCAAACCATTGGCTGCACCTTGTCGTCACTCGTCGGTGGTTTGTTCTTTTCTACATTCTTCTCGGGAATCGGGGTCACGCTAACAAGTTCAGTACAACAAATTTTTTTTCTTATTGACATTGTAAGAATTGTTGAATCGATTCCCTCTCCAATTACCACAATTTCGTTCTTATCAGAACCTTGTAACTCTGCCGATATGACACCTGCAAAGCATGTACGATGACAACTACGGAAGTGATAAGACTACGTTCGTGTAGTGTGTGAACGTGAAGGTGATTCCTACATACATATTCATGGTCGTGTTATTTGAACAACTAACAAGAAATAAGTTGAGTACCTGGTATACTAACAGCAATTTTCATGGCCTTTGTCCTGCTTTTAGGACCATTCATTGCAAATTTGATCACCACCTTTTGCTGCAACATTTAAACGAATTATGCACCAAGTTAGATAATTAAACAGAATTCGGATCGAGTACACTACTTTCACATAATATTCCATACATGTTGCAACAAATCCCTACCTTCATTGTCGAGTCGATCAAGGCACTGCAACGAACTGAATTCTGCTCTAGCTCGTTGCACTATATTTGTACATAAAACCTCTTCTAGTAGTTTGAGTCAACCTCTTCTAGTAGTTTGGACTCAGAGTCTAGAAGATCTATAATACTCATATTTATAGGTCTCATAAAGATGGTTCAAGGCAGCTTCCTCGTGTTGGACTTGGGTAATAGAAAGATCAAACAAAACCTTAGTCATAAAAGAAAAAGACCCAAAAAATGACCTTAATCATAAAAGAAATTGATCATCAAGATTTAAGGCTAGGGTCCAATAGAGAAAGACTACGGTCATGTTAACTTGTTTTTTATTTAGGGACTATCTCATAAAGAAGGATCAAGACAGCTTCGTCCATCCTCATGTTGGACTTGGGTACTTGACCCAAAGATCAAACAAGATGATGATGTCAAAGACTTTAATCATCAAACAAAAAAGACCTAAAAGAAAAAAAAAAGACCTTAAGACCTTAATTAGTCATAAAAGTTTGAAGTGCTGTCCTTTCTACAAAAAGACCAACTAACTACGCAGTTTAATTTCTAGCCTACCATGATGCATTATACTTGTGGATGTATTTTGCATTCAAGTGTGTACATAAATTTATGTTATTCTAGATAGGGAAGATATAACACCCCTATTTTTTATTCTCCTTTTTAAATTAAAATATATAGTTAAGTAATAATAATAAGAAAAAAAAGATAAAGATAAAATAAAAGAGAGAAAACGTGGAGAGAGAGAAAAAGGGTTTAGTTACAACCGAACCCTCTTTTGCTCCCTCTTGGATATTTTTAAGGGTTAAAAAAAAAAAAAAAAAAAAAAAAAGGTTAAGAAAAACAAAAAGAGACGTAAAGAATGAAAAGAGAGAGATAAAGTGTTACTGCCTTGAGAGTGGTAAAGAGAAGGTTTCAAAGGAGAAAGACTATCTTAATGTCGGTTTGCCTTTTCGAATTAATTTCAAGTTTGTAACGTAAACTAACGTTTTCAATTTTCGATTAATTCCGGTGAGTAGTCTAAACTTGCTTAATTCTTTTGAAATTTTATTATTTGATTATCACATAGTTTGTAGTAGTTATGCATTTTATTTAATGGATTTGGAGATTTAAAAAGGTATTAATTAATTTTATCAAATTCATATATTGTATATTAGATGTTACTTAGCAAAGTTGACATTTGACATATTATATTGTCCTTCTGTCGCAAGGTTCAAGTTGCTAGATAAAGATTTTTACCGATTGTTATGGTCTTTAGTAGTTGATAAGTATCCAAAATTGTGTTTTAAACCCGTAGAGACATTACATTTGGGTCAATTATGTGTTTAATAAATGTAAATTAATTGTATTTTCATGTTTCGCGGTTTTAACGGACAACCATAAAATACACACGGAAACCCGCGTTTAGCATGAAATATTTTCGGCCGAATAAAGCTTGGACTTGAAATCTTGATGATCGGCTCATTTAAAACTCCAAACGCCAACAAAGCTCATATAGACTCGTAGAGAACCATGAAACAAGTTGAAGAATCCAAACTTGAGTCCCTAAGCCAGCTAAAGAAGAGATTTTGGTCAAACTGACGTAAATCAGCCCAAAAGTCAGGAGAAAACTTCAAATGTCGATATCTTCCGTCTCCTAACTCGATTCATGCATTCACCAACTAAAATGATCAAGACCGTAAAAACTCTTACTAACGGTATCTAGCTTCCAAAAAATGGTCATACAGTTTGGAATATGAAGATAAAGCCAAAGCATGTTACTATTTAGTCCAAGCCCATTACTATTCTAGAGAATATTTCTAGAATATTCTCTAGGATATTTTATTTTATTTCAGAACCGAAGATTTAGATTAGATGGATTGAATCTAGACCGCCTAAAAACTATAAATAGGGTCGGTTTTCGATTTTTAGGATGGAATGGTTAGCATTCCATCGAGGGAAAGATAGAGAAGTTTATCGCTTTCCTAGTATAATGAAGAATTTAATTTACAATTTTAATTAAAATGTTTTTAATTCAGTTTTATTTTCATGTGTTAGAATAACAATTTAGTTCTATGATCTCGAGCGTAAACGCCACCCTAATGAGGATTATATCCTCAAGGGAAGGTGTTTCGGATAATTATAACGATTAGGGAACTGAAAAGTTCACCCGAGAGAGATGGGGTTTTGAATCGATTTCATCGTAGCTAATAACACCTCCTCAGAGATGAAAAGTCGTTATTAGGGGATCAAAAATCGAGACTAACTCTTTTAACGGAGATATGATTCAGCTTCAAACGGATTTTCTATCTCCTAAAATCAAAGTCAATTTTCTTTTTATTTTCATCATTTTCTAACCTAAATTCACTTTTCACAAATTCAATGGATCTAATTAGTTTTGTTTATAAAATAAACTTTTGCAATTTTATTGAAAAGTGAAGTTAAATGATAAACCCCAATCAATGCTTTTACGATTGATTAAAAATCGAGACTAACTCTTTAACAGAGATATGATTTGCTCAAACGGATTTTCTATCTTCAAATCAAAAGTCTATTTTCTGTTATTTTCATCATTTTCACCTAAATCCATTTCACAAACATCAAGTGATCCGAATTAGTTTTTGTTTATAAATAAACTTTGCAATTTCATTAAAATGTTGAATTTTGGTTTGTTGTCTGGTGTTGGTTTCTTTCTAGGTCGCCTAGGGTTTGTTACTACGGAGTAGTGTATAGAGTTTTTTAAGGTTTCCATAGTTGTGTTTACTATTTCCATGTTGATTTTGTTCTTGTTGCATGGAGTGAAGAAGTATGTAACATGTGAGGTGAAATTAAGAGTATTTGATGTGTATATTTCCTTAGAAGGATTCATGTGTCTTGTGAAAGATTTGTCCAAGCGCATGAAATTGAGTTTTTGTGTGATGTACTTGATGAACAAGTCTCTTTCTAGATCGATGAAAAAATTGACTACTTGAATATGATTCAAAAGCAGAAGAAGATAGTTGAGCAGTCATTGTGGTTCCGCCAGGTTTTAGCAATGAAGACTCTTTGGATGCCACCATGTTTACACTTACATACCGGGCCAACAACTTGGGTTTGTTTTTACGTAGTAGTGTATATAGTTTTTTTAAGGTTTTCATAGTTGTGTTTACTATTTCCATATTGATTTTGTTCTTTTTGCATGGAGTGAAGAAGTATGTAATAGGTGAGGTGAAATTGAGAGTGTTTGATGTGTATATTTTCTTAGAAGGATTCATGTGTCTTGTGGAAGGTTTGTCCAAGCATGAAATTGAGTTTTGTATGATGTACTTGATGAACAAGTCCCTTTTAGATCCATGAAAATTGACTACTTGAATATGATTCAAGGCATGATTCAAAAGCGTAAGAAAACAAGCGAGCAAATTATTGTGGGAGCTTGATTGCCTTTTCAAATAGCCCGCCAGTTTTAGCAAAGAAGACTCTATGGATGCCACCATGTTTACACTTACATGTACCGCCAAGAACTTGGGTTTGTTTTATGTAGTAGTGTATATAGAGTTTTTTAAGGTTTCCATAGTTGTGTTTACTATTTACATGTTGATTTTATTCTTTTTGCATGGAGGAAGAAGTATGTAACATGTGAGGTGAAATTGAGAGTGTTTGATGTGTATATTTTCTTAGAAGGATTCATGTGTTTGTGGAAGGTTTGTCCCAACAGATGAAATTGAAAGTTTTGTATGATGTACTTGATGAACAAGTCCCTTTCTAGATCTATGAAAAAATTGACTACTTGAATATGATTCAAGGCATGATTCAAAAGCAAAAGAAAACAACTGAGAAGTCATTGTGGTGAGTTTGGATTGCCTTTTCAAAAGGGTTTTTTGAGTTTTAGCAATGAAGACTCATGGATGCCACCATGTTTACACTTACATGTACCACAAGAACTTGGGTTTGCTTTTACATAGTAGTGTATAGAGTTTTTTTAAGGTTTCCATAGTTATATATGTTTACTATTTCCATGTTGATTTTGTTCTTTTTGCATTGAGTGAAGAAGTATGTAACAGGTGAGGTGAAATTGAGAGTGTTTGATGTGTATATTTTCTTAGAAGGATTCATGTGTCTTGTGGAAGGTTTGTCCAAGTGCATGAAATTGAGTTTTTGTATGATGTATTTGATGAACAAGTCCCTTTCTAGATCCATAAAAAATTTGACTACTTGAATATGATTCAAGGCATGATTCAAAAGCAGAAAAAGACAACTGAGCAGTCATTGTGGTGAGCTTGGATTGCCTTTTCAGTCGCGGTTCCGCCAGGTTTTAGCAATGAAGACTCTGTGTATGTCACCATAAGCGATACTTAAATTACATGTACCGTCAGCAACTTGGGTTTCTTTTGAAATCCCACTTCCACTTCACATATCACCTTATGGAGTTTTGGAAGTATGTTTCACTGTATAGGTTTGGGCTTGAATTGATGTAATGGTATTTTGTTGTTTGTGAAACGCGGCGTTCATCAGGCTTTGGAGTGTCGACAAAGAATCAATTAATGTTCATATGTTTTGTTTGTGATTATATCAGGGGTACCCTTATATCACTGTTGTTGTTTATAAGGAGATAATGAGACCCTAATAGAAATAAATATGTTTTAAGAAAAAAGAAAAAATGCATTTAGCATTTACAAAATATACAAGAACACAATTAAGACTATCAGGTTGGCTTTAATATACACCTATAACTTATGTACAAAATAGTATTATCCAATAACAAGTTAAACAAAAGTTAACTTTGATAAGTTTATTCAACCCTTTATTCAATATCAAGTAAAACAAAAGTGTAGCATTTAATCACATAACTTGAAGTTGAGAAGTAGTAACTAGCATCTCAAAGGCCATATTTCACCATTGTTAAGACTCCAACTCAATTACAAGCTTGTCCCGTAGTTCAATATTTAAAAAGTTTTTTTATACAAATAGCCAAAATGTTAGGAAGTCCCACCCTTTGTAAAATGACCGCACTCGAAGTTGTTGATAGGTAGTACATTACAATATGTCCGTACTAAGATAAATTTGGTGAGATGAAAATCTACTTTGGGTGGGGAAAAATCTTTGCCAATGCGTATTAAGAACGATAACGATAGCATTAATTATTAGCCCGAACTATTGAAGAAATGATGGTTTTTAACCTTTTAACTGCACGCGGTCGGTAGTAATATGTTTGAGGGTATAAGGGGACGGTTCAGTGTTCATTTTCGACCAAAAACCAAATTGAATACCTCGAATCCCTAATTTTCAGACCATTTCCAATCTTTCAAAATGAGAAAGTTTAATTTGACTATTCAGATGTCACCGATAAAATGCATAAATTGTTCAAAACATTCACTCATCAAGAGAGGGAAGATTTTGAGAAGTCTTGCTTTGGGAAGTTTTAAGCATTAACTAGAGAATGCACACCACTACTACGCTTAGTGTGTATGTCGTTTTGGGACACCAAGTAGGTAAACTTTGCTATCGAATCGGTAAGAAGGATTTGGTGTTTAAAAAAGTGATGTTGCTCTTATAATGGGTCTTAGTGTGAAGCCGGTTTAATTCATTCTACACGGCAGACATCAAGATCTCATCCCAATTTCGCAAGGTTTTTAAAGGAACCACGGTTTTCAAACATAAATATTAGAAGCTAGAAACTTGGCAAAATCAAGTGTTGGTGAAGAAAGTCTTAATGATGTGTTTAGGCCGACTAGGTTGTATATATCAGGGGGTTGTGCTTCCGGGGATCTGCTAGGACAGGTTGATGGGAGGTATATTGATCTGGCTGAGAATTTAAATGCATTTGGCAGCTTTCGTTGGGGCACACCTCTGTTTGAAATGTTGGAAGAGTCTTTGGAAGACATGTCTAACCTGGTGAGTGTTGGAAAGGATTCTTTCGCAGTTTATGGTTGTTTAATTTGTTTTGTTATTTGGGTATATCTTCACATCCCATCTCTTGGGGCTCGGAGACAAGTTGATGGTAGATTCCCCAGAATACTAGATTGGGTAAACTTACCTTCCAGAAACATACATCTACATACTTATAAGAAAAAAAGACCTCTTTTGGGGGAAGCGCGATTGGTGTTGGAAAGTCTAGATCTTTTCAAGGAGAACTGAATGAAGAAGTGCTAAAGAATGCTTTGGGGCAACAGCCCATGCAAAGTGGTGCAGCAGTTTCAGGGACATACAATAATGAGGAACATTTTCAAAGACAGACAAAAGTAATTAAAGGTCTTGTAAGTAACTTGTTTTCTTTACTGTGTTCAACAATGTTGCATGTTGTATCCTAGAATGATAATAGGGTACCCATGATAATATATGGATAACTAGTTTTTGACATTTGAAGTACTCATATAATCTTATAATGTTATAGAAGTTGTAATATGATAATGGAATTGCAAATGTTGTTAGGACCCATGTTGTTATATGAAGCACTGATAATGTGTTGTTATGGAACTACATGTTGCAGCATTGTTTCATATATGAGGCAGTAATATGTTATGGTACCATGAATGAGCTATTGTTAAACAAGATAAGTCAGCAACTACTATGTATAAATAGTGAAGTGGGATCTTGCATGTTGAACCTAGAATGATAATAGAATCACACACCCAATTTTCATGAATCTGAAAACAATATTTGTTCCCGACTCTTCGATTTTCGAGGTGTGATGTACTCTCAACTTCCAAAAACCCATAAATAGTTTAAATATGCGGATAATTAAAAACCAATAAAAATTTAAGATAAACAAAAGTCCTATTCATTTCAAAAATTCACAAATCTGATTAACTTACAAATCTCCTTTCAACAACTCTTTAATTATCATTACAACTGAAAATACAAATTACATTTGTCTCAACTAAAATCTATTACACCTTAAGGGAAAACAAACATCTCCTGAATGCGATGCTAATGCAAACCACAAGCAGCAACCAACCTTCTTTAACACTAAACCTATCAAGACTTATCAACTATGTTCATTTAATGAACACACCCGATAAGCAAACATGCAAATCGGGTCAGCATTATAAACAATGCTGGTGTGAGTAGCCCTAAAATATAATATATACTTATACATATATTTACACACTAAATAAGGCAGTTAGTTCCTCCACCGAAGCGCCTTAACCTCCAACGAATAATACAACATCCTTAAGTACAATAATTAAGGCAGATAGTTCCTCCACTGAGGCGCCTTAGCTTCCCAACAATAATACAAAGGCATTTAGTTCCTCCACCAAGGCGCCTTAGGTTCTAACTAAACTACTAACCAGCCAAGCATATTCTATACTTACCGTGATTTCATGCTCAATTACTGAGTGGGTCGTCTCTGCAAGTAATTAGTTTGACCCACCCTTCTGCAAAATCATATACAATTATATATTTAAAGATATATCATTAACCAACATATTACCATAATTATATTATTTAAGGTTTTCTTTGCGTGTCCCTAAAATCACGTCAGATCTATGTCTTACCTAGTTTTCTTGGCTACCCACAATCGCTACCCGCCTTAACATGTATATCCACATGCCTCCCTCACATAATAAACCACTAATCGTAGCTACCCTAAGCGGGATATCGACGTGGGGTAACCTCATAACGAAAAGCCATTATGTGAGTACTGCCACTATTCGGCTACGCTAGAAGGGTCATTCAGATTCATTGAAACGCTAGAAGGGCCAATCAAATTACTTACGCCAGAAGGGCCATTCAGATTCACTGAAACGCCAGAAGGGCCAATCATATCACATACGCCGATCACAAGAGCCAAATCACATGAGTTGTGGTAGCTAGGTTCTAGGATTTTCGTTACGTAATTTATTCAGGTGTCATACATTTATATCTCATAATCATTCCACTATATCACATACAGGTCAAATACCTTATTGCACTAAGCCACAATATTTAGAAATATCTCAATATATCTCATAACCACTTTCATTCTTTCACGTGCCAATATATTATTGCACTACGCCACAATCCCGTGGAAAATATCCACAAATACTCTACTACCTCCTAGTAGCATCTCACAGATAAAATAATGGAGCATTTATACATTTATTTCTCCAAAACTATTGCATTTAATATATATATTCCAACATATTATATAATGTCATAATTGCTTCAAACGTATCGCATAACATTTTTATAGCGTTTTAGGAATATTATATCTCCTAAAATTTCTATCTCGACACGTGTCAAAAATACACAACATCAACGTCAAATCTTTCTTAGATAATGACTGACCAATTATACAGGCTTTCGCAATATTCTATCATTGGACTTGTCCATACAATTTACAATATAAAATGTAGCACAATTCCACAGTCAAAAGTTCACAATCAAAGCCCAAAACCAAAACCCGAAAGTCCAAACATTTAAAGACCCAATTGGACCCATTTTTAAGTCATATGGACCGGTCCAAACAAAAATAGAACTGGCCCAAACAAAAGAAATGAAACTGGCCCAAAAACTTAAACTGAACTGGCCCAAAACTAAATAATAAAATCTGGCCCAACAACTAATATAGAAACCAGCCCAAAACAAAAATAAATTTTTGGCCCAAAGCCCAACCGAAATAGACTTGCATTGGTGAGATGGGGAGCACTGGATCTCTCTCTCTGTCATCTCCTTCCCAGCGCCAGCAGCTAGTTTCCCAGCCACCACAAACCTCCACACACCACCCTATACAAACCCACCGAAATTGGTGAAGGTGAAAAATCCCACAACATTAATTAACAAAGAAACTCCCAATTTCCAGTTTTGAAATCACTCCCCAAATTATGGATCCGACCGCCATTAACGGTTTCTTCGAGCTTTGACAGCCCCTTTCCGGCACCCATTCAAACAACAATAACCAAACCTCAACCCCTTTCTACCCCCAATCTCAAATCAACACAAAAACAACAATAACAGTTCACATTCATTTTACTGGCAATTTCTCTGAGCCGCCATTAACGCCCTTTCAAGCTCTAATAGTCCCCCGACATCACCAAAACATCAAACCAACAATCCACAATCCACAATCCACAATCAATATATACAACAATAGGAATTTAAAACCACAACAAAAAAAAGTAAAACTATGAGGACGATTTCTGTCTCCTGGGCTTGCGCCACCATTAACGGGCCCAATCAAGCTTCTTCAAAAGTTCAATTTCAATTTCTGATATTCAATAGAGTTTAATTTAATAATACGACACGACATCGAAAATAACAAGAGAATGAGCAGTAACAATGGACGAAAACATTGGACAGACAAATATCTATGTATACACGTAAAACTAAACTATAGGTTCGATGAAAAATAACAAAATAACTACTCACCTGTATCGCGAAAACGTATCTAGAATATGAAAGAAAAATGATTCCACGCCAGCTAGAATACGCATGATCCGTGCACCATTCTTCTTTGTTTTAACTTGTCTAGTTCTAATGAAAAATTAGTTTTTTTCTTAAAAACCTCCATTTTTGAAAAAGCATCCCATTCTAAAGAATTCTACCATATTTTACTTTAAGAAACTTTCCATATTTTCTCCCATAAATTTTGGAATTATTCTCTCCTTGTTTCCTTATTAATACAATCTCTACACGTTATTTTAAAACTTAAAAACTTTCCTATTAAATCCTTTTCAAACCAAACAAATTATTTTCCCTCTTTTTTTCCCAAAAGTCAAGCATACATATTCACTCCACTTAACTTAAGACTTAGTCAATATTATATTACTATTATTATTATTATTTTGTAAAATAATTAATTTTGGACATTTAATAAAATGAGGGTGTTACATGTACCCATGAAAATATATGGGTAACCAGTTTTTGACATTTGAAGTACTCATATAATCTTAAAATGTTATAGAAAGTTGTAATATGATATGGGTACCCTATTATATAGTCTTGAATTGGAATTGCAAATGTTGTTAGGACTCATGTTGTTATATGAAGCACTGATAATGTGTTGTTATGGAACTGCATGTTGCAACATTGTTTCATATATGAGGCAGTAATATGTTAATGTACTATGAGTGAGCTATTGTAAGACATGATATGTAAGCCACTACAATGTATTTGTAGTGGTTTACAAAAAGTGAAGTGGGATCTTGCATGTTGATCCCAGAATAATAATAGGGTACCTATGATAATATATGGGTAACCAGTATTTGACATTTGAAGTACTCATATAATCTTAAAATTTTATTGAAAGTTGTAATATGATATGGGTACATTCTTGAATTGGAATTGCAAATGTTGTGTGGATCCATGTTGTTATATGAAGCACTAATAATGTGTTGTTATGGAACTGCATGTTGTAGCATTGTTTCATATATGAGGCAGTAATATGTTAATGTATCATGAGTGAGCTATTGTTAGACATGATATGTCAGCCACTACAATTCATCTGTAGTGGTTTATAAATAGTGAAGTGGGATCTTACTTATATTCTTTGTTATGTGCTCTGATTAATCTAAAACAGGTCAGTAAGGAGGTTAGGGTTGTTGGGGATATACTCCAGAGTGAAATAAGGACTGGCATGGAAACAATAATTCAAGAGATTGCTCATGGTGGGATGAAAGGTGGTATAGAAAGTTCAGAGGTTGAGGTTATGAAAGGGCCTGGAACAAGGGGCAGAACAAGGAGCAAAAGTTTAGAGGTTAAGGTTATGAAAGGAGCTACAACTAGAAGCTCAAGCCCAAGAAAGCCAAGCAATGTAGGTGCTGATGCTAAACTGAAAACACCAACAAGGTCTTCCCAGAAGAAGTCTACCGAAGTCTTCCCAGAAAAAGGTTCACTCAAAACCTAAGAAAGGGAGTTCATCTGCTTCTAAGAAAGTTACCTTTGAGGTTTCTCCTAGTTCCTCATCTAAAAGAAAAATAGCATTGGACAAGGATCAAAGCCTCGAAGTTGTGGGAGATACTTCAATACCTGCTCAGATTGAAAGAAAGAAAAGGAAAGTGGTCAAAGTTTGTGGTACTCGAGTTCAGCCATCAAAGGCCAGCAAAAATGAGGCTATAAAGGCTAGTGAGAGGCAAAACTTGAAGAAAAAATATCAAATCAATGAGAGAACAAGAGAAAGGGAGCTGAATCTTAAGGAAGCTGAGACACCCAAACAAAGAAGGAAGTTGATTCAGGCTAAGTCAGATGAAGATGAAGATGTTGCACAGAAACAAAGAGGGCAAAATGATTTCGAGTCAATTGCTGCAAGTGCTTTGCAAGAGATTAGTGAGGTCATATGATAAGAGCCCAAAATTGTAGTTTTAACCCTGTAACAGTCATACTTTTAGACCAATTATGTGAGTAATAATTAAGAGTTAACACTGATTACGTGTTTTTATGCATTTCAGGCTTCAAAGTTCATTATGTGCAGAAATGTGCCACTTTAGCGAGATAAAGGAGCAAAGGTCGGTTACTAAGGAGTTCTGTGATTAAAGGCCAAGATTCAAGAAGACAAAGCCTTTCTAAAGCCCTGGTCAAAAGCTGAAAAGTCGACGCTGGCGTAAACAAAGACACAAAGTCGCTAGAGAATTTCAAGGCCGTATCTTTGGACTCAGATCTCGGAATTGGGCCTACCTTATGTCAAAACGACCGGCTCGAAAAGAGCTTTCCAATGGTCTAACCCTTGACCCAATCAGAGGAGCATAATTGGACGAAAAGTCTGTTGAAGCCAACTGTAGCTGAAGAGGCCTTTTTGGACTGAAAGAATTGGGTTTTGGGCCTGATTCTCTGGCCCAAAACATGGCTCTAAGCCCATGCACGATTTTTGGATCTGAAAGTATAAAAACAAGAGCTTGACTCTTTGTTAAGGGTAGATAGTTAGGTTAGAAAATAAAGGTAGCTTAGAATAGAAAGTAGCCATTAGAATAGCTTCTAGATCTAGATTTAATTGTTTTTAATTAAGTTTAGTTTCAAATCCAATTCTTGTTTTGGATTAAACTCTTAGAATCATTATTCTTAATTAGTTTGATTCAATAAATAGCTAGTTTGTCAATTTCGCTTCTTGTCATTTACAATTGTTAGATCTAATTTCATTTATTACTTGTTATTCAATTCTTAGTTATTAATTAGAATTTAATGATTGTTTAAATTAGATTAGTAAATTTCAATTCTTTATAGTATGTTTAGTTTTAATTTAATCGGAAATGATTACGTAATGATTCTCGGCTAAACCTCCATTAGAAGGGGGTTGAGAAGCCTTGATGAAAGCTTGATTTGTGTTAGCATAGGATAGTCGTAATTTCTATTCCACTCTAGAAACGATTAGTTCACCATGAGAATGGGTTTAATCGTTCACATGCTAGTTATGAATTAGTAGAAATGCCATGTGTAATTAGGGATTAGGAAGAACCAATTGTTCTGCGTAGCAGTTCAATTCAGATTACGACGATTCATCGTTAGCAAGTTAAGTTGAGTTAAGGTGGAATCAATTCCCCCTCTAACTCCTTATCATAGAATCAACGTAGCATTCCCATAGTTTTTCTAATAGTCGACTAGTTGCATCTTGTGGGTAGTTGCATCGTAGTCTAGTTTCCATTTCGTAAATCTCTCATTAGACTTTAGAGTAGTTTACTTATACGTAGAGAACACAGCATGCGGAAGGACTAGGAGTGGAACGAATCATCTACTCCACTATATCTCATAGGATTGAGAGTAGAAATCTTTGATAATATAGACTCGTAACAAGTTTTAGTTTACTTACGTTTTGAGTTTTATCATTCATTTCGTAGGTAAATTATCATTTTTTCGTTTATCATCATACCCAAGGGGACATACCAAAAACATAGTGTGGAGCTGGAGGAGGACCTGGTGGGGGTACAGACTGCTATAGTATCTTATGCTAAATCTTCAATGCTTGATCATGTTCCCTTTTACTCTCCTTTGTCTTCTACTTTTGTCCTTCCTCCTGGGGATCTTGATGGGGAATCATATCCTTTGGCTTTAGTTTTAGTCCTTCCTCCTGGTGATCTTGATGGGGAAGCAATCCTGAATAGAGAAATGGAAAAATTCAGTTTTGTTTCTCTATTGGCTGGAAGTGCAGAGCTCCCTGACATAACTGTATTGCCAGCCCTATCACCATCAGAAGGAGTAAGCACTGAACATGATGTGGCAGCTATAGATGATGACCAGAACACTGTGGGTTAGCATGATGCTGGTGATGTGGAGGATCCTAATGTGGTACTCATTCACACTTAGATGGAGAAGGAAATGGATAAGAAAAGTGCAGAGAGTGGTCGTAGAAGAAGGAGGAGGGAGAAAAAACTGGGAAATGACTGTGACTCATTAATCAAGGTTGCTCTGTCATCAACCTTTTACAAGAAAACAACTACCACAGGTGAGGTAAATGTTGTCAATTATTACTGGAGAAAGTGCAGATGGGAAGAAGGATCAATGAGAGCTCTCCATATATGAGAGTTTTTAGGTATAATCAAGTTATTTCAGTGCATAATTTTCATTCGTTACATGGAAGATAATGGGTGGATGGTGAGGTAATGAATCTACCATTAGTAATTTGCTTTAAAACTATCAGCAACTTGGTATTAATGTGCAAAGTAAACTACTACAGAAAGTTAATTGTTACTAATTCATATTTGATTCTTTTATAGGTTCTCAGCTTATATGTCAAGCTATTGATAAGGTGGTATAAGCAGCACTGTAAAGAACATGCCATTCCATAAGATGAAGTGTATACTATTATGGAGGATGTTTACTTTGCTGTGAGTTCTCTATACTTTAATACTAAGTTTCTGTTGAAGCTTACTCACTAATCTTACTTAAGTTTGATAAACTTAATCATCACTTTGTGGATGTAGAAATTCATGATAAGAGAGTATGAGATATTCAAGAATAAGCTACAAGACCCAAGTTTTCGAGCTACAAGACCAGAGGAAAGATTGGTTAATGGTTTGTACCATACAGATGAAATTGTGAAAGAGTATTTGGACCCTTTTGAAGGAAGGATTAGAAATCAACTGCACCCAGTACAGGGTAAGGGAGTAATTGTACCTCTTCAAGTTCATGGTAGTCACTGGATTGTTGATGTCTTTAACTTTAAAGAGATGAAAGTGTGCACCTATGATTCTCTTGGTGGAAACCAAATTTCTAATGAACAACTAGCTTTGGAGGGAATGATTCCTTATGTGCTCAGGTGTGTTGATCCAAGCTCTACTGTTGATTTGAACACACCATGGGCTCATGAATTTGTTAGTGCCACACAACAACCAGATTCCAACAGCTGTGGGTTATATTGCCTTGCCTTTATTGATAATCTTCTTAGAGGTGTTCCTGATAGGGTAAACAATATTGACATGCAACCATTTAGAATGCGGCTGAGGATTGGAATAGACATTATATCCTGTGGATTAAATCCAAATGAAGTGGCTAAGAAGATAAAAGAATTTGAACAGAGGTTGATAGAAGAAAGTCTGCAAGTAGATAACCAAGTGTCCAAGGATGTAGCAGCTACTGGGACAGAGGTACTGAAGCATGTGTCCAAGGATGTAGCAGCTACTAGGACAGAGGTACTGAAGCAAGTTGACATTGGCATAGAGCCCAAGGATGCTGAAGCAGCTACTGAGATAAAGGATGTTGAAGCTGGAAGTGAGCAAGTGGACAAAGATGTTGAACCTGCTACTCTGAACCAAGTGGAGACGGAGCAATGCCAACAAAAGGAAGCAGATGCAGCTGCAAGTGACCAACTCAAGGAGGATGTTGAACCTGCTACTGAGTTGGTCCAAGTGAAGACTGAGCAATGCCAACAGAGTGAAGCAGATGCAGCAGGAAGTAACCAAGTGAATGAGGATGTTGAACTTGCTAATGAGTTGGTCCAAGTGGAGGCTAACCAATGCCAATAGAGTGCAACAGATGCAGCTGAAAGTGACCAAGTCAAAGAGGATGCTGAAGCTGGTACTGAGGACCAACTCCATGTTGAACCTGCTAATAAGTATGTTGGTCCAAGTGGAGGCTAACCAATGCCAACAGAGTGCAGCTGGAAGTGACCAAGTCAAGGAGGATGCTGAAGCTGCTACTGAGGACCAACTCAACATTGACCCAGATGAAGAGACTCATGACGACACAGCTAGAAGCTAAGTATAGCTGCAGGATGCAAAAAACAACAAAGGTAAGGATGCTGAAGATGGGTCTGCTGACCAACAGGAGAAAATAGTTGAAGACAAGAACTAGGGGACATCGAAATGCTCTCATTTTAAGATGTTTGTTATTATTTTGGAACTTATGTGTCTAATCTTGTAGTACTCCGTTTTGACAAACATAATATTTTGTAGGGGTTTGAAGTCAGTGGTTTGTTTAGATAACGGCCCTAGATAACGTCTCTAATTTTCAAGTTACAATCCTAAGTGTTTCAATTGTGGCGTTAATTTTAACCCTTAATTTTATAGTATTTTTTTATAGTATTTGTTTTTTTTGCTACCTTACATATTAATAACTTCAATAGAAAAAACACCTGCAAGTATAAACAACAAAATACCATTACATTGATTCCCAAATAACTTACATAGTCATTGAAAGGCCCAAGAAAATCCAAATAACATTACAAGATTAGTTGTTGACAGTACTTATATTTATCGCTGATGGTTAACTCAAATGTTATCTTCGTTGGTAAAATCAGCCGGAACCCACCCCAGCTGAAAAGTCAATCCAAGCAGCATCATCTGTCGCATTAGGGTAGGTTGCTCTGTTGTGTCCAAGGGCACCACAACGGCTGCACCTTCTCCTTTGCACTGACACACCTTCCCCTTTAGAACGTTTCCTCTTCTTTTGGGGCCTGCCAGGCATTACCTCATTTGTGGGAGGACGAACCATGATGTTGTAACTTCCACAATGCCACTGTTCTTTGCCCTTCATCGGTGTCCAATTCTCTTGATAGGTATCCATCATCGTTTCCTTTGAGTAGCACGGCAGGTAGAAGTCATATACACAAAACCGACCATCATCAATGGCCTTCATTGCATGGCTACAAGGAATACCAACTTGTTGAAAAAAACCACATGTACAACATTTTTTTAGTAGGTCAACTGTATCCGTGCGCTCTACGCTGGTAACCAAGTATACGTACTCACTAACCCTTATTGTAGTGAACGACCGACTAACATAACGAGAGGAAATGATTACATCCTCAGCTGATTTTGTCAGCTTTGTCTTCAGCTTCGAAGCCATGACCCGATAGTCATAAAAGTGCCTCATAATGTTCATTCGAATACCATTTAGCATAGATGTAATTGGCATAGCTCGCTCAGTCATAATCATCTTATTCCAACTCGATATGATTTGTATAACAAATTACATACCTTCTCATTTCAAAGATAGGCAAATGACCAACCGTTCCTTCGAATCTTTTTATTTTTTGGCGTAACATTTACTATCACTACACCAAATACGACACATGATTCTCACAAAGTCAGCTTTATCATAAGTTTCTACTGCAGCCTTAACTCTCCCTTTGGTGTCTTCTTTGCTAACATTATTGGAGATATGTTGTGCACAAAAGCTATAAATGTCAGTTGTTTTTATTATAGTTGTGAGATGATTGATAGTTGTAGTCTTAATACCATCCCATGCTAACGTAACTTAGTCTAAAAGACTAAAACCCATCTTGAGAGAAAGTTATAAAGGTAAGGTTGATAGTTGTTTAGTTATCTGATGATTTTAAATGTTTAGTTGTGTTCTATTTTTTATTGTTTATATCTTTTTATTCCACTTCTGATTTTTGTGAATGATCTCTATTTCTGTGTACTGGAGATATCATCATACCACAAATCATTTGTTCAGGTTGGATATAATGAGGGCCTATTCATATTTTTTAAATATCACAATTACTGTCAATATGATTTGTTCAGTACAAGTGACGGTTGGAGTTGGACCGTTGGACCCTCTCTCGTCATGTGTTATTGTTGTTGTTTTTGACTTGTTGTTGTTGTTGTTGTTGTTGTTGTTGTTGTTGTTGTTGTTGTTGTTGTTGTTGTTGTTGTTGTTGTCGTCATCGTCGTCGTTGCATGCATGAATGTAATAACACTTTTAATATCAATATCAATATCAATATCAATAATACTTAGCTTTGCTGCATGCAGTTTCCACAAGTTTCAAAGAAGCATATATTGCTGCAATGGAGTTCTGTCCAACGTGTGGGAACATGTTGCGTTCGATGCACAAAACCTCGGGCCGAAAGCTTAGGTTATTCTGCCAACCTGTCCATACATTTGCGTAGATAGAAAATAAAATAAAGCGTAGACAACCCCTTGTAAAGAAAACTATTGAGCCCATCTTCAATAGCAAAGACGAAATGAAGACCGCAAAAAATTCAAGAACGCCTGCATCGCGAACTCCATCGAAGCCTACTTTATTGAGTTTTCGGACTTCGGTCAAAGCCAGATGAACCCATGTCACGCTTTTACAGGTGCTGCAATGACGAATGCAATCGCGAGTGGCGAGAAGAGTAGTTGTGACTCACAAGGAACCATATTTGTTCCTACCTCTATTGCTGTAATATTGTGCAATGAAGCATTTAGCATTTAGTAGATGGGAGCAGAATGCTTTATACATTTCATTGGTGTAACAAAAAGATATTCATTGCCTAGTGTATGAAATTGTCTGCATTGGATGGCCTGCTTTGAGTGATTTTTAGACGAGGTGATCTCTGTTGTTGCTATTAGACTTCATTGATTGCTAAATTTATTGTGTTGCTGTTATTCGTACTATACTTGCTGCGTTGCATCTTGAACATATTTAACTGAATAGTTCAAATATTTTTTCCCAGTGCTTGAAACAGAGATCAGAATGGAAAGTTTGAAAGCATTCAAAGGGCTAGTATAAGTGATGTTCATGCGGATTTTGATTATGGCATATTATCTGTAGTGTGCTCCGCACATGCTTCCAGTAACCTCGTTGCAAAACTCCAAAAGGGTTTCATGTCAATATAGTTTATGCTAGCAACGAGAGAATGATAGAATTAAACTGTCGGACTTATGTTCTATGTTTGAAGTATTAGTGGTCCATGTAGTGTTGTTGGTGATTTCAACAATGTTGTATACTCCTTTGAACGGATGGGATGTTATTGTACACGAGAGAAATTTTCCCTTTTGCAAGTAGCCTTGCTACCACATATAGCAGCGAAGGTGTTGATGTTCAACTCCAACACCTGCGTCCTTAAAAGAGTTTACAATTTTACATGATCAATCCATTTTTGTCGGTGAACTGTATAACAACAAGAACACATTGAAATCAAAATCAAAATCAAAATGGGATGGACGGACCGGACTAATGAACTTATGAACTCTCTTTTACATATATCAAAGCACCGAGTGGCAGGGACACACCTCTAGATCACTTTTTATACCTCTCTCTCCTAGCAACTAAGCAAGTCCATTATCTCCCCAAGTTTAATAAGATGTCCTAGTCCGTGAAACTTTTTTGTACTTGTTATGCGTCCATGACTCCATGTCTACAGATGTTCCTGACTTGATGGACCATTGTAGAAAGCATTCGAATGCCGCCCCTAACCTCTCTTCACAACTCAAAACCTGGTTATATTTTCAAAAACTAACCAAATCTCGAAGTCAATTCTCGTTGATATCGATCCACAATCAGTCGCGTCCAAGAGCAAATGCCTCTTTCTTCTGGGTGCAATCATTATTTATGTCATAAATATTCTTTATCTACGGTAAATAATGTAAAGCTTTTTCGAAGTTCGCTCTGTTTAATTATAGCCAGTACTCATAAATATTCTTTATCTACGGTAAATAATGTAAAGCTTTTTCGAAGTTGTAATGCTCTATTTAATTACAGCCAGTACTACTAGAAGACCACCCCGTATGTTATCACGTTTTGAAGATGAAACCCTGTTAGAGAATTGTTCGACAAAAAGAAGTTGTAAGTGTTGGAGTTATCCCTCACATGAGGAGAGAAACAGAGCTGGAGAGAAACGGAGCAAATTGGTTTCGATTTGTCGAGGAAGGCCCAAGGCCTCGGAAGACACCGGGGGGTTCCGATGTTTTGCCGACTCCACGCCAAAAGGGGAGCACCCGCGCCCTGGTCTAATTTTCGTGGGCTTCGCTACAGTAACCGCGAAATTTGGTTTTTGGAGATAAAACCAAAATCAAGGTTTTGGAAAACCGAAAAGAAGACTAAGACTGAGAACCAGACAAAAAACAAAGAGGGAAACCAATCTTGAAAGCTATCAAGATTGAGAGATAACCTTTACAGAGATACAACCCTGTAAAGAGATAAGAGTGATCTAATAAGGTGAGAGACTGAAAAGGAGAGATTGTAATCTTCCTTCCCACTTTAATAAGAACTGGCTCTTGTGGAAGTAGGCATCATTGGCCGAACCACGGTAAATCTTTGTGTTGTGGTTTGCTTTTACTGCTTTACATTATTATTTGTTGTTGATAGTTGTTTAGCGAGTTGGGCATGTTAGTATAGGTAGTTTGTGATATTTAGAATTCATCTGGAGTTGAAGTGTGTTCATACAAGTTATCTGTGTAGTGGGGGAACCGATTGGTATTGGTATAATCCCCAACAAGTGGTATCAGAGCCAGGTTGGAATAGCCTAGGGTGTTATCCAAATCTTGGTTGGAAGGTGTTTGACAAAACTCCTGAGAGAAGATTTGAGTTAAATAACTTGTAGAGATGGACCATTCCGGGAAGACTCGCATGATGAGTCTGAATAGGAAGAACTACACCATCTGGAAAGCCAAGATGGAAGACTTGCTATACTGCAAGGACTTGGCACTTCCCATTGAGAATGAGAGAGTAAAACCAGAAAAGACTGATGAGGCTGAGTGGAAAAAGCGTGACAGAAAAGTGATTGGATACATTCGACAGTGGATTGACGATTGTCTTTCACCATGTGTCCTAAGAGAGACCCTTCAAATTGCGGGAAGAAACTTCGAAGACCTTTATGAGAGGAAGTCGGGTGGAAACAAAGTGCTGATCGTTAAGAAGTTTGCAGACACGAAGTACCAAAAAGGTTCTTCAATGTTTGAGCATCTTAACGAAGTACAGAATATCATCAATCAAATGCATTTGATGAAGATTAATTTGGGAGACGAAGTTGAGGCTTTGTTTCTATTAGGCTCTCTACCCGAAAGTTGGGAGACATTAGCAGTTTCTCTACATGGAGCAGCCAAGGATGGAATTGTTACCATGGAGATGGCTACCATGTCTTTGTTGAATGAAGAGACTAGAAGGAGTGCAAGAAGCAGGTCCTCTCACTCAGAGGTCCTTTTCACAGAGAAGCAGGGGAGAGGTCGAAACAGAAAACCATCTCGCTCTAGAGGTGATGATGTATAAATCTAGGGGTGAAGCTTAGAACCCTAAGGCGAGAGGCAATGTTACTATTGTGCCACCAAAGGCCACTTCGGATATGAGTGCAGAACACTAAAGAGGGATGAGAAGAATAACCGCGGTACATGAAGACATGGTGCAAAAGGAGCCGGAAACACAGCAGAGATACTACCGCACTAGTCAATCGACCTAGTGGGAATTGCGGTCGATTGTGGTGTGGCCGCCTTAGTACCTCATGTCGATACTGAGAGTGGGTGATAGATACAGGAGCATCCTATCACGCCACACCGCGACAGGGATTCTTCACTACCTACACCGTGGTGAATATGGTGAAGTAAGGATGGGGTAATGCTGGCGCCCTCAAGATTATAGGCATGGAGATGTTCATGTAGAAACCAATGTCGGCTACACCTTGACACTCAAGGATGTAAGACATGTCCCCCGACATTCGCTAAGTTTAATTTCGCTAGGAAATTAGATGATGATGGCTTTGTAAACTCGTTTGGTAACGGGTATGGAACCGAAAGCGGCAGGTTCCATTCAGAAGAGCCGGAGGAAAGAAAATTTGCTCTATTTACAAAAACGTGCTAGTTTGTGTAAAGCGTAAGCGAACGCACGGTAGAAGAAGAAGCTTTATCCTGAACCTGTGGCACAAGAGACCGCGGTCACATGGGCATAAAAGGGATGGAAGTTCTTGCTAAGCAAAAAAGGTCGTGCCAGACATTAAAGGTACACATATAGATACGCGGTATTCATCGTTTGGTAGGAAAGCAACACGGGTGTCTTTCCAAAGATTCCGTCTCACGAAAGCGACAACCGCCCTTGAACTATAATGCCTGGAGACTTATGTGGTCCTATGAGAGTGAAGTCCCACCGGAGTTTCAGATTTTTGACATTCATTGATGATGCGCCAAGAAAGATATGGGCCTATAGTCTGAATACCAAGGATGAAGTACTTGGCGTGTTTGAGAAATTCCAAAGATGGTGGAAAGAGAGACTGGAAGTTGTTAAAGTGTATTCATTTCGGATAATGGGGGTGAGTACATTGGGCCATTTGAAGAGTATTGCCGAGTCATGGATTCGGCCATGAGCGCACCGTTCCCAAGACACCGCGAAGAATGGAATAGCAGAGAGAATGAACCGCACCATTGTAGAGGATGAGATGCATGCTATCTCACTCTAAGCTACCTAGAAGCTCTTGGGTAGAAGCAATGCGTCATACCGTGCATGTAATCAACCTCGTCGCCAACAAAACCTCTCGAATAGTGATTATCCGAGAGAGTATGGTCGCAGAGATATTGATTATGGATACTTGAGGGTATTTGGGTGCGGGGGCATTTGTGCATATTCCGAAGGATGAGAGATCCAAGCTTGATGACAAAGCCAAGCGCATTTTTACGGGTTATGGAGATGAAAAGTTTGGTTACAAACTCTATGATCCGATTACCAAGAAAGTAATCCGAAGTCGAGATGTTGTGTTCCTGGAAGACCAAACCATAGCAGACTTTGAGGAGGGTGAGAAGCTACAGGCTTTCACTAATGATCTTGTTGATTTAGAACCAGAAGTTGTTCTACCGTGGAACGCGCGTATGCATTGAGAATGCAGAGAACCATGAGTTTGAAGCTTATGATGAGAATCCTATTGCTCATGATGGGATAGAACCTATTGGTATAGAAGATGCGAGATGAGATGTATGAACCACCACCCGAGCAAGCGAAGTGCATCCTCCCCGAGGCATTAGATGGGGCAAGGAGGTCCGGATGAGAGACTAGCTTCCGTGTATCCACCACATAACGCACGCGTTACTATCGGATGGTTGAGAACCTATGTACTATCAAGAGGCACACCTTGAAGGTACGACAAAGAAAAGTGGTTCAAGGCCATGCATGACGAGATGGATTATTTGCATAAGAATCACACTTATGAGTTAGTCGAGAAACCCGGGGAGAAAAGTTCTCAAGAATAAGTGGATATACAAAGTCAAGCATGAGGAGAAAAATCCTCACCCAAGGCACAAAGCTCGCCTTTGTTGTGAAGGGATTCGGTCAAAGGAAAGGAATTGAATTTGATGAGATTTTTCTCTCCAGTAGTGAAGATGACTTCTATCCGGGTGGTATTGGGTATGGCCGCAAGTATGAACCTAGAGGTTGAAAGCAGCTAGATGTTAAGACATCTTTTCTTCATGGAGACCTTAAAGAAGATGTCTACATGGACCAAACCCGGAGGGGTTTGAGGTCAAAGGCAAAAGAGCACCTAGTATGCAAGCCGATAAAAAGAGCTTGTATGGGTTGAAGCAAGCACCGACGACGATTGGGTACATAAAGTTTGACTCCTTTATGGCGAAGCAAGGATACAAGAAGTCCGCTTCCGATCATTGTCGCGTTTGTTCGAGAGATTTCCGGATGGGGATTTCATTGGCTATCATTGTATGTGGATGATATGTTGATAGTTGGCCCAAACATCAACAAAATATCCAATTTGAAGAAAGACTTGAGTAAGTCCTTTGAGATAAAGGATTTGGGTCAAAAAAAGCGATACTTGGGACGCGGATCACTTTCGTGGAGAGAGTGGAAGTTGTGGCTTTCTTTAAGAAAGCTACATCGGAAGCGTGTTGAAGAGATTCAACATGGATCGCGAAACCCGGTCGGTTGTCCGGCTGGTGGTGGCCCGTTCGCATGACCAAAGAGATGTGTCCTAAGGGTGAGCATAAGCAGAGTCAGATGGCCAGTGGGCAGCTTGATGTATGCCATGGTGTGTACTAGACCGGATATTGCTTTCGCCGTTGGGGTTGTAAGCAGATTTCTGTCAAATCCGGGTAAAGAGCATTGGGAAGGTGTTAAGTGGATATTGAGATATCTCAAAGGCACTTCCAAATCGTGTTTGTGCTTTGGTAGAAGTAAGCCCTTACTTGAAGGCTACATCGATGCGCAACATGGCGGTGATGTTGATTTCGATGAAGTCCACCTCCGGTTATCCGGTTACTTTTGCGGGGAGCAGTTTCTTGGCAATCTAAGTTGCAAAAGTGTGTTGCCCTCTCCACTACGTAGTTTAGTATATTGCGACCAATCGAAAGTGTTGCAAAGAGATGCTATGGATGAAGAGGTTATTCGACCTAACTAGGGCTAAAGCGTAAACAGGTTTGTAGTTCTATGTGACGGTCGAGGCGCCATCCACTTGAGCAAGAATCTGAAGTTTTCATTCTAGATCCAAGCACATACACATGCGTTATCATCGATTAGAGAAGTACTTTCGAAGACAAGTATTTGTGTATCGAGAAGATCCATACCGACAAGAACGGGTCGGATATGATGACCAAAATCTTACCGAAATGTAAGTTTGATATTTGCCGCTACCGCGAATGGTAGCGCACTCCTCCGCTGATTTGGCAATTGCATGGGAGGTATCCCCCACCGTTCGAGGGGAGATTGTGAGTTATCCCTCACATGAGGAGAGAAACAGAGCTGGAGAGAAACGGAGCAAATTCGGTTTCAGATTTGGCCGAAGAACTCGCCGCCGCGGGGGGCGACCCGCACTCGTGGTTCCATGTTTCAAGCCGCCCGCCGGAAAGAGGCACAAGGCTCAGGGCTCTCCAGTGTTTGGGCGCGACCCGCACTCAAAGGGGGAGCACCCGCGCCCTGGTCTAATTTTCGTGGGCTTCGCTACAGTAACCGCGAAATTTGGTTTTTGGAGATAAAACCAAAATCAAGGTTTTGGAAAACCGAAAAGAAGACTAAGACTGAGAACCAGACAAAAACAAAGAGAGAAAACCAATCTTGAAAGCTATCAAGATTGAGAGATAACCTTTACAGAGATACAACCCTGTAAAGAGATAAGAGTGATCTAGTAAGGTGAGAGACTGAAAAGGAGAGATTGTAATCTTCCTTCCCACTTTAATAAGAACTGGCTCTTGTAGAAGTAGGCATCATTGGCCGAACCACGGTAAATCTTTGTGTTGTGGTTTGCTTTTACTGCTTTACATTATTATTTGTTGTTGATAGTTGTTTAGCGAGTTGGGCATGTTAGTATAGGTAGTTTGTGATATTTAGAATTCATCTGGAGTTGAAGTGTGTTCATACAAGTTATCTGTGTAGTAGGGGAACCGATTGGTATTGGTATAATCCCCAACAGTAAGTTGTGAAAATGCTTGATTCTCAGACTCTCACGCTCCGTATCATCAGATAAATGTGTCACCCCAACAGAAGTATCTAGGGGTTCCCAAATTTTACTCTTAACATTGGATATATGCAGATTAATAAACGTTGAATGTAATGCAACTCTGGCTCCATTGCGATCAGTGACAACCACAACAAACATACATGAGGTTCTTCTCTTAATAAAAGTTGCATCCACATTAGTGATGTGCCACATATTTCCTTGCACGGTTGAAATGCACACAGAAGTGTAAATGACTTGAGACCCTCGGTATATTATCAAAAGAGATACGGCAACTTTGAAGTCGGGCTTTGCACAAGTAAGATTGGTTACTTGCTCATGAAGTAGACCAATGGCAGGAACCGCAGGATTACATCCTCTTTCTTTCCGAGGATCGACTCCAAAGAGGTCACAGGTCACTTCGACAAAATAAGAGGTGCCAACCATTCACAGATCAAGGTGAAGCTTCTTGCCCGCTTCTGAGAGCCATGTATTCATTCGCTTTTTCGTACTTCCTATCCCTGTTCTTTAAATTTAACATAAAACTTTAGCTTTTAAGCTAAAATTAGAGTGTACATTGTCAAATGAGATCAATCATTTGTACAATTGGTTTACTTTACAATGAGTTCTCACTTTTTGGTTTCATGTTACTCAATATGTTGCTTGTGACTCAAGTACTTGAAAAACAAAAGACCATTTCCAGGAGTAACATGGGCTATGATTTTTCACACCGAAAAGCAGTTCCAGCTAGAGCAAAACTTGGTTCTTCGTGAACTTATTCAGCGAAAGCATCACTGGAGAAAACCTTCAGGGTCCCCATTTCTGAACAATTCACATGTTAATTGAGCTCTTTTTCTGCAACCCATTCTGTCTCTGTAAAGGCGAACCACAAGACCTGCAGATAAGTAAAGGAAAGCAATACCCAAATCATGATCAAGCTTGCGTTCTAATGAGGAGAGCACCACATTTTTACACAATCAAACCCGTTCTTCCACCTGTGAAGGGTAACAAATCTAACATTCATCCAAAATGAGGAACACGTTTAGTAAGAATGTAATATTCAGGGCCAACCATGTTGGTTTAAGCATCACAATTTTCATATCTGAACCATCGAAGAAAACCAGATAGAACAAAAGTGTAACAAACAATAAAATAATAATAATAAGTCGTAGTTCTAACTTCATCAGCAGAACTTCCATTACCAAATTGTCCGAAAAACAAAACATCCTCTTCGTGTACTTTTGGCATATAAGCAAAATGTCATGTGTTGTCTATTAATCATGTAACCTTCATTCTAGATCCCAATCCAACTACACCCAGGATAAGTCTTTAGTCCTCTATCCTTCATTAGCTTCCTCACTCTTGCTACCCACTCCCAGCGACCTGCACAGGCATACAAATTCACTAGCTGCACATGGGTCACAGCGTAACCTGGAACCTATAATAATCGGTTCTCTGATATGAAACCATGAAGCCTGCAAGATGACAGTAGTGAACCCCAAATACCTGCATTTGGACAAACGGGCATCTCATTAATGAGCTCTTTAGCTTCTTTCACCAACCCAGCTCGGCTTATCAGATCGACAATACATGGGTTGTGATCTAACTCTGGCTCCACTCCATATTGAGTTTCTGAAGATAATTGGAAATTCATTCACATGTTGGGACAACACAATTGCATCATGGATACAAAATATTATGATAGCATGTCAAAGTAACCATTTATTCCTATTCTATTTTATTATTGTTTTTCGCTAACCAATTGAACCTAAAACAAAATGAACCATATAGAAGGAAAATAAATATATGAATCTATGAGTAAGTAAACATTTGTAGTAGGATGAATGCATACTAATATAACACTCAATATAAACATTAGTAAAACTAAAAACCTCTTAAATTGTAGAATCAACCTTGCTAATCTATAATGTTCCAAGGAATAGATTATATGAAAAGTATACTTCTAACAATTACAAACAATCTGAAGTAGTGCCCTGCAATTAGCATCCCAGACACTTTGTAGGTAATCAAACTTGTAAATTGCATGTCTAGGTAGCTCTTTTGTCTGCCTCCTAATTTCCCTGGATCAATGATGGTTATGATAATTATGCACACACGCCAAAAACAAGTTTGAGTACTGCACACAACAATTAATTAAAATATCAACCAAGAAGAAAACAAGCAGAGATTAAGAGACAAACCTGTGAGCTTAGTGCTATTAGGATTCTTCTTTACTAAATAACTCTCCCTCTGTGAAAAACCCCAAACCCTTTGCCCTCTTATTGGGAGACTCCTCATGAATCTCCTCGTTTGAGAAACCTCCTTCAGATCCCGACACATGTAAAGACAAGCATTTGCAAGAACATCAAAACTCTTTGAACGAAATTGGAAAAAACTCTTTGCAAGCTTTCTAATCCCAACAGCAGCAAATACAAGACCGGGCGCTTTAAGCCCTTACAAAAGATATTATACGTGGCTATGAACTCAACTTC
This sequence comes from Coptis chinensis, assembly GCF_015680905.1. NCBI lineage: Eukaryota > Viridiplantae > Streptophyta > Magnoliopsida > Ranunculales > Ranunculaceae > Coptis > Coptis chinensis. The sequence continues at coordinate 95,922,595 of NC_141462.1, forward strand.
ATGGTGGAACCAACGTAAAGGAACTATAAAGAATGACACAACCCGTGTAAGACAGCGTTCAAGCTCAATGCGCCAAATCAAAATCTGAATTATGAACAGAACCGGGAAGAACATATGGTATAAAACATTAAAACAGCCTCAGTTTTGGTTCTAGCCTATGAATTTATCGGTGAACTTTATGTCTGCATTGTACAAAACAATAAACATACCATCATTAAGCCAGCATGATTTGCAACGATTTTATTATTGGTCTAAACCTTCTTCATGTACTTCCGCACATGACTAAAACGCCTCATGTTGTCTATTAAACTATCAACCACTGCCAGGATTTCGTCCACTCTAGCATTTGACCTGTCTTCCGCTCTAAACTTGTAAACTTCATTCTTGATCTCAATCCAACTACACCCAGGATAAGTCTTTAGGCCCCTATCATTCATAAGCTTCCTAACTCTTGCTACCTGCTCCCAGCGACCTGCATTGGCATACAATTTCACTAGCTGCACATGGGTTGCAGTGCAACTTGGAACCAATAATAGCCTATTCTCTGCAGCCTCAATTCCAATAAGAACTTCCCCATGAAGCCTGCAAGATGAAAGTAGTGAACCCCAAATAACTGCATTAGGACAAATGGGCATCTTGTTAATGAACTCTTTAGCTTCTTTTCACCATCCCAGCTCGGCCTAGCAGATCAACAATACATGAGTAGTGGTCTAAATCTGGCTCTACTCCATACTGAACCATTGAATTGAAACAGATAATGACCATATTCTACAAGACCAGCATGACAACATGACGAGAGCACACCAAGAAAAGTAATGGCATCGGGATTAATTTTCAGTTCCTTCATTTCATTAAGCAATTCTATAGCTTCCTCAGCAAGACCATATTGAGCATATCCAGCAATCATTGAATTCCATGATACCAAATCCCTTTTTCGCATACATTCAAAAATACAAAAAAAGCTTCATCCACGTTTCCACATTTAGAATACATAGAAATAAGTGCATTACCAATATGGATATAAGATTCAAAACCCATCTGAATTGTTTGACAATGAGCACTCCTCCCTTGGCCTAAAGAGCCACTTCCCGCACAAACACCAAGTAAACTAGTAAAGTAAAATCATTAGGTTTTGACTTGAACATCTCATTCTATAGTAAAGCATCAAACACATATCAACATCCCAATTCTGGCAATAAAACCCGCTATTATAGAAGTCCAAGACACCACATTCTTCACAGGAATTTCTTCAAAAACCCGATAAGCCTCATTCAAATGACCACATTTTCCATATAAAACTAGTCAAAGAACTCCCAACATACACATACACATAAAACCCACTCTTCATTGCTAAACAATGAAGCTGCACTCCCTGTTCTAAACATCGATCGAACTCAACGCACACCTAAAGGGTACTCAAGGCGTCAGCACTCATTCCTTGTCTATGCATTTGAATAAACAAAGTACCCCAACAAACATTATTTCTCTCATACATTTTATCAAACATACAAGGTGTTGTATCTAAGTGTGTTGGTTGTTGTAATTTTGCATGCATGACTGTATGAGTCGTAGATGGTTTTGAGGTTGTTGGGTACATTTGTTGTTGTTGTTGGGTGTTATGAAATCTAGTACTCAAAGAACTTGAGTAAAGGAAATTGACATCTTCAATACGCTCAGACTCAAAGCTCATCTAGCAATCGCGGGGCAACAGGGAAGATAAAATTGTCACCTTAAGTCCTAAACTAATCTGACCACACTGATACACACACGCGCACCTTTAGCAAAAAAACATGTACTGTGGAAAAAAAGAGACTTTTATACATTGAAGAAAAAACCAGACGGCCCATAATACAGTAATACACTGTGGAACTGCTAATGACAATAAGTTTTGATGATTCAACAAGATCTGAAGCTGTTATGATGAACTTACTGAGAAAACCTAAGTATGTATATAAAGTTACTTCTTTACTTCTTCATACTCTGCTTCTGGTGGTTGATCACCACCTTGAGATGGACCTCCTGACCCAGATCCACCTGAAACTCCTGACATATGCTGCCCAATCATGGATACAGCCTTATTGGCAGCATCAAGTTTTGCCTTAATCTAATCAGCGTTGTCACCCGCCATAGCCTTCCTGAGGTCTGAAACTGCAGTTTCAATTTCAGTTGCAACTTCAGCAGGGATCTTGTCCCTGTACTCATTCACGCTTTTCTCAATGCTGTAGGTGGTTGTGTCATCTGTGCTCCTGATGTCAATGAGTGTTTTCCTTTCTTGGTCCTTCTGAGCATGCAACTCAGCTTCCCTTGCCAGTTTCTCAATCTCATCCTCAGACAGCCCTCCCGATGACTTGATTGTAATCTGCGGCTCCTTTCCTGTAGCTTTGTCCTTGGCAGAAACGGTCACAATACCATCGGCATCATGTTGGGGATTACACCAATACCAATCGGTTCCCCCACTACACAGATAACTTGTATGAACACACTTCAACTCCGGACAAAATCTAAATATCAACTACAGCCTATACTAACATGCCCAACTCACTAAACAACTATCAACAACATATAATAATGTAAAGGTTAAACAACAAACCACAACACAAAGATTTACCGTGGTTCTCGCCAATGATGCCTACTTCCACAAGAGCGAGTTCTTAATAAAGTAGGAAGGAAGATTACAATCTCCTTACACGATCTCTCACCTTACTAGATCACTCTTCTTTATCTCTTTACGTGGTTGATATCTCAGTAAAGGTTCTCTCTTTGTTTTAGTCCGGATTCCAATCCTTCCGACTTGTTCGGTTCTCGTTAGGTTAGGTTTTCCAAAACCTTGATTTTTGGTTTTATCTCCAAAACCAAATTCGGGTAATCAGAAAGTAAGGGGCCCACGAAAATAGACCTTGCGCTGGCGCTGGCCACTCGAGCGCCGAAGTCGCTACCAAGACTGACATCGAGCGCTGGCGCCACTTTGAGCTGGTATTCTTCTATGTTATCGAGCTCGCGCCGAAGTCGCGCCTTTCATCAAAAGCAATAATTTAACTCTTGGCGTTTGCAATTCGGCTCGGTTTCTCCCAAGCCCCTCATGTGAGGGATAACTCAACAATCTCCCCTCCCAAATGATGGGGGCTACCTCCATGCAATTGCCAAATCAACAGAGGAGAGTGTCTTCGCCATTCCCAAGAATAAGACAACAAACATCAAACTTACCTTTCGGTAAGACTTTCGTCATCATATCCGACCCGTTCTTGTCGGTATGGATCTTCTCGATACACAAATGCTTGTCTTCGAAGTACTTCTCTAATCCAATGATAACGCACGACGTATGTGTTTGGATCTAGAATGAAAACTCGGATTCTTGCTTTCGTGGATGGCGCCTCGATCGCCACACGTAACTACAAACCGTTTTCGCTTTTAGCCCCAGTTCGTCGAAGAACCTCTTCATCCATAGCAACTCTTTGCAACACTCGAGTGGTCGCAATATACCGGCTACCAGAAGTGGAGAGGGCAACACACTTTTGCAACTTAGATTGCCAAGAAACCGCCCCCGCAAAAGTAACCGTGATAACGGAGGTGGACTTCATCGAAGTCAACATCACCGCCATGTCCGTGATCGATTGTAGCTCTTCAAGTAAGGGCTTACTTCCACCAAAGCACAAACATGATTTGGAAGTGCCTTTGAGATATCTCAATATCCACTTAACACCTTCCCAATGCTCTTTACCCGATTTGATGTGAAATCGCTACCACCCCAACGGCGAAAAGCAATATCCGGTCCTAGTACACACCATGGCATACATCAAACCGCCTAATCGCTGGATGCATAAGGAATCTTTTCCATCCGACTCGCTCATGCTCACCCTTAGGACACATCTCTTTGGTCATGCGAACCGCCACCAAGCGGATTAACCGACCGGGTTTCGCTTTGATCCATGTTGAATCTCTTCAACACTTTCTCAATGTAGCTTTCGAGAAAGCCACAACTTTCCACTCTTTACGTCACGAAAGTGATCCGCGATCCCAGTATATCCGCTTTGCTTGACCCAAATCCTTCATCTCAAAGGACTTACTCAAGTCTTTCTTCAAATTTTGATATCTTGTTGATGTTTGGGCCAACTATCAACATATCATCCACATACAAAGAATAAAGACAATGAAATCCCCATCCGAAATCTCGAACAAACACACAATGATCGGAAGCGGACTTCTTGTATCCCGCCGCCATAAAGGAATCAAACTTTATGTACCACCGTCTCTGCTTGTTTCAACCCATACAAGCTCTTTATCGCCTTGCATACTAGGTGCTCCTTGCCTTTGACCTCAAACCCTCCGTCGGGTCCATGTAGACATCTTCTTCAAGGTCTCCATGAAGAAAAGCCGCCTTAACATCTAGCCGCTTCAACCTCTAGGTTCATACTTTCGGCCATACCCAATACCACCCGGATAGAAGTCATCTTCACTACAGAGAGAAAATCTCATCAAAGTCAATCCCTTTCCTTTGATCAATCCCTTCACAACAAGGCGAAGCTTTGTGCCTGGGTGAGGATTGTTCTCCTCATGCTTGACTTTGTATATCCACTTATTCTTGAGAACTTTTCTCCCCGTGGGTTTCTCAACTAACTCATAAGTGTGATTCTTATGCAAAGAATCCATCTCGTCATGCATGGCCTTCAACCACTTTTCTTTGTCGTACCTTCTTCAAGTGCCTCTTGATAGTACATAGGTTCTCCACCATCCGATAAGAAGACGCACGCATGTGGTGGATACCTGGTTGAAGCTAGTCTCTCTCTCGGCGGACCTCCCTTGCCCCATCCGGCCGGTGCCTCGGAGGATGCACTTCGCTTGCTCGTGGTGGTGGTTCATGCATCTCATCTGCATCTTCTATTCCAATAGGTTCTATCCCATCATGAGCAATAGATTCTCATCACGAGCTTCAAACTCATGGTTCTCTCAGATTCTCAATGCCTTCAAGACGCTCTCCAAGTAGGAACTTCGGCTCAATCAACAAGATCATTGGTGAAAGCCCTCAGCTTCTCACCCTCCTCAAAGTCTGCTATGGTTTGGTCTTCTAGAACACAACATCATCGACTTCGGATTACCTTCTTGTTAATCGGATCATGAGTTTGTAACCAAACTTTTCATCTCCATAACCGGAAAATGCACCGCTGCTTTTGTCATCAAGCTTGAATCTCTCATCCTTCGGAATATGCACAAATGCCCCGCGACCCAAATACCCTCAAGTATCCATAATCAACATCTCCGACCATACTCTCTCCGGATAATCACTATTCGGAGGCTTTCCGGGTGACAGTTGATCACATGCACGGTACAGACGCATTGCTTCTACCCCAAGAGCTTCTAGGTAGCTTTAGAGTGAGATAGCATGCATCTTATCCCTCTACAATGGTACGGTTCATTCTCTCGCTATTTCATTCTCATTTGGTGTCTTGGGAACGGTCCGCTCATGATTTAATCCATGATGACGGGCAATACTCTTCAAATGGCCCAATGTACTCACCCCCATTATCCGAAATAATACACTTCAACAACTTCCCAGTCTCTTTCCACCATGTCGTGGAATTTTCAAACACGCCAAGTACTTCATCCTTGGTCTTCGTGACTATAGGCCCATATCTTTCTTGACGATCATCAATGAATGTCAAGAAGCACGGCTCCCGGTGGGACTTCACTCTCATAGGACCACATAAGTCGTGGTGCACTAGCTCAAGCGACGTTGTCCTTTTCAGGAGACGGAATCTTTGGAAAGACACCCTGTGTTGCTTTCCTACCAAACAATGAGTACATGTATTTAAATGTGTACCTTTAATGTCCGGCATGGCCTTTTGCTTAGCAAGAACTTCCATCCTTTTATGCCCATGTGCGATACGGTCTTGTGCCACAACAGTTAGGATGAAGCTTCTTCTTCGCCAAGATTCGCTTCCGCTTTTACACAAACTAGCCCGTGTTTTGTAAAGAGAGCAAGTTTTTTTTCGGCCGCTACAATGGAACCTCTCGGGTCGGTTTCCATACCCCGCTACCAAACGAAGTTTACAAAGCCATCATCATCTAATTCCCAAAATTAAATTAGGTTTAGCCAGATGTCGGGGACATGTCTTACATCCCCGAAGTGTCAAGGTGTAGCCGACATTGGTTTCTACATGAACATCTCCAATGCCTATAATCTTGAGACTCCATCGTTACCCCATCCTTACATTTCACCATATTCACCACTACGGTAGGTAGTGAAGAATCCCCGTGGTGGTGTGACGGATAGGATGCTCCCTCGATCTATCACCCACTCAGATCCCCGACATGAGGTACTAAGACAAAGACACACCACAACGACACAATTCCCCACTAGGTCGCCGACTAGTGCGGTAGTATCTCGCTTTGTGTTTCCGTTCCGCACCACATGTCTTCATGTACACGCTTATTCTTCTCATCCCTCTTCGTTCCAGACTCATATCCGGAAGTGGCCTTTGGTGGCACAATAGTAACATTGCCTCTACGCTTTTTAGGAGTTCTAGCTTCACCCCTAGATTTTTCGCCATCACCTCTAGAACGAGATGGTTTTTCGCTTCGACCTCTCCCCGTTTCTGCGTGAAAGGACCTCCGAGTTAGAAGAGCCGCTTCTTTGCACTCCTTCTAGTCTCCTCATTCAACAAAGACGTGGTAGCCATCTCCATGGTAACAATTCCATCCTTGGTCGCTCCATGTAGAAACCGCTAATGTCTCCCAACTTTCGGGTAGAGCATAATAGAAACAAAGCCTCAACTTCGCCTCCCCAAATTGATCTTCATCAAATGCATCCCGATTGATGATATTCTCGTACTTCATTAAGATGCTCGGACATTGAAGAACCTTCTTGGTACTTCGCGGTTCCGCAAACTTCTTAACGACTAGCACTTTGTTTCCACCGACTTTCCTCATAAAGGTCTTCGAGTTTCTTCCATAGATCGAAAGGTCAGTCTCTCGGGCTACATGGTGAAAGACATCGCCGCCAATCCAGCGCCGAATGTATCCAATCGCTTTTTCGGTCAAGCTTTTTCCACTCAAATTTCATCGGCCTTTTTTCTACGGTTTTACTCCCTCATTCTCAATGGGAAGTGCCAAGTCCTTGCAAGATAGCAAGTCTTCCATCTTGGCTTTCCGGATGGTGTAGTTCTTCCTATTCACTCATCATCATGAAAGTGTTCACGGAATGGTCCATCTCTACAAGTTATTTAACCTCAAATCTTCTCTCGGAATTTGGCCAAACACCTTCGACTAAGATTCGGATAACACCCTAGGCTATTCTAACCAAGGCTCGATACCACTTGTTGGGGATTACACCAATACCAATCGTCGGTTCCCCACTACACTGAGATAACTTGTATGAACACACTTCAACTCCAGGACAAAATCTAAATATCAACTACAAACTTCTATACTAACATGCCCAACTCACTAAACAACTATCAACAACATATAATAATGTAAAAAGCTTAAACAACAAACCACAACACAAAGATTTACGCGTGGTTCTACTAATGATGCCTACTTCCACAAGAGCCAGTTCTTAATAAAGTAGGAAGGAAGATTACAATCTCTCCTTACAGTCTCTCACCTTACTAGATCACTCTTATCTCTTTCTGGCTGTGGTTGTATCTCGTGTAAAAGGTTCTCTCTTTGTTTTAGTCCGGATTCCAATCCTTCCCGACTTTGTCCGGTTCTCGTTAGGTTAGGTTTTCCAAAACCTTGATTTTTGGTTTTATCTCCAAAACCAAATTCGCGGGCAATCGTAGCAAGGCCCACGAAAATAGACTGAGAAGCGGGCATCTACACGGGAAAGCGAAGTCAGAACTGAACTGACACCGAAGCTGGTCGCCTCTATGTTCTTGGAGCTCGAGCCGAAGTCGCGCTTCTATCAGAGCGCTTCTAACGCGATGCGAATTAAGCCGTTTACATCCGGCTCCAGTTTCTCTCCTCATGTGAGGGATAACTCCAACACATCAATGTCAAACGTGACCTCAATCTGGGGCACACCTCTAGGAGCAGGTGGGATACCCATAAGCTCAAACTCCCCAAAGGGCTTATTGTCAGACGCATTTCCCGCTCACCTTGCAGGACTTTAACACCAACCTGAGTCTGGTTATCAGCTGCTGTGGAGAATACCTGCACAGCTCAAGCATCTTATTAAAAGTCGGAAATCATATACTAAACACCAAAACATGCAAGATAAACACCTAGTGATCTGCCAAGTGCAACAGCAAACTACTTCAACCTGAAAATTCTAGTACGCCACACAGAGGTGGTCTCGAGGAAATCACAACATTAGATAATGGAATGTGTCTTCAAGCATACTGACTACACGAGTGTAGAAGACTCCCTGGCTATAATGTAGGTTAAAAGATGCATTTTCACTTCGGGAAGAACAAAACAACAAAGTCAAACCAAGAACTCCCAATCACTAGATGCGCTACTATGCTTATTAAATGAATGGACTACAAGGACAGCCCAAAAGAACATTTTGGGCCCAGAACGTTCTCTCTCGCCCAAAAGAACATTTTAGTTCATCCTTCTCTCCAAACTCTCGACTCTGCTCTCGATATCACACCGGAGACAACGCCGAACACACCATCTCTCAATTAATCGCGGCCTCTCAGGTAACAACTTCGGTTTTTCCGTCTATTTTTTCATATTTTTCAGTATCGATCTCGCACACGAAAGACCGTGCACATGTAACATGACTAACATTGCAAACCAATCTTGCTTTGCAATTTAAGGCTTAGTGTCTTCTTGGGGTGATTTTTTTTCAATAAGGAGCCAAGCCAAGGAAGTAAAACTAAGGAGTGACATATTGGAAGTTAAATGCAAAAAGGAGAAGCTTAAAATTTGCAAGCCACGTGATAAAGGAAGTTGTCAAACCTTCTAGGTGTATGTATGGAAGAGAAGGTCAAAGTAAGTATAGTGAAGATAGAGATAATAGCAAGGAGAGAGAGAAGTCTGAACTTGCCTATTTGAAAACTTTGAGTGGGCTAGAGATGCTACAGCTGTACTCCTCCATACCCTGATGAAGCTCTGGAATTCATCCCCCATGGTCTCCTCTCTTACATTTTTAACACCACCACTGTCATTAAGAACAACTACTTCAAGGGGTGAGTCTTTCTGTCCACTGTTTGGCCATAGTGCCTTAAGGATACAAAATGAAATTACCTAATTGCTTATTTTTCAATCCCTTTGTCTTGCTTCACTGAAACTTATAGTGGTAGTGGCCGTAAAGCCCATAATATAGTTTACCTCTATTTAGTAGGTCCTAGGTAGATACTTCCTATAAAACTGTCAACTGTAACCCTGTAAGTAGCAGTCTGTTTTCTCTTTCCGAGTGACTGAGGGATACTTGCACTGGCAGAAAAATCATCTGATGGCAGAGGTTAATTGCTTGCCACCCATGACCTGCCTAACATAATCTATCATAATGAGAATGTGACAGATCTCTGCCTTAGCGCCTTTAGAAAGTGTTTGAAATTGTATATTTTTAACATATAACTAAAAAACATGACAACGCACTGGTTTAAGAAGAACCAGGAAGATCTAATGGATCATGGGCTGAGTTTCAGTTGGGCGAGTGTTTAGTTGTGAGAAATGGTGACAATGGGTGACGTATGATGGGTTGGTCTCTGATGTGAGTCAACTTGGAGGAGAATACTTGAGTTTTCTGTTGAAACGAAACTTCATCCACTCTTTAAATAGACTGCCAACGTCCCATGGCTATGGCACGCCTCTAGGGCACCTGTTATGAAATGGTTTCGGTGACTCTGTGAGTTTCACCCAAAAACTCTAATAAGGTTTGAAGAAGAAATAAAGTGAACTGACAGTATCCCTTTTCTTTTTGAGTGCTAACTATGTAAAGAATGCTAAATAGAGTCAACT